>NC_041347.1:15632707-16232707 GCF_004354835.1 Perca flavescens | reverse complement strand
CCCCACAGGGGCCTATAGTGCACTACCCCACCTCCACAAAAAGAGGAAGCACCTTGTTCAATTGTATTTGTCTGTTCTGTATGTTCAAAAATATAAAACAATAAAAAGTTGATCTAAAAAAAAAAAAAAAAAAAAAAGAGCACAAGGCGACATTAAAGAACGGCTAGTGTATTGCTAAGGCCACAGGGTCAAAATTAAATTAAATGGTGCCGTATTAGCAAAGGGTCTGTGCAGGTGCAATGGATCGCGTACAAACCAATAGGGTGTCGGAATGGTATATGTTTATACTTCTCATCCAACCACAATCAAATTCACTCTCTCTGGATGGCGCAATTTTTCTGGATAGTTTTTTTTTTTTGTGTGTGTTTTTGACAAGCTGGAATGAAAGTACAGATAATTGCGTGTAAATGTAAGGAGTAGAAGTAAAAAGTCTGCTGTAAAATAATTACTCCAGTAAAGTATAGATACCCAAAATTTCTACTTAAGTAAGGTAACGAAGTATTTGTACTTCGTTACTTGACACCTCTGGGCAGCATTGAGTAATGAGTAATGATATATTTCATACACTGGTCTTGGTAACATATGACAATGCTGCTATTAGAGTGATACGTCTGAATTGCAGTGCTTTATTACAGAAAATCTGTTTGAAGAAGAACTGGGCAATATATGGATTTTGTGATAGGAGACTAGATATTGCCTTAGATTTGCTAATTGTAACATGGAGTGTTGTCTTTCTGCTTTTAAAGGCTGCATTACAGTGAAGTGATGATCTTACCATGCTGTTCTAGCTGTTTTATTATTTGCCTTTAACCACTAAGTCATTACTGTATGTCGACATTACTGATGATTATTTATCCCAAATAACTGTATCTGATAATAAACTTCACTCTGAGCACCTTGAAGTCTCAGTGTGTTCAAAATGCTGTATCATTTCTGAGGTGAGGTGTTTTGATACATGGTCAAAAAGCAGCTTCTAAAGGAACTAGGGCAGTGCCCATTTAAAATGTGCCTGTTTGGAACAGGCTGATTGCTTGGCCTCCGCTCATCCATAGATTCATACTCAACACTGTGTTTCCTTGGATCCTGAGCAATGCACCTGCAATGACAAAGTTAGGTTTCCTAGCAATGCTCTAGTCTAGGCGTCATTTGGGTGCAAAAGCTCACACAAACATTTTATGGCCTCAATTGAGTCAAAGCCCCATGCAATGGTTATGGATAAGTACAGATACAGAGCACAGATGGGATCTGTTGCATCTCCTTCAGGTGTGGGCATAAAACTAAAGCACCCTCTGCAAGAGTGGCGTTTTTCCTGTAGGCTATTCGCTAGAGGAGGTATTGATTTCCAAATAGACATATTCGTCGCTTGTTTTGAAATAACCAACCCTTATAGAACTCACTCAAGTTTGCCTTGCACCAGCTCTTAATTATGCTGTTATAGACTGTTTAGACTGCCGGTGGACTTCCTTTGACACACTGAGCTCCTCTCTCCTCTCTCTTTCCATCTTTGTGTATCCATGTCCCAGAAATGCTTGTTACTAATTTAGCTCTGGGGAGTTTATTCCCCGGAGTCCTTATGCTTTGTTGTCCAGCAGATTTCCTTGGATTAGGGTGGCACCTAAATCATGGTTGCAGCTGTCGCCGTGGTCTTGCTCCGCACCCTGCTACACCCTGCTACACTCTGCAGTGCTGTGCTACGCCCTGCTACGTCCTGCTATGCCCTGCAGTGCCCTGCTACACCCTGTAACGCCCTGCTATGCCGTGAACTACTACAACTACTATTTCTAGTCATAGTTCCATTATCTTTATTGTGACCCACCAAGAGCCTGGGTCTGTCCGAGGTTTCTCCCCAAAAGGAAGTTTTTCTCACCCCCCAAGGTTTCTCCCTAAAAGGGAGTTTTTCCTCGCCACTGTCGCACTAAATGCGTGCTCTCGGGGGAATAACTGGAATTGTTGGGTCTTTGTAAATTATAGAGGGTGGTCTAGACCTACTCTATCTGATTTCATACTATAAATAAAATTGAATTGAAGTGAATGAGATAATTTGTTGCTAATAACATTTTATTCAAAAACTAAATCAAAACATATGTCACAAACAGCAGATTACTTACAGTAAGGCTTAAGAAGAACATGTATGGCACAGTCAAAAGCCAAAAAGTAAGAGTGTTTTTTAAAGATGAAGTTAGAAAGAATATCAATCAATACAGAGTCAATAGACAGAGCCTGTTTCTTTCTCCAGGTCAAACACAGAAAATTGTTAAGAGTCAGGAAATAATGCAGGACTGACTGATTAAACTACTTGACAAGACAAAATAAACCAGATAGGTTTTATGCTTTGGACTAAATAATATAACTTTGGGTTTATTCTCATTCTGCTGTAAAAACGTTTCAGCCAACCAGGCTCCTGAAGATGATAATAATTGGCTAGTTTACTGTAATTATTATACTCCAAAGGTACATACTGTAGGTAAATCCGTACATGTACCTGCCTTTTCTTGTTTGCACAAGATAATATGTTGTGCACAACTATTATAATGAATAAATGAAGGGAAAGGACTGAATCAGGCACTGGTGAAATCACAGTAATAAACAGCATAATATAATTATATTGTAAGAACGTTTTGACTTCTACACTAATGAGCTATAACACTATTTAGGAGAAGAGAAGTGAAGCTGGACAAGCTTCAGCTACAGACTGTTTAGATTCAATGTTTCACCTGTTCAATACGTCTGGACTGTGGGAGGAAGGAAGGAAACCCACACGGACATGGGAGAGATCGTGACTGTACTGTAAGTAAACACAACCACATGCAAACACATGCTGCTGAACACAGAAAGACCCCCGCTGGTTTGAAACCAGAACATTCCTGCAGTAAAACCGCAGTGCTGAACACTGAGTCAACCATGAAGATGTGGATGTAAATATAGGAGAGGACATGTTAGATTGACGTGAAGGGGGCTGGGCAGGGATTTGCCTTCTTCTAGTTTTTTTTTCATCTTATTCATCTGTTTTCCATCAAACCCTCCTTGTTTTGTGAGAGTAATTGTTGTGTTCCGAACAACCTTATTTAAGGATTTTTGGTATCCTGGTGATGAATGAACAACCTTTTTCACCATCTCTCTTCGGGTTGACCTCTGGTCCAAGAAGGTGAACCTGCTCTTCTCTCAGGAATTCCCATCTCTCTTTCAAAAGTCATTCAGTGCTTTGTGCTTCTGCTCACATAAGAGTTTCCTGGGAGGGTTTTTGAAGGTGCTGAGACCTTTGCTGGTTTTCTTCTCACAGCATGATGTTCTGAGAGGTTGGGTATTGTTTGCAAAAAACGTTTGTCTAAGTGCCTGCAAGCTTGTGTGTGCGGCATGCACTCTCACCATTATCCTGCATCAATTGGAGTTGTATAATGGCTGCTGCTGCTGCTGGCAGCTAGTGTGTCCACTTTTATTTCTTGGGCTTTTGGCTGGAAGGCAGAAATATTGTAGTGTTTGGCTTGTCCCACCCTAACTTGTCTTAACCAAGTGTTATACTTGGAGAGTTAGGGAATTCTTTCACCATATTCAAACAACTGAATGCAGAGTTGCTCTGTGGATGGCAGTGCCATTCAGTCGGTACTGTAAACTGTCCAAACTGACATATCTCAACACAAAATGGATTGAAATGTGGTATGGTTCCCAGAAGATGAATCTAACTTTGGTGATCCCCTGACTTTTTATGTAGCCCTGCCAAAAGTCAAAGTTTTCACTTATTCAAATATTTCAAAATCTACTGGATGGATTGACACAAAGTTTGGTGCAAACATTGCAATAACTTGGTGATCTCCTGACTTTTCACATTGCACCATCATGAGGTCATTTTTTTTTAAAGTTTTCCAGTAGGCTACTTTGGTTTATGACCAAACCTGCAAAAATGGTAACACACATCATCACCATCAGGCTCATTTGTACTTTCTGCTCAGTGCTACTTACCAAATGTTAGCATGCTAATGTACTAAACTAAAATGATGAACATGGTAAACATTATGCTGGCTGAATCAGCATGTTAGCATTGTCACTGTGACTATGTTAGCTTGTTGATGTTAGCATTTAGCTCAAAGAACAGCCTCATTGAGCTGCTAGCGTGACTCAATGCATATATAAATACTGCTTTAAATGCTTTAAGTTTAGCACAGGCGACAGTCAAATTCAGCTTTATACAGTATACATTGTAAAGTTACATATCTGTATACCTAAAGTGCAAAGGTACCAACTGACTGTAGGTTTAATATGAGTCAGGCAACCAACATTGAGTTGCTTGATTTATGGAAATCCTTCCTTTTTTATCAGCTTTAGCCAAGGGGTCAACACACATGCAGTAATGTGTTTAGAGATCAGTGGAGAGGAAATAGATTTCCTAATTTCCAAGTCAAAATCAAACCCCCACTGTGAAAAATTGTGTGTCTAAATGCTAATCCCCATGCTCTAAAAAAGACCAGCACATGGACTTTTAAACAACCTTCCCAGCAGAAAGTAAACACACTTTGATTAAATGACACCATGCTGAATCACTAGTACATTAGCAGCAACTGAGAAGTTATTGTAGAAAATGATGGTAAGTTTCACACAATACCAGTAAAACTGCATTTTGTCTTTCAAATGATTCATCCTGTAAGACTTTGGGACTTCATTGTTCCCTGGTTTGACTCACAAGCTTGCTCATTATTGGATTGTTGCCACCTGATTTCCCTTCGTCTACAAGCAGCTGTTTTCCCAAAACTGAGCATGTGTGACTGCACTGGAATGCATAATTGTTTGCATATAAATGATGAAGATTGACAATTTTGGCTAGGCAATTACTACATTTTATGCAAATATACCAGTTCTCTCCCACATCTGTTTATTAGAGTCAAGTTGCTTTCCGGACAAAGGGCAATTAACTCATAATGATAATTTTTCTCAAATACAATATCTACGCCATTCATTCTATGCCATAAAATATCATTCAAATTTAGTGTCTCATTACATTTTTAATTTTATTATGTTTTACAGATAGCACAGTAAGATGTAAACAGGCAGGAGAAAACATTTGACACTCACACAGACACGTAGCTTATGTCATGGTAAAAGTTTTTTTAATGGAAAAAAAAAACGATCAAGGAGCACTTCTTAAATGATCTTTGGCAAACCTGAGAGCAAAAATCCTTCGGAGGCAGCTTTTAACTTGTTATTTTTGTGTTAGTTCGAGAGGAGTTGTGTTTTCAGCTGCTATTCATAGAAGATCTGATTCGGGTAGGAAAAGGAGGAGTAAAGTGCATAAAGAGATTCATTTTTAAAAAGCAGGAAGGAGCTTTTTCCTTTCGCTGTTTGTCATCTCTGTTCATTAAAGTTAAACATCTGTGGTGTTTTGAAGTTCAGCAAGTTGTCAAAACAGACTCAATTCTTATTCTGTTTATTTATTTATAAGGCCACTAAGCTACAAAGTCAAAGTGACTTTTCTGAGCCAAATAAATACTAGAAAGTTTTGAAACAGAGGTGAATAATTCAGCTTTTAAAAAGTCCATTATGTATTCATAACTTATCAATTCATCAATCTTGACATTTCTCACAAATGAATACTCTCCTTTTGTAATGCCCCACCATGCACAGCAAAAAATAAGCCAACCAAAACAAATTAGATGATTAAATTGATTTGATAATGACCCTTCTTCCTTCTAGTAATAGACTCCAAAATGTGGAAATGAACTGAAAGGTAGGGAACTAAACTCAAAACTTGATTTCTGGAACACAAAACACAATGTTGTCCTTTTTTTCTTTAGATTATTTGGATGAGACACCTCTGACAGGAGGATCAACTACAAAAGCATAGGCAACAAATCTGAAGGCAGCAACAAAAGGGGAAGCACTTTAAAGGGAGCAGAGTCAAATATTTATATATTTTCCCTCACAGAAACACATCACAGTGTTCTGCCTCTTGCCTTGGCAACCTTGGAGTTTGTCTCGCGATGTAAAGCATTGCAGATGAAGTCACCAGCCTCTATAACTTTGGCAAGGTTCACACCCTGCAAAGAAAAATATTGTAGTATCAGGTTAAATGTAGTCTATATCGATGTTTAATTTCCGGGATTGTTCAGGTGCCGCCGGATATTCAGCCGGATGTCCCTCTTTTTAGGCCGGATGTCTGTCGACTTCTGCTTTCTTTGTGTTGGCATTCTAAACTCTGGTGGATTTATGAGGACTATGGTTAACTGCTCCTCAGATCTCTGCAGGGTAAATCCAGACACCTAGCTAGACTATCTGTCCAATCTGAGTTTTCTGTTGCACGACTAAAACAACTTTGAACGTACACGTTCCACCAAAACAAGTTCCTTCCAGAGGCTATTTTGCAGAGGCGCCGTTGCTCCGTCCGGCGCTTAGCAGAGCCCAAGACGATTGTGATTGGTTTAAAGAAATTCCAATAAACAGAGCACTTTGTTTTCCCATCCCAGAATGCTGGAGACAGTAGTTAAAATGCAATGTCTACAAGGAGATTTTGTTTTAAGATGAACAAAGTGTCAACGGCAGGCATGAATTTAATGGAAAGTGTGCAACAGCTGATAGAAAACTAAAGTGCAGTAAACATATCCCTCCAGCAGGGGTAGGGATTGTTAAATAAATTGTCACTGAGACTGGGCATGCAACACTGTGGGCTTGTGCAAGTTGTGTAAAACCACGGATATTATAAATAAACATTTACAGAGCCGTATATTTGCAGAGCAATCTGCTTATGTAAATGAGTTCAAAAGATTGTTGAGTTTGGTTGATCTGTTGGGATTATAGGCACATAAAATACAAAGTGCACTGTGAAGACACACTTACAGTTTCAATGCCCATGCCATGGAGCATGTAGAGAACATCCTCTGTTGAAACATTGCCAGATGAACCCTGAGCGTATGGGCAACCTCCCAGGCCAGCTACTGCAGAATCCACCACACAGACCCCCATCTGCAAAGGACACACAACAGAGACATTCAGCGCCTCCACACAAGCTTCACCTCAGGTTCAAATCCAGGAACAAAGATCCTTGTTCTGTTGGATTGTTCTGCCCGCTGCAGCGCACCTTGCCAGGGCTGCGGTCGTGTTTTACAGCTGTTTAGGAGAACTGTGGGCTTATGTCCTGAGGATGAGTGGGCACAGAATGTCCCACCGTATGGCTTAGTCATCCTCTTTGTCAGCTTAAACCACTTGTACCACATAATTATGGCCCTGTTCGTACGAGAGGAACATTATAAATGCTGAACAGAATATTTCATATGTTTCTGATTCTTTGGGTTACTCATGTTTTACAGCACTACTCTGCCCTTAATCATGGGGATTCACTTTCTTGCCACATTGAGAAGACATTTTTTTTCCTCGGCTGGACGGTGTCCTTTTACACAGTGCCAACAATACAGGAATTCATTACTACACAAACGTGCATTTGCTACATATAATCATTAATGCCATAAATTATTTTATTGATGGTGCCTGCAAGAGATTACTTTTAAGGCCGTTTACTGTGTTATGTGTTTGGCTGCTTACAATCAACTTAATTGTTATATTTTGTGGGAAATGCTTGTTGTTCTTTCTTACTGCCAACAATTCCTAGTGTCCTCTATATGAAAAATAATGATGCGTTTCAGTTGTTTTTTCTGAATTTCAAATACTTTTGTTGAACGGCTTAGGAAATTTAAGTATATAACCCAACCCCAAGTGTAACCCTTGTTTTCACACTGAAAAAAATTACAAGGCCAGACCTTCAGTTTTTCTGTGATTACGGACTAAGGTCTCGGGATGTTTTCCACATGTCCCTGGGATCGTCATGAGAATATTAAAGATGTTTTCCAGCTTCCTTGGCAGAGCCAGATGTCAGAGGAACCCACATTGAGGCAAAATGAACATGCTGATCCTTTCAGTGGCATTGGGTCATGAAGTACTTTCACCCCATTGAGCCAAACCAAGCGAGCTAAATTAAAAGAATCTCTATTGGCTTTTTTTGAACAATGCTGCTAATTGGCTGCTTTTCCTCCAGACAAGAACCTACTTCTTTCAGGGCCCGTCTGAGCCAGCCGTAATTGCTGTTTGTGTTGGCAAAGGAAGAGGAGGAGGTGGGGTAGAAGGAGGAGGAGATCTACTCCGGTGTGTGCAGTGCACAAGATTTCCAGACCTTGGATAAAGCCAGAGCAGGATATTGTACTAGGCAGATTTTTTGTAGTATAAACAGAGAGTTGTAATCTAGCATGCCAATCCTCTCGCTTTCAGCTGCTAACCGTGTAAGGCCAGGGGTCCTTCGCATACTGTTTCGGAGAGGAACAAAACGGACCCTTCAGCAGCGTGCCCTGTTCCTCTGGACACTAATCGCGCAGGAATTGGTGGTCAGCAGCTCAAGCTTGCCAATGCTCAGTTAGGTTCACACTGCCCAGAAACCAGATGTGCACCCAGTGTTAAAAAGCCATATTCAGTGAGCTGTGGCCATATAAAAACAATACATTCCTGGGTAAAGACAGAGCATTTTCAAACTTGCATGCTTTGGGATAAACTTGTTGACATTCTATACTATGAGTGGACGAGGCTGAAGATGGACATGCTCCCATTTTGGTTTTATAACTGCGTCAGAGAGAGAGAAAGAGAGAGCGTGCATTCACTGAAGGATATGAAGCAGTGATGCTTTACCCACTGCTACATAAACTGGGAAGCTGAAAGAAACCATCACAGATCCACTGTTGACACATATATCGCCTCTTTCCAGGAACGCATAAATAAGCTTGCCACTGGATATTAAGGGGCAGCTAGGAGATAGACAAAACAAACATATAAAGAATAAATAAATTACATTTTTGGTTCATGATTTATTTGAGCATAAAACATTCTGAACTATATAATCACCTCATTAACCTTCTATATCAACCTCTTCATGGATTACTGGGCTCCATTAATGCAGAACAACCATTAACCATGACAAAAATAATATAGAACAAATTCTGATCCTAATCTAAGATCCTAGTGTTTTAAAATGATTCAATTTTATGTCTTTATGTTCAGGTGGAAGCTATGTGGTCAGTAACAGGTAAAGAACACTATCAAATCAAACCATATTTAACTTTGTTACACCCAAAAGAAGGAAATTAGTTTGGTCGGAGCAGCCACGAAGACCGAAAAATAAAATTGACAGACAATCCATAAAACAAATATTACGGTTATTATAAGGTCCTAAATGTCAAATGAATATTTTCTTTTAATGTATTACATCAACCTACCCGGGAGCTGCAGATGGAAATTAGACTTCTGACACATCTACATCATATTAATGTAAATTAATTTGTGTTGTTCCAGATATATGAATGAATAAAGTGGACAACATCTGACAATGATAATGTAGGGAAATACAACATAAAGTTGTAGTGAAAGTATCAAACACTTCCAGGAGATCTTTGAGTGTTCCTTAAACAAAGTTGGTGACCTCACACAGCCCATAATGGTCTAACAGTGCCTCATGGCCAGAGACAAAAGAAAATACTGAAGATGAATGTTATTGTTAGCGGAGAGCTCAAGTGTGACTGTGAGCACAAACAGGTTATACTGTACTCCCCAGCTGCAGCTGTACACAATACACCAAAATTGCGGGTAAGAATAAATAATTTTCCTTGCCAAGCCTGTGAAATATAAGTACATACGTTGTCATTGTGTGACCTGCCAGGAGTAGGTTTCTAACAAAGCCCCCCCAGACCTCCTGAGAAAAAAAAAAAAGGTACAAAGACTGAGGAATGTCTTTATCAAGAACAAAAGAGGTGACTCAGGGCTGACAGCGCTGGGGGAATTTGTTTCTTTCCCAGTTGGTGGTGTGGACTTCTGGCACACAGTAATGAAAAACTATGATCAAATCTTTCATTTCCATCTTGTTTATGGGTAGGCAAAACATACTTGGCTGCTATTATTTTCTGTGGCCACGGGGCAGCTGTGATGAATCATTCTAAATATGATCAACAGAGAAATTTAACCGTCCCTCTGCGCTTTTTCACTCTGCCATTCAAAATCAAAGGCTTACTTTAAAAATATTTGCGACTTTACACAGAGACATTGTTGAGCTTTTCTTCAGCACACTTTAGCACTGTATAGATAATCAAGAGAAGAGCATCGATATTAGAGTAGGCCTTAAACAAACCGTTATTTCTTCCATTCTTCCACTTCTTCCTAAAGGCTTTACTGTGATTTGTGTGCTGACATTGTTTACTATGAATCATGTTTTTAAGGTTATATTAAAAAATGTTCTGGTGCAGTAAATATTTGTCATCTGTAAACTCAGTTAATCTTCTCTTTTACACACCAGTTACAAGGCAAGTATCTGCTATCTCAAGTTATAATACTATGAACTGCCATGTATTCATTCTTAATAATTCTCATCAATAATGTTATTAAAGTAAATACTGATTTATATATGATACGGTACATACAGTAAGCACGCAAACAAATATAATAATCATAATATCATGAAATGAATGTTTGTACTATGTGAAAAATACCAGCTACATATGTGGTAACAACTGTAATTATTGTATTTATTAGTATTAATATTGAGTTGTTTTGTCTTTGGTGGGAGCTTAACTCTTGTTAATTAAAAGTTTCCAGGTCTCAAAACAATTAATGACATTACCACATTAATTATGCAGTAATTTACGCAAACTAAAAGTCATAAGCCTAATAATTAGCTTTTGCAGACCAGATATTTACAAGTGTTATCAAAGTTTCTTGGGTTGAGTTGGGCCTGCAGCTGCGGCACTATTTATCACGTGCTCAGCAGCGAGCGAATAAAAGGATCATTTTCCACTGGCCTTTAAGCACAGCATTGTCAGAGAGTTCAACAGCCAAGCGACAGATGAGTTAGGAGCCCCCCAGGGCCCTTCTATCCACCTAGCTCTCAGTTGCTTTGTCCAATAGACACTGAATAGGTGAGCCTTTGTGCTGACCCCCTCACATCTGTTGACCCACCCAGCCCCCAATGAGCTTCGTCTTCTGCAGTGACAATGTGCTCCAGAGAACTGATACAGCCATATCTGCATTACCTTGTTTTATGTCTGGATTTATGTAAGTTTTAAACTCGCTACGGGCAAAAGCGCTGGAAAAAAAACACAGAGAGCTCTACCACATGGATTTACAACCTAATTACATGTTTGTGACCTGTATGGAAACAGAGGACTGTATATTACTGTAATAGTCAATTACTTTTTTTTCTTCTTCTTCTTCACTACAATACATGTGCAATGTGATGGAAGGGCCCACTGGAAATATCTTATATTCATTAAGATTCTGGGATTTTTTCTTCAGTGGGCAGTTTGTGAATCATCTTGCTTTGTGGGGAGGATTAGATCATGTTTCTTAATGCCCCTCTTCCTTGTTGACTGATGGTTCCTGCTTTTCTGTGTCTCCCATTGTAACCTACACATTTGTTTTGTGCCGTCTCAATACTCCCCAAAACAGAGGATACATTCATAATGTCGTAAACTGACACATTGTCATTAAAGCTCAGGGCAGATTCAAGTTTACAGTCAGTTTCATAAACACTTGGACAGCGTTTGGAAACTTCATACTCATAGTTTCAATATTTGTTTAAGATGTAAGCTCTTAAATACTTGATTTTGATATGATTTCAAACAACCTTAAATGGACAGAATGCTAATTAAACATTTTGATGACAATTTCACTTCCTTTTGCATGATTCTATCATTTGCGCTTTGTAAAAATGAAGAAAAGATGCTGTCGTTGACTCCTACTCCCGTAACTCCTGCCCCGAATTTGTCAAAAGAGATGGATTGGGAGCCTCTTTACATAAGATTATCCCCAGCAGGAATAATGATTTAAGGCCTCAGAAAGGACTTGTGATCTCTACAATGTTGGCAGTTACTTAAGGAAGTTGAAAGATATCCTGGAACAAGAATCACCACCTCGACTTTGCTTCCACATCTGGTTGCTCCTCTTCACGTCATCATGAGTGAGAACATTGATTTATGCAAAGGCTGGGCATTTATCCATAATCGTCCTACGGCTCTCCACGAGAGTGTTCATATTCATCATGAGGAGAAAGATGTGCATGTGAACGAGAAGGTGCCCAGAGAATGCTTGTCAAGCCATTGCAGAAAGTAACAATTCAACATGAGAGGATGTGTGGATCAAGAGGATGGATGCATCACTGTCTTGTGCTTGGGCAGTACAGTGGACAACTCTGAGGTATGGGCCTCGTATTCTAATCATGGCAGTTTTTGTAAGCCCTCTGCAGACTTCTGCAAGAGAAAGTACTGTCACTTTTCACATCCCTCACACAAAGATCCGGATATTTTCATACTTTTCTTTTCATAAAAGAGGCGGGACTCATGCTTGTCCTCCCAGAATTATCAGAGCTCATGTCACCTGAGAATTTTTCTCCTTTTTCAGAGATCCTATAGTGACATTACTTCACCAAATTTGCAGAGATGTCAGGTCTCTCCTTTACTTTTATTTTCAAAGACGGCTGTTTGATGTCTGCCAGGTTTTGAGCATTTTCAAGCTCCTTCCTCTGCGTTTCCCAGAATTCTAATTTATTTTAAGAACTTCCAGAAATGCCAGGTGCCTTGAGCGATTCTTACTCAGAGTTAAGCAGAGAGAGCAGCACCTTGTAAACTTTTACCACAATTTATTTTATTTAATTATCTTTACCCGTGTTTTTCTCTTTTGCTTTCATTGTTAATGTTTACGTCTTTTATGTCTAGGGCCCTCTTTAGAATGAGATCGCTCAGGGGTGTATCCTTGAAGTTTTAAATAAATTGTTAATCTTGGTTTTTACAATCATCCGTTGCATAATAAAACAACTACGAAGGTACAGGGGTCAACGTTGAATAAGTTTGTACAGCTTTGCAAAATTCAATAAAAAGGCAATGTATATAGTTTGGCTAATGTCTTATTTTTGTTGTCAAAACAGTAAAAGTAAGTCCTTGTTTGCAAGTTTTAAGTGAAATATTAAGAGTTTTTTATTACTACTTTTACTACTGCAATACTACCAAAATACACTACTTCTTCTACTATTGGTTATAATAATTATAGTAATAATAATGACCATAACATAATAAAGCATTATTGTCAGTAGTAGTAGTAGTTTTGAGATGACTCTTCATTCTATACATTATTATGAGTTCTTACCTGAAGTGCAGTAAGGATGTTGGGCAGTGCTTGCCCATAAGTGTCATGGCAGTGAACTGCTAGAGCGTTGGTGGGCACCTCCTTCATCACACTCTGCAGCATCTTAAACATGGAACCTGGAGTACCAACACCGATAGTATCCCCCAAGGAAATCTCATAGCAGCCCAACTCGTATAAACTCTTTGCCACCTTAAGAATAGTGAAAATATTGCTAAATGCTCTCATTAACAGGAAATCAGTACAAGAGCTGACCTTAACAAATAGATTCTTTCAGTATATGTCTAGAACCTGTATTTTGTAAATGTTTGCTAATTTGCGATGATGTGATAACATTTCATTAATATTTTCTCAAGTGAATGTTTCAGTAAAGGTTAAAAAAGTATAAGAAGAATGTAAAAGGTTTATCTCACCTCAGAGACTTTGGAAGGTTCAATGTATCCCTCGTGGGGGCATCCAAGGGCACAAGAAACATATCTGAAAGAGGACATTTGTAAAAATGTTATGTGTTTATGTAACATTTGATGAAAGAACTATAAAAAAACTAACTGCTGTGGATGTAGCAGCAATTTACTGTAACATGGAGAACTTCAACCGGCTGATTACTTTGGTATTTTAATCAGGAGAGACAAGTGAATGAAGTAAAGCAAATAATAAAACAGATTATATGTCATAATTAAGTCATGGCAGAATGTCTTTTGACTTAGACTCTACAGGGAGATTTGTAACTGTGGGGTCGTCTGCCCTGATCAGCAGCAAGATAAATCCCCCCATGGAGTCCAGACACTGATGGTGGTGGCAGCTGATGATTCTGATGGAGATGATGAATCTGTGAAGACAGGCGGTGATGGGGAGGTGGAGGGGCAATTTGGCATTTGCGACAATTTGCACTGAAATGACAGCTGACAGCAACAGAGAGAACAGATTTAAATAGCGTAACAGCCACGAATGTACTACACGCATAACAGCAGCGTAAATGTACTAAAGGCAGAGAGAAAATCATATTTAAACAGAGGCAGCAGTAGGAAGATAGGCTAACAATTTAGGTGTGTCGGTGAACTATTGGATAGATAAGATCAGCTGATGTAATCAGCTGATGAGAACAGACAACCCCAGACAGGACAGCAAGGAATAATGAATGAGCATGCGTGAGAGGATTGAATGCAGATGCATAAGAAATAAAACTACAGGAGGCCTAAGCATGGAAAGGTATAGTCTTCCTGACTGAACTTATGCTATAGCTTCATTATGGTTTCTGTTTCACTGTGTCACTGTTGCCTGCTCTTGTTAAAAGGAAGAGCTCTTTAAGTGAGGATAAAAGATTTTGATGTTTTTTGTCATTTCGGCTGTTCATCTGTTTGTCCCTGAGATATTTTAAAGGCGTACAGATGAGAGTTACATGAAATGTGGTGAACAGATTGGTGAGTAGATTTTGGTGGTAATCCAGATCTTGATTTGATGCCATTTGGTAACTACTGAACAGTATTTGGCACTTGGAAAGTGACAGTGTTTACAGTAATCCAGTGTTGTTTTGATGGGTTAATCTGGGGGACAGATGCATATAATCTAAAAAAACATTCAATACAATTGGGACTATATTCAGTAATTTACCCTTTTTGGTTTGCATTAATTTCCATCTGTATCTGTGGTTCACTAATGCTTAGATATAACCTGGTGTACATCTGGATGTTTGCTATAAAGCTACTGTATCATTACTAAATTGTGTGTTTTCTTCTTCATATAAAAACTGCAGTATTTTCAACTGTGTTTTCAAGTGGAGTAAAAAAAAACAATCACAAAGTGAGTAAAAGGTTAGATACAGTATGTTTTTTCACTCATTGTAAAGGACAATTATTATCCAGAATACTAACCCACGGACCGGGATCTGTCGCTCTTTGGCAGTGTTAATGACTTCCTTAAACCTCACCATGCTTTCATCAATAGAGCAGTTAATATTTTTTTTACTGAAGGTTTCAGACGCTGACCCAAACACCGCCACTTCAGTAGCACCAGCTGCAACCTTAAAACAGGAGAGAAAAATGAACTTGTAAAACTGTTTTGAGAAGTCACACTTACGCAAGTGCAGGAATTATCTGGGGAAAAACTAATGTAGTGCCAACAGTTAACTTTAATTGAGAAGCATGGGTAAATAGCCATGGTTTGTATCATAGATCATAATGCTGAATTGAAAATTAATGCTTACAGCATCCTGGAAACCTTGCATGTTAGGTGTCAAAACAGGGTACCGAACATGAGGTGCTCTCTGGATTCCTCTGAGTACATCAGTGTGGTCAGCCATCTAAATGAAAAGGGGTGGGGGGGAAAAAATAAAAAAAATAAACCTTTAACATCATCTGCGAATACATCATCCTGCACAAATGTTTTCAAATGCTTGTAGGCAGCAGATATCTCTTAAAGGACTCTCAGTAAATAAAATTGGACATGTTCATGTTTGCTCTTTTTCAGGAAGTAAATAGTGGTCCAATTTATGACAGGGAATGAGAGGGTGACTATATGAAGAATATCTTAAAATATTCTTTCCAAAAGCATCGGTGGGTCCAACAAGCATACTGGAGAAGCAGATTTTCTTCAGTAGTAGTATGCAGACAAGAAAGAGAGCCTAATAAATCACTCAGCACTCTTTTGCTGTGCACAAAGAAGAGTTATTACCTGCGGTACCCACTTTGAAGAGACAAAGCTGGTGGCCTCGATCACAGGCAGGCCTGTTCCTGAGAGCATGTCTATCAGCTGGATTTTCACCCCTGTCGGAACAATTTCCTGGGGAACAATGAAACTGAAACTGCTCTTTCTGGATATGATTCAATATGGGAGGTAAAACAAGCAGATATCTGGCAGATTGTTTTTCTTTCTTTTGCTACGCTGCTTGCCAATCACATCTATATTCACATGCTGAATCTTGCACTTGCTGAATATTTTTAAGATCTCTCATAATACACAAATATCTCATAATAACACATTGTGGTAAATAAAATTATCCCTGCATCCAGGGCAATCTGTAAAACTACAGGCAAACAATAAGGAAATGATAAAGCAGTGACATGCTAAGCACAGTAAACTAAGCCAGAAGCTGTGTCATCTTTCTTATTCAATTGCAAAGAAAATGTGAAACATATGCTCCTGGCAATTATGGCACACAACCCATATGTTATAGATTGTTTTATGTATAAAAAGGGGGTTTCCAGGGGTGATCATGTACAAAACAACGGTGCTTATTTATAAATATAAATGAGATTCATGACAGAAATAACAGTGAATACCTTTTCATTTTGAAGTCCATCTCTCGGCCCAACTTCAACTATTTTAACAAACTCTGGAAACTCATGTCCTGTATTGGTCTGGAAAAATATCAAAGAGAGATGCAAATAAGAAGAAGTACACTGAACACAAGCAGTAAGTAATCCTTTTGGCATGGGATGCTCCAGGACATGTTATTTCTAACATGAACCACTGTCTGAAACCTAAGAAACAAAACAGAAGCCTCTCATGACATTAATATGCAAACCCAGGACATGTCTCATAAAAGAAAGACTGGGAAAGAAGGTAAGGGTAACTCCACACAAACCACAAAAGATATCCTGAGGATCTAGGTATTTTTCTGGTCTGAACCATAGGTCTGAACCAGTGACTTTAAAAAGAAGTCTGAACCTCATAATTTCCTTGTTTAGTTAAATATTATATCATATAAAATGTAAACTATAATACATTATATACAGTACATATTATAGAACATATAATATATGTTCTCTAAACAGAGATTAAAGGTTATAGAATTTATAAAGCTTTAGCTATCTTCTTAAACTGAGTGACATTTACTGCTTATCTAACGTTATCTAATCGATTTTTGTCATGGATTTTGTCCACTGGGGAGTAGAGAAACAAAACAAACTAAAATATGGCAGTTAGCTAGCTCATTCAGGTGTTATGGCTAACGGCTAACGTGTTAGCAAACAGTTCATTCCAGCAGACATGGAGCATCATTAGCACTCATTTGGAGTCTTTTTTCTGTCTACCTGACAAATGTAAGTCCAATATTCACGGTTCATGTGCCTCCGTTTTAATTTCCGCCAACTTCTGAGAGAAATATCTGTGTTTTAAGCTAGACACTAAACTGTCTTCACTAAGTAGCCAGCTAGCTAGCTAACGTAATCCACTAACATAGGTACTGTGCTGAGCCGTTAGCTGAGCTAGCTAAGCTAGCTAGCTAGTTCACACGTAACGTTACAGTTAAGCTTTCTCTGACGTTACTGTAACGTTACTTAACTAAGCTGGCTATGTTGAGGTAACATTAGGCTACTTGGATGTTGTTAACGTTATTTGAGTAGTTCCAGTGTATGCAACTTAAACTTTTACTTAATTTCAAAGGGAAATTGTGTACTTTTTAATCCACAATATCATGTATTTATAAAATAACCTCCTGAGAACCGAGGAAAATTTTGTTTTTCCTAATCAGATTATTTTGTGATTCCATAGGCCTACCTGTTTAAGGTTAAAAAAATATCTTACAATTTAAATTTTTTTATTTTTATTTATTTAAAGAATGTCCACTGTAGTGGACAACAGGATCATTTGAGTATGAAAAAAGACAAATTTGGTAGATGTGGAGTCATTATTTACATGAAGATAGTCCTGATGTCCACTATAATTGACATTCATAAAATGCCAATTTTTCAAAAGATACATAATGTAGTTTCTATCAGAACTCAATATATGATTCCTAACACCTTAATGAACAAGAAAATATATGATTATCATAAAATAAATAATAATATTTGACTCATCTCTTATCTTTCCATAAAATGTACTTGTTCCTATGCTGTCCATTTTGGATTGAAAGAAAGAGGCGGTTCCCGGCCTCCCAGCCAATCAAATAACACATCACTGAAAAGCCCAGGATGTCCTCTGTACAGTACAGCAGGAATTAAGAGACTTGCACAAACGATTCCAAGGAGAGGAATGAAACTCAAATGTCCACTACAGTGGACATAAGTCAATGGGCTGGGTCTCAGGAGGATATGATATATTGTCATCATAGATTTAACTACCAATATACTGCAGTTTTGAATTAACTCCACCAAATATAAAAAGTACATGCTGCTTACTGTAGCCTCATTAATACAATACTTTTACTTCTGTATTTAATAGGCTACTTGTGCTTTGGAGTAATATTTTACTTGTAATGCAGTATTTTTACAACTGTTGGATTTCTAACGTTACTCTTATTTTTAAAGGTAACTAAAAACGAAGCCTACAGGGGTTATTCAATAAATGTGCAGGCCATAAAACCAAAGCAATTAGCTAAACTACATATGTGTTACATGTTTCTTGAGTGCTTTTCAATGGAAAATAAAATCTATTTATTATTAAATAAAAGCTTAATATGTGATCAGTGAGTAGTATTTGAATGTAAAGAACCACTATGGGCAGCCTATTTGTCTACTTGAAATAAACAAACATTATTCTTGTTATGAAATAATAATGTTGAGGCACACAACACATAAGAAACAGAAGCATAGCCTGCATCTTTTGTCACATACAGTCAATTCAGAGAGATGAAGACAATTCACCATTCTTATTTAGAGAGATGCATCCTTAAAAATACAGTAATATATAAAGAGTAGTAGAGCAAAATTTCCATTGAAGAGGACCGTTACATAAGCAGCATGCTGCATGCACGTCATCAGTGGCTGCTACTCTGCATCCTCTCTGTCATGATAGAGTCATGTGGCAGAGCATGTGCGGCCGATTTGAAACAAGAAAAAACAACGCCCACCTTCTCCTCGAGCAGCCAGCGTTTCAGCCATGGATAGTCCTGGATAATTTGCTCATAGCTCAAGCAGTGCTTCACTGTAGTGGGTACGTTACCCATCCGAATGGCTGCTGTTCAGCCCTGCTGCACCTCCGTGTCTTCAGAGACTAACCTTCACAGACTGCTGCAACTAATATAGCAAATTGAAGCGTCAGATCAATATACTAATGCAAGCCTAGAAAACAGAGGGCCTAGCTGCATTAGGAGATGGAATTAGAGGACGGCTGCAGAGGGTGAAGGATGATTCAGCAGTTGCCATGGCAGCCACATCCCTACCAGGGAGGGGATCAAAACAGAGGGGGATGGGGGGGTGCGGGATGGAGACTGAGAGAGAGGAAATGGTGTGAAGCAAAGTGGCAAATGGAGCGATATGGGAGATTAGTGCTGCACTTTAAACTGGGAATTCTTGTGGAAGCATTTCGAGGAAAGATTTTGGAAGAAGAAAGAATGCGTGCGTCCAAAAAGGGGAAGGCAGGTGCAGGGCATAAAAAAAATATACAACAAGGAAAGAAGAGTTTGTACAACTGCAAATCGGCTCCAAATGATAAATGGGCTAAGACCTGAGTGCTTTCTTAATAGTTAAAGCATTTTAACCAGTATTTGCTAAAAAGTCTTACAGTTTGTTTTAAATATTGATTCAACAACGTTAGATACACATTCAACTACCTGTTCTATTGAGAATTGTAGGCTTCAGGGAAACAGGCTGCTTTGATTGATCTCTTGTGACCTGAACAGTTGAAGGGTTTCCATTGCCAGACATGCCACTGCTGCCAATGTCAACTGCATGGTGTAATAAAATCCCTTGTTAAGCCAGGGCAACATTTACCAGAGAAAGAGCCATTCTTCCAAACCCAGATGTTAACAATAGAGGGACTTAATGAAGTCCTAGCATTCAACCATCTCACGACGCTAAACTGCTCTGTGATGAGAGACCTCTACCTCTCTCTCTGGGGGAACTCATATGATCAGCCCTGAAAAAGCCTTTTTTGTAACAGACTTCAAGGTTGATGTCTATCAGTTGCCACCCCCTACATTTCTTTCTTAATGCCTCTAATCATTTATTTGTGGTCCTTTTAGACACAGAAAAACAGTGCAGTATACATTCATAGTTGAATTTTGAACAACACAAAACTTAGTGTCACACACATGAACTTTTAAAACATTTTTTTAGAGCTTTTTACATTAGGTAAACCAAATCAATGCTGGTCATTATTTCTGCCAAAAAATGTTTCTTTTGTAGCTATATTTGCCTGAAAATAATTATTCATTTGTTTGAAATAATTCAATGGTTTCAGTGGTTTGTTGGCCTTTAACTAAGTAAAGTTAGTGCAAATTATTTCTATAATAAATCTGCTACCATAGTTCACAGTGTTGAGTATGTCTACTGTATGTAGGAAATTTTAAATAAATATGTTGGGGAACTAAGCTAAATATAATGTAACGATTCAGAAAAATTATGACTTTTCAGAGAAAAGTTGCTTTCTCAATGGCTCATTTTCAATCAGTGATAACTGCATCAACCAATTAACCCTAACTGGCCTTTTAACATTTCTACTTTCAAGGAAACTCGGCAGCTACGGTTTATCTTGACAAATACCAGCTGCAGAGGGTCACTTTAAAGAACTGGCCTTCAGGGGCTTTCCTGCTTTTAGGAGTCAATGTAATGCAGGTGAGTGGAAACTTTAAAGTCAAAGATGGTATGTAAGTGGAGGACGATTTAACATTTTAAGAAAAATACTATATAACATATGACATCTGTGAACAGGAAAAATAACCCTTTTTATAAGAAATATACTGTAAGTTGGGCATAGTTTCAACACTGATATGTTTGTGAAACGTCGATTATAACCTTTTTTTGTAATACATACATTTATATGGTATAAGAATAACATGTTACTTACAAAATTACTGGGTCTTACTCACAAAATCATCTATGAGTTGTAGCATTAGATTTTTTAGAGTGTAAACAGGGTGGAGGATTTGGCAATCAAATCTAATGGAGGATTTTTGTATCACAACAGCATTAACAAATTAGTCTAGTTCCAGATCTCAGAAATCACTGCCCCCATGCTTGCTTTGTTCAGAGAAAATAGAGTAGAATAATGAAGTGAAATAAATGGCAATTTAGTCTAATTATCAAGCTACTAACAAATAGAAACAACTGCACAAACTTAAAAAGTTATTTTCTACTAGGTTAAACTTTGTAAAGGGACAATACTCTTACGTTTGTGTAGATTAGGCAAACAGATACGCCTTAACAGGAAAAAGGATGTCTCCGCGCTAGTTTGTAAGCTGTCTCCTGAGAACAATATATTTTACACATGAGGATTTTGGAGACCAAGCACATGATGAATGCCTCAAAATATTAAATAAAAATCAAACAGTGCAAATGTCACAACGTGTTTCTGAACTGGAAAAAGTTGCCTATAAAAGAAAGAGACTATTCTCTTTTTTGTACTAGGAAAGAAACAGATGTGAAAAACAGTTCTTTATAGAGTACAGGTTTCGGCAGGGCATGAAAGAGGTTTTAAGCTCTCAGATATACACTGAAAACAAAGTGGGAAAAGGAAAACAGGAACCAGATTAAATCAATTTTCATCCTCCATCCGTCTTCAATTTCTACATCATGGATTTAACTGAACTGTAACAACAAGAGAGTCCTGATGCCGAGCGAATAGCACACGATGATCACCCTGAAAGCAATAGTCATGACATATAAATTATAGAAATGTCTTTCATACCCAGAGAAGATGGAAGGGTTTGTTGGATATATAGTTAGAATAATTACATCCAGTCCTACAGAAACAGACCACTTGATGGTGTATTATTAAACCTGAATCATGTATTAAAAAAAAATGCTGTACAAAAAGCAAAGAATGAACATATATAAAACATCTTGCTCTTGTGGAATGAAAGGCATTCCCACCCCATCTCATTTCCATTATATTTGACTATGTACCAAGAGAAAAAATGACCACAAACCCTTTTTTTTTTTAAATAAAATGTAAAGCCTTGATAAAAATAGCAGCCTACCTTACAGTTTCTTCAGGAAGGCTGGCCACTCTGAGCCAACTTTCCACAGCTCCCCTAAGAGACAGCATGTGTGTTAAAGATTATCCTCACAGTAATCACACCACAGAGCGCCCTGTGGCTTTCAGTCACAAAAGCCACTGACCTGTGTGTTGTGTCCACATATGATCATGACTTTCAAGTATTGATGTGTAAAATACAGCTGAAAGTAAAGCTGTGGGACCCGCCTGTTCACAATGATAAACGTTAGTCAAGATTTAATAAGGAGTGTGAGCAAAACAACTTAAATCCTCACCAATCAATTGGCTGCAATCTAACCATATCATTCATTTATTCGGACATGCTACAATCTTCAGTTTTTTCGTCACAAAGGCACTAGTTCACACCACTTTGTCAAAGATACATTCGAGCGGATGTTTCTAAGCAGCCACATATTTATTGTGCAGATTTTTATATTGTACCACAGAGGACTTCATGGCTGGATTACTGCTCCGACTGGGTCATAAAGTACAGAGATTTCCTTCAGTGTAGCCGTATCCTTGGTGGGAGAAATTGAATTTCACAGCAAAATTTACAACAGCCAGAATACACATGAACCGGGTTAAGTGATGGCTGTTGACATCTCTATTTGCTTTCTAAATTGGCACAGTAGCATATTTTGTACATTATTTTTATCATTGTGCGAGACGATGACAGGACAGATAAACATCAACCTGGTAAAGTCACAAGCATCTTGATGTAGGGCTGAGGATCGTTCGAATTACTAGTATACTAACTAGTAATACTAGTGTCAATATGATACCTATACTTTCGGTACAGATACCTACATGTTTTTTAGATACTGTACCTTACTTTTTTGAGGCATAACATATTTTCTACAAAACTAATTTTTTTCAATTTCTATCTTGCTCTCTTGTCAACAAGCAGCAACACAATTTGTCTAGATAAAATAGTGTCAGATTTGAAAAATTGTTGTAGTCAACAAGATTTTGAATCTGACCAGACATTTGATACTCTCTTTCAATACTTGATGCTATGAATTTATTTTAGTTGGTGCCAAAAAAATACAGAGGTTTGATATAGCCATAGAAAATAGCAGACTGATAATAAGGACAGGGCGCTCGATGGTGTTTTAAGCCTCCAACGTCGCCTTCCAGGCAGCTAACCATAACCTTAATCCTAAACATGACCATTGCCGCACTGCCTGGAAGGCGACATTGGGGGCTTAAAACACCAAACACCGGGCAGGACTTGACCCTGTACTGTAACAGGCTGTTGACTGTAAAAAGTCACCCAGACTTTATGTTGAGTGAAAACTTGTATGGCTGACAACACCAAACACAGTGTGTGTCATCCTCCCTGTTCTTTCTCTGTCCTTCTCCTGCACCATGTTGTGTAATATGCAGTTAAGACAGAAAACAGCTAAAAGAAATTTGGGTTAAATATTCATTCTTGATTCTGAACTCATGAGTCACTTGTGTGAGACATGTACCCAATTAAAGTCCCTACAAAACCAAAGAATTTATGAATGTTTAGACATGCATAACTTAAGAGGCTTTCAGGTACTGTCCAAGAGCTATTGAATAAAGATGTTTGCTGATATAATAGTGAAGATGTGCTATTGTCTTACTTTAATCATCTGCAGAGAGGTCACCAAGACAAAGTGACAGTGCAGTGCTGCTAAGCAAAGTACAACAATCTACAGTACAAACACTAGATACCTTTAGTTTGCTTGGCTACTACAGGGACACTGATTAACTCAGAATCATTTTCTTACATTTAAAGACTCGGTCAAAAATGGGCTTTTTGGATTGTTTTTACTGTTGAAAACCATAGAGCAGCAGGTTTTAATAGAAAGGGTTTACATTTATAGATGATTTTTCTGTCTTTCTTTGGTTCTTTCTTTCTTTCTTTCTTTCTTTCCTTAGTTCATAATTGTGCCCAGATATGCCCAGGTTCTTCTGATGTACCCTGTTTTTGCAACATTTTAAACATTAGTTTGAAAGCTCTGAGATACAGTAAATCAGCACGATTAGTACAGGATAGACATCCTTGGCCTCAGAAACTGGTTAATATCCCGTGCATCTGCTTTGGTTTGTGTTTCTCCTTTCAACCTTTTTTATTGTATGTGTTCTCTGCCATACATTTACAATAGATGGGTGACAGGAGGACATAACTAACTTGCACATAAAAAAGAAGGCAGACATTGTTAGCATATCATGTCAGTAGCTTTTAATTCCACTGAGACAAACCCACAAAAGAATCTTAACAGACTAACATGTTTTTTCTGGATGCACAAGGAAAACATGTTTCATACAGTAAAAGCTGCATGTAATAGAAAAAAAGAAAATGGAAAGCAACTGAGATTTACTTTAAAAACTGGGTGTAAATACATTTTATAGAGTCACACAAAGTGGAAAGAGGGTTTTAATTCATGATTCTAGTTCATTTATGCAATCATATCAGAAAAGCACTGGTAAACTGTATTAACATTTATATTTTAATGCATGTGTTAGTAGCATTCCAGGCTAAAAATACAAGATTTCAAAATATTGAAAGGGTTTAAATGCACAGGTGCCACCTCTAGTGGTAATGGGAAGTGACAGTTGACTTCACAAACAGTCTGTTGTAACTCTGAGATCCCAAAACCCCTCTCTTCTCTGGCTGGGGAAGCTAATGTGCATATGTGAATAACAAGCAAACATAGCAGTGTTTCTGCGTTGCCCTCTGTCAGGACACATTCCTTGCTGGTCCTTCTGCAGCCTTGTCATACCAAACAACATGTAAAAATGCGACCCATATGGTCTCCCTTTTCAAGAGCGACTGATTGAGCTGTATGGAAGTCAAAGCCCACCCACAGAACACAAATAAGGAGAACCATATGTGGAGAGATGAATTAGGTAAACTGCACAACATTTTTATTAGATACAATTTCACTTGCCTTGTGGATGGACTGCAAGATGACACTTTCAAAATAAACTTTGAGCCTCAGAAAGAAAAAGACCTCTGGTTAACACAGGGTAAATCGAAGAAACATGGATATACTAAACCAAATGAACAATAACTATTATGTTTTGTAGTTGTATTAGATTGACCAAAATGTGATAAAAATAAGCATCATGTCAATCATCTGACCTGCCTGCATTAGAGCCAACTGTACCACTAATCAAGCACATTAATGACATATAACATTTAACTAGAAGTGCGCCTTTACAGTAACTGGCATATTAAACTCTATTAAGACTGTGAACAAATGTTTAGTTTATGAGAATGTTTGTGTAAAATCCAGCTTTTCTTTCATGGACTACTGACCACATTTGATTTTCATTTCAAATACAAATGTTCTCATTCAGAAGACTTGTTTACAAAATGAATAACTACTCAAAACACTTTAAATACACTATAAATAAATCATTATGGGAAGTGTTTTACAAGGTTGGAAAGCCTTAAAGAGGGTTAGGAGCCATTGGCATAGATAAATGCACTATGTTCAAAATACGAAGTTGAGTTTTCCCATACATAATGAGGTAAAGATACTTTCCCCTTTCTCTTAGAATCTTAGAATGACGACTCAACAAAAAGTGGGCTCTAACCGTTATTGGAAAAAGAAAACAGACTACAAAATATTGCAGCCTCTGTGATTTAATCTGTGAGGACATCTCTGAGATGCCTCTAGCACGAACTCCTCTGTCGGTGGTCTAAGATCAGCAGCTTGTTAACATCAGCTTTTTGTTCTGCAGTATTTGTTGACATATTTCCTCGACATAAAAAAGAAATTACCTAAATTATCAAGCATTTGAGACTTTTGACAGACAGACAGCTCTGACCTTTCTTAGAGCTTCAAGATGATCTTTCCTCAATAAATATTTCAAATTTGCTGAACAAAAGAACATTTTCCTAACAGCTGCTCACATAGACACGTCTGTTTTCTCAATCAGGTTAAGAGAATAAACATGTTTGTGGTAGAAAAAAAATCTTAATATCAGCACCTGAAAACACATCTTGGCATGATGTAAATGTGTTTATGTCAAGCCAACAGTTTGTTGTGACAAATACTATAAACTGGAGAGCATGATTTATGAAAAATTCACAAGAAACCCTTCATGAAAAGTAAACTGTGATGGGTTGTGACCTTTTTCCAGCATGTTTCAGAAGTGGAAGTGCTGATCTGATGAATGTCAAGGCACCTCTGACTCACTACACCCTGTTTTGGACCACAAGGGTCTCAGAGGAGAAGGGGCCACTGTATTAATCTGCACTGAGTATGGCAATTGTTACCCTTTCCTTTAATGTGGTCAGAAGGTTTGCTGTCGAGAGGGCTGTGTAGTTTTGGAGACCTTAAATAGGAGCTCATTCATAGCCGCTCCCGCGTTACAGAAAAGGAAGAAATGTAGCTGAATTGGAAAGAATCCATGATATTAAACAGTCGATGGGATTGTGAAGTGCTAGGAGTAATCATGCCAGGCAACAGGCCGCAGGAATGCAAATCACCCCTCAAGCCAAGAGTTAAGTTAGCAGGTGGCCTCCTCTATTCACTGAATGTCAACACTCCTTTTAGATGGAGCCCACATAACATCTGGGCAGGCCAGCCACTGCTTTTAATTAAGTGAAATACAGTCACTCAATGTTCTGCCATGTCAGAGATTTTTTTTTTTATAGAATTGGGAGGGTAGGGGGAGAAAAGTGCAACAGTACATATCCTGTGTTCAGTGAAGGTCAACACAGTTGTGTAAACAAATATTAATCCATAACCTAATCCCTAGATTTCCAAGACCATTGAAAATCCCTGCCTAACCAGAGTACTTCTCTGGAAATAGCACATTTGCTCGCATTTTTCTGGAAATTATGCTTATCCTGAATGAGGAGGTGAATGCCACAACACTTGCTAAGTTTAGTTTATGGTCACCTCTTTGTTTTTTCAGGAGTGAATCTTAGCTCTGAGCAGATGGCAACATCCAAAACATAAGTGTAGGAAATGCAAGCAAGCAGAGGTGTGCCATACAGATCACATAAGTCATGTGATGGATGGTAACTTTCCCCATAATCAGGATGGGATTGCTTACAAAATGATATACCTTTCTCTGCTGGCAGCCTCATGATACCCATTTGGGCTGTCTTTGGAGGTCACAGCACTGTTTTACTGCTAGCGCTGTACCCCTAGCATTAGCACTCCCCAAAAGCATGTCGAAAGGCTCTGTGGGTGGACCCCTAGTTTATATCATACTTGTCAAACATTTATAAATCTGAGATGGTAGTCTGGCAACAGTGTGTAAAACATCCGGAGAACTCTAAACAGAAATACAAAAGGACAACTTGAATTTGAAAAGGCTGGAAGACTTGCAGCTGGAGGGGGGGGGGATGCATTTCTGCATATAGTTTAGGGTGATAAATGGAGCAAGAAAAGCTGCAAGGTCAAGTAAAGGGCGAGCAAAAAATAAGAGTTTTCAAGTGTTACATTTATTAAAATACACAACACTCTACAATAAGATATACTTTCCCCGAGCAAGATGTTTGCAGCTAGTCCACAGAGGAAGACATTTACATAAACATTGTTTGAAAAATGACCTAATTTGTAAAGCATTCAGAAGTAAACATTACTTTATAAGAATTTCATTCCAGACTGACATAACCCCCTTCTGTGAACACACACACACTCTTATGAAAAAAAAGCTGGCTTGGAAGGGTGAAACAGTATCATTGCTGAAAGACAGTGGCAGCTTGAAAATAGCTTTGTGCAGTTGGGTTTATTAGAGAACACTCACTATTTTTTTTCTTCAAGTGATCCAATTTGATAAACACAATTTCCAACAGCCTGTAGGAATTGTGATATTATTGCTCAGAGCATCATCAATTGTGGGTCCATAATGGAGACAAACGAAGAGAAAAAAATGTGCGTTGAAGAAAAGCACATTATATACTGACAAACATGTATAATTCTAGCTCAGTGAGCATGTAAAGCAAGGCAAGGCAAGCATATTGTAAAAGGGGAAAAACAAGTAGAAGGGGAAGTGATCTCATGTATCATGATGACTCCAGTGAATAGTTAACTCATAAAAGTTATACAGATGTTACTAAGAGGGAGTATATGCCAATGGACACAAAAGTTAACTGATAACTGACGTAAAGTAAAATCAACATTTTGTCCTAATCATTTAAATATCACAATATTCAGTGCTATTTTAAAAAAAAAGAAAATAAATTAGATAATACAACTTTATATACATAATACTGTACATCACGTCACACCTGCAGCAGATGTGTTTTCCAGCGATTCCCATACCAGATAGCATAAATTAAAGTTAGCCCGGCCACTAATGGCAACCACAAGACCTAACTACCATATTTCTGTATTTCTTGAGGATTACGTTTGAGCTGTCATCAAAGTAAAGCACTGATATTGCGTTGAGCTTGGTCGGGGCACAGCATGGCTTTGGCACATTGTCAGGAAACATTAAATGGACCTATAAATGAGAGCATAAAGTAGAGGTGCAACAGCAGTGAGTTTCAAATGAATTATACCTGCTGAGAACATTATTATTATTTTTATTGCAATACACACATGGAATGCACTCTAAAGAATACTAACCAGGGTTTGCACAATTGCATGATTTGTTGCATTCATGTGTGCGTTGAGTGGAAAAGAGCATTCACCATCACAGTAAAAAGCAGCATAGCCCTCAGGTGCAATGATCCAATCCTTTACAAAAAAAGACCTTCCTTTATTTATGACAATCAAAATGCATTGTTCATTGTGTTACTTGATAGTTTTATAAATGTTTTGAGATGTGAAATCATTTTGTCTTACCTGCCAGCCCAAATCTCGAAAACTGACATAAAGTTCATGCTTCTTGCATGCTTGCTTCTGTTCACTTGTGTTGTAATCTGAAAAAAATAAAGGGTAATAATCATAAAAGAAAGCATTGAATGTTTATATATTTTTCTGTTCTTACTGTAGGAAGGTTAGCACAACACTGTCTATAAAGCTTCTGGACAAATGCACTAGAATGCAGTCCATGAATGTAGACTTTTGGAAGTACACAAGATCGTCCCTTGTGATAAATTGGAAATGTTTCCTGTTAATGTTATACAATTGAAAACCAATGGTTGTTCCATTAAGTTTTGACTTCCAGGTGTTATCACTGTGCAGTCTGGCCCAGTAATTATAGGGATATCATGCTGCTGGAAATCAAGTTGGTTAGTCTGACTAAGGCATGGACAGTCTGATGGAACGATGTGAAGCAGGGCAAAAGGATTTCATTAAATGTATCTCATTGAGAGATCAGATGTGTATAGGATAAGATAAGTGATAAAAACTACTGTAGCATCTTAATTACATAATAAAAGTGCACAGACCTCCAGTTTTTGGTGCCCTAGATGCTTCTTGTTGATTAGTAGATTTATTGCGATTGTGGTTCTTTTTCTTCCCACCAGCAGCTCTGACAGAGCGAAGCAACACCCCACTGGCCTTGAAGAAAGCAACCAGGAAAGGCTGTTTGGACTGGGGCCCGTTCCTCCCAATGATTCCAGCAGATTTTGTGTTGATACTTCGGCCTTTAAAAAAAGCAGGAGGTAAATAAAACTTTCAAAAGTAAAGAATGATAGGATTTTGTATCATTTTATGACTGCTTTCAAGGTAAATCCAGTATCTATACAAATAAAATGTCAAGCCATTGGTCTGTTTTGTGCATTCAGGGCCATTTATTGGTGGAAATCCACATATTGTCAAATAAACAAGTCACATTTGTCCTGAGGTCAATGAGTAAAAAAAAAAAATCAAATGCAGACATTGTGTCTTAAACCTCCTTATCTTCCTGAACGTTTTCCAAGAATGTGTTAAAGTAAAGGAACAAATTCATAGAAAGAACAACTGAACTTCACTTGCCATCTATAGTCTCCAGACAGAGCTGCAGGCCCAAGTTCTGCTGTGGGTTCATCACCCAGTGGTTACTGGTGGCTGTGATGTCAAACACTAGCCAACCCCCATCGGATGCCTGGACCTTTTTGGAGTCAAGCAAGAACGTCTCTGCATCTCTGAAGGTAATAAAAAACAATGAAACGAACATCTGCATTAAATAAACAGCAGTTAAAATGATGCACACACAAACAGCCAGTACAGTATGTAATATGCAAGCAGCAACTGCTATTACACAACAAAAACAGCATACAGTATGTCTTCTATTTATTTCAAATGTATCATTTATTGTCTAATTTTTAGTCTCTGTGGGTATGTTGGTTTTCAAGATTATTACTTCTGCATTGTGGAAAGGTGCCAGTGAAAAGAATGTGGTCACTTTACTGCTGCATTATAAACAAATTACAAAATTTGTAAAAAATGACTTGCTACAGTAAGTTGAGTAAGCTCTCAAACAAATAAAAATTGTCTGTGCACCTTAATGTTGCATAGCTTTATGACACACAAAAAGGAAACCATATGCTTCTTTGACAGCATTTAAACTGGGTCCAAGAGGTCTTATTAAACTGAAACTGATAAACGAGGTATCACTGACTGATCACAAATGGATGCTTTAGCCCAGATACTGTAGCAGAAGCCAACAATCGGAGTGGCTGTTTTTAGATTCTTAATTTCTTCATCCTTTTGAAACCAAACATTCTTCTCTAAAAAAAGGCTTTCAGTATATTAAAAACTGGAGATTTGGCGTGTAAGAGTAATTTGGTCATTTTTGTATGCCAGCTTTGTACTGGAGATAAAAAGAAAGCAGCTCTATTATTGTCGAAGAAGCTATGGCTTGTAATAAACTGCAGAGTTGTGTGGTATAACGTGCCAAGATTTCAGCTATTTGATGGGCAAGACATTTCAGGAGTTATGGATATCAGCCCTCGTTTATTTTTAACATGAGCCTGACATAAGGCATCCATAAACCCAAAGTTGAAAATGCCCCGTTTCCAATTTGCATTAGATTCCTTTCAAGTGGCAGATCGGATAAAGCAGCGCCTGTTCAGTTTTTTGTGGTTACATTGTGCTGGTCGGAGAGAACCAAGATTTTCCATGTGGCCCCAATAGTTCAGAAATTATTCATGTGTTTATTACAGGTGTAATAAAACTAAACCTCATGTGGAATTCCACAAGGTCAATCTTTATGAGTGACATACTGGTGAACTTCCTCTTTGAAATGTACAGTATTAAGCTCATATCCTGTGATAATTTAGTTTGTGTAGCTAAGTATTCACTACTCCCATAGCCATATCCAAGAGGAAAATGCTTATCCTGCCCCTTCATCTGTGATTACTGGATGTACTGTTCCACAGAGAGTGAGTTAAAGTGAATGGATCAGGGATAGAGGTAACTTCTCTTTTTTTAGAAAAGCCTGTCCTGCAAATAATATTCATGTGCCACTATTCTCCATCAGCAATTTATGTTCAGTTGGAAAGTTCAGTGCAGCAAATGCAGCAGTAGTAGTAGTGCAAGACATAGAGTGACGTTGATATAGTGGAGTGAAAAGAGGTCAGCGCGGTGCGTAGTTGACTGACTTTAAAGGTACCCTGTGGAGGTTTTGATTACTAGTATATGAATCAATATGTTTTTAAGAGGTCCTCGTTTTGTTTCGTTCATGAGCTCAAGGACGATGGTTTCCCCCGATCGACAGTTAGTGGCAATAAAGTACCAAAATATTTTGCAATGCGCCAACAACGGCACTGAAGAAGAAAACTGCTAGCAAGCAAACATGGATGTAAACTGTTTCAAAAAACAAAAATCGACTTTGCAAATGTTATAAAAGAAAGTAAATGCATTCACCACGTTCATTAGACCCCCACGATGTGTTTAGGCAAGAAAGAGTGAATATACACATTACTTTGTTTAGAAGAAAAACTTTACAGGGTACCTTTAACCCCATCATCTGAAGTTCAATCTCATACTAGTAGTGAGTAATAGTTTACTGTATTTAACATTTACTGCAACCTTTACTTAACCCTAACAAAGTGATTAGTAGATGAAGTACTGTTGACAGGAAGTGAGGGGAGAGGGTCCCTGGCTGAATTTAAACTGGGGAAATTGCTATTACTGTACATGGTCACTATATTATTATTAAAAACCCAGTAGGATTCTCTAACAAAGCGGTTTTAATTTGGTACCTAAACCCACTAACTACTAACTTACGGTAACCATACTGTAAGTTGGTACACAAGTGGATTTTTATTTTTTTAGAAATAACCAACCGAAACCCATTGGCAGTGATCACTTTGTGTATACAGTATTAACATTCTGACTGATATGTTGAAAACAAACTTACAAACTACACATATGATATAAATCGCTTCCGATGTTCATTAAGATCACATACTCTAATATTGTTTCTAATATTTCTTGCACTGGGAAATAATTGTTCTTCTTTGTGAAAACTAACTCAAACACACTATTCCCCATGAAAACGTGTGTGAAAACTTAGACTAAGCAGTCTTCCCCTTTAAGATGGCAGAGTCCATTGACTTGGACCTTTTCAAAGCCCAGGAGGGCCATATCTCCCCTTCAATCACCCACACACATTTTTGGCAAGCAAATGTGGGCCCACTTTTAAGTACACCCTTGTGTATTCAGCTATGTCATGGTTTAAACTTCCGGAATATTGTTAAGACAGGCAGGTGGTGGGCATAACAGTGACCACGGGAGCACCCGAGGGAGCCCCTTCCCCCCCTATTGTGGGCCCTCATGGTTTCATCTGGGACGCGGCCAGCTTGGGAGGCAACACAAGACGAGTGATAACTGATGGACCTTCCAAGCTTCATAAGTGGCCAACTTGCTAATGGAGTTCTCTTTATCCGAGAACTATATTTGTAAGGCAGACATGGTGCGAATGAAAGAGAGCAGAGTTGAGATAGAAGGGCGTTCTGTGCGAGTGGAAAGTTTTAACAGTACAAGACAATAGCTGTTTGACTATTTCCCTTTTTAACTGTGAATCAAGATAACTGCATGGGGTAAAAGTGCTCCTCAGGGCCCTGTCAGAGGGTTAATGGACTATAATCTCTGATTAGAAAGCAGCATTTTTAATGTTTTAGCTGGTGGACGTAGAGCTAATTTGAACTACTTTATATATTGTTGGTAGTTTAATCTATAATAATGCATAATTTTTTGGATGCTGGTTATATATTTTGTATGTAAAATATACTGTACCGTCACATAAATGTTAAATAAACTGTAGTAAAAAATACAATATGACGATGAATAATTGTTTGGGGTATAAGTGTAAATTATGTAAATACTTAAGTAAAGTGCAAGTAGCTCAACATTGTACAGTACTAAAGTAAATCTACTTCCATCACTGCCTTTAATGTTTGTATTTGGTTGATTAGGTACTTACTTGTTTTGGTATTCCTTGATGACTTGATATATGGTAACCATCAGAGTAACATTGTCGTAGCGAGCATGACTGCGGTCCTTATAGATCCGAAACTCTGCAGCAGTCACCGCCTCTCCGTCCGGGATCTGAGTCAGATCAAAACGGAACTCCTTGTAGTGTCTTCGTTGGTGAGAGAAATCTTTATCTTTTTCCACTGGAAAAGCAAATGTTTTATGATGAATTTCATTTTTATTGGCAGCAAAGCTCACACTGATCAAAAAATATGGCTTTAACTCCTAAACCGCCGCATGTGTTGCTCTAAGGAAAAAATATGCCAGCAGTAACGCACAGAAAAAGAGTAATTTATCACATCTTCTTTTACATTCCAGGTCCAATCCAAACATTTTGACTAGCAACAAAAGCACTTTCCAGTTCATTAAATCAGTCAACTGAATACAGGTAGCAGTTCCCAGACAGGCCCTCTACTGTGTGCCTAACTGCATTCTCTGGCCATGATGAATGGGCTGTCAGTTAAGAAAAACAGGCTGATTTCAATTAAAGACACTTTCGTCTGCTCCTCAAGTGAGAGAAAAGACCAGACAGGATTCTTCAACGTCATGTGAGCGTCTACTCTGACCTCATTTCTGACCTCATACTGACCTCCTGTAGGTTTCATACAATGTTTAATGACCCTTAACCTTTAAAACGAAATAGTTCTACTATAATGAGTAACATAAGATATTTTTTTAGGCTTGTCATTTTTGAAAATTAAAAACTTATATGATGTATTAATATTTTTATATTTTGCTGCATGGAAATAAAAAAAAGATATGCACTGACTTTGTTAATCAAAGAGCCTTAGTGTAACATGCTGACAAAAGATACTTTGATGCCACTAAAAAAGTGTCCGCTAAAGGTCTCACACCCCTGCCTAGTAGCAGAAAAGAGGCATGTGGCTGAGATTAGTGGATTTTCTGATATCCTTGGTGATATCATGTAGTGCATTTCCCTGATATTTTATTGAGAGGGAACGCCTGCGGTTACTTTGCACAAACAGGTCAGAGGTCAGGTCTGACTTTTACCCAGTGAGCGTGTTCCATTATATTAGCCACAGGCAGTAATCTGAAGCAGAGGTGCCACTGAGAGCATGGAGCATTTAACCTTAAAATAAAGATTAAATAATATTGACTTCACTCCCTGGTAAGTTAGAGCCGTGCGCATTGTTGATGCGTCACATATTAATTGGATTCAGGTTGTTCTACCAGGACAGTATCCATATTTTAAGAACAAGATTTATAAATGACTGGTGTGTTTCATCTTCCTCTGGCATACAATCTCATGTCCGTGTATGGATTTTTTGACTTCTTATTCATACACTGAAAGTTCGAATGGATACAGTAAGCATATTAAACTGCATGAAATGTCACATAGACGTTTCTAAAACAGTTGAGGTCAGTAGCTATATTTGAGTGTACTGTAATAAAGACAGAGCCCCATTGAACACTTCACTGACAGTCCCCAGAACGAGAGCAGAGCTTTCAAGGCTGACAGTGTACATGCCCTGGTATAGTGGTAAGTGGAAACAGATGGGCTCAGGCCAAGGTGAGGGATTATACTTCCAAGTAACGCTACAAATTCACTTGTACATGTTTTGCTCTATATTTAAGAAAATAAAATCCTTAACATTATTTTAATATTAATTATGGTTATCTTTCATTTGGGATTCTGCAATGCTGCGTCATATTTCATTTTTGAGTAACTTTCCATGCGGTATACTTAATATTTTAATTCACATTAGAGAACAATAAATGATCCAAATAACACAAATATGAAGAATAGAGCTACTGCTTTCTCTTAGTGACAGCAGCTCAAGAAATGAAGGCATCAGTCAATATCACTCCCCTTTTAACAACAGGAAATCATTTAGACCAATTTTCTCAGTGTCAGACAGTCATCTGATAAGGTGCTCTGAACTGCTGGGTTAAGGGTCACTGCTACTGAACAAACACAATCATTATAGAGATCTGCTTCTTTTTAATACAAAGCAGCACAAATTGGTAAAAGGTCAAAATGTTGGGCCTAATTCTGTTAAATGCTGACTATTTCACACAAGACTAAAGCAAGCGAACTGACTGATGTCTGAAAATATACTTATTTGCATTTAGATAAAAAAAAAAACTATATTACTATAACTATATTGAGTGAGAAGAAATCTACAACTGTAAAACTTAAATAAGAGTTTTATAGAGTTAACGTACAACATCTCAGATTATTTAAACAAAATCTACACGTGTCAAATTATTTTGACAAAACTGCATGTGATGATAACAACATAGCAGACAGGCCAATAATTATATGAATTAATTGAAATAGACTCTTGCATTACATGGATGAAGGCTTTAATGCTGCAGTATTTTCTAGGTCGTTGTCTGCATGGATTTAACAGAAATTGCACTAAATGTACAAAATATCAGGCTTTTCGCTTAGTACACAGATGAAGTGCATCCAGGTAAAAATCATTATTATTAACAGTGGAGGGAAAGGAGATAAAGAGAAATGTGAGTTGGAGATGATTTAAAACTTGGAGATCTTGCCCTGCAGGCTAATTTCGTTTAATTACTTAATATTGATTTAAGGAAACCTGATGAGAAATTAAGCCACTTTAATGCCACTTACCTAAATTGACAAAACTCATAACCATGTCGGCATCATTGAGAAAGTTGGTGTCGTGCGCTGTGGTGAGTGCGGGGCTGTGGCCTAACAGAGGGGCCGCTCGGTAAGGCTGTGCCACACGGGAGTACCCGGCGACATGCTGGGGGCTGTAGTAACCTTTCCTGGAGTGCCCTTGAGCCTTGGCACTGAAGCTCTTCACTGTGCCCGGCTGCACCCCCTCCTCCTCCTCCACGGACATGGCGTTGTACAGGTCGAGCATGAACAGCGGCGCCGAGGACGCCTGCTTCCCGGGAGAGAAGGGCCTCGGACGGTGAGGCAAGCCCAGGATGGAGAGGATCTCTCTCTGGATCTCCCTGCGTTCGTGATTGCGCAACCTCCTGTAAATAAAACTGGAGTGCACATGGTTGTCACTTAACCCGCAATGGGCGCAGGACAGAAAACTCAAGCAGCTCCATGCAAGTCCAAGTACAGCACGGTTCAGAGGTGAAAGCGCTGTCATCTTGACAAATAGTTCACTGTGGGGTGTGAAGTTGAACTACATCGCACTCTGTGAGAAATATAAAACAATCTCTGCCAATACGGACTCATAGACTTGCCATATTAGGCAGAGGCACCACAACTTTCACGGTGGTAACTGAGGAGGCTTTTTACCATTCAGCCCTTCTACAAATGAGGTATCAGCTTGCAGAAAAGTCGCCGCTCCTCTCCTGTACGCGAGCTTCCTCCAGCAGCATTTACTCCTCCAGGGTCCATCCAAAGCCTCTGCCACACCAAGTATTTATGGAGCTGTGACCCCGTCCCTCACCTTACTCCTCTGTGATGCAGAAACACGTAGGTACGCCCATAACGTCTAGGGATAACCCGGAGTTTCCAGTGGATGAAATGTGTTGAACTGTGTCAAAAATGAATAGAAAAGAGCTCGACTCATGCCCCGACTCGCATTTTTCTTTTTCTTTTTTCCCTCCCCCCTGAGAGGGGTATTGGGGCTAGTTGCCCTTTGAGTCCATCCCACACTCAACTTTTGTTTTTGCATCCACCTCTCGCGGCAGCAATAAAACTTCAGCCCAGTCCCATGATGAATGTGGCGGCTCAGGAGTGTAAAAGGAGACACTTGAAATCCGAGAGCCCGTGTTAACGAGTGAAAGAATAATGACAGAGCCTTTTAATCACCTCAACTTATTGAAGTCCGCGTGTTTATGGGAGAGCGCTCCAGCTGCACCGCCAACAACAAGGATCCTGTTTTAATACGCCATTGGCTAAAACATGCTGTAAAATATTATTCTATTAAATTCATGAACAAACAAGTGGCTCGTCTTGTAATGTGCTGTAGCATACTCTTTCTACTACAGTACAACCATAGTTCCTATAGACTATGGGAAATATGATTGTAGCTACTGTCTATAGAACAGATCAGGGAAGAGATGAAAATAACACAAAGACTGATAACTATACTGCAAATTGTATTAAGAAACTCAGACTCACTGCAGGTCCTACAGTCTACCATAATATCTATCTTCATTATGAAAAGAAATATCTTACCCCAAAGAGTAGTATAGAAAAATTAATTTAAAGCCAAGAGCCTAGAAAGCTCCGTTCTCAGAGGAGCATTAAGTAAACAGCGTGTTGAAATAAGTTTGCTGGGATAATTAAAAACATAAATACTCAGAGGTTTTCATGTGATGGGTGGCTGCTATCCAAAATGAAAAAAGGAAGCGCCCCTTTTAGGTGAAGTAACTCCTGGACATGCTGGGATGTTACTACATAGCGCCATCTAGTGCTGAAGTCTCTCCACACACACACACACACACACACACACACCGCCAGAAGCTTTGTAGATGGACTTGTATCCAAGTTTCCGATTGCCTGTGTGTCCATAGAGGTGGTTCCAGGTGATGACTCTTTTTTTGTTCCACACCTCATCCTTTTTGATGCTGATGTAAAATTATAAACATGCACCAGTGGTGTAGTCTAATATATTGTAGTGGGTATACTGTACAACATGTATATATATATATATATATATATATATATATATATATATATATATATATATATATATATATATATATATATATAAATATTTTTTCCTGGCTCCGAATGGGCCTTTGGGATGGGGGGAGGGCATATCAAAGTGTGGGGTCTGGGTGTGGGGTCTGGGTGTCCTCCCCCAGGGTTATTTTGAGCGTCAAAAACTTAATTTCCTGCATTCTGATACACTTTTATGCACCAATTTATGGTGGAAAAACCTTTATTTATCCTATGAGAAGGAAAACACAGATGAACTTCAAAACATATCAAAAATAAAATGGAATATAAAGCAGTAAGGGGGCTTTCACGTCAGGGACCTGAGCCTGGATCACAAAAGTTGACCCCAAAGCAACAAGGACAAAATAAAATAGGCTACTTATATTTGTCTTAAATGTGCAGTGAAGGGAGGATACTCACGTTAGTGTAGGCGGAGCATTTGGGCCCGGTCACTACGCACACATTACGCACTGCACTCAGCGTGTCGATGTTTGCTGTCACATTACTCTACCCCGTATTTGTGAATACAAATATCTGAAGTGAAAGTTCTGTCATAAAACTATGTTGTTGCATATAATTGCACATTTTTAAAGGAACACGCCAACTTATTGGGAATTTAGCTTATTCACCGTAACCCCCAGAGTTAAACAAGTCCATACATACCCTTCTCATCTCCGTGAGTGCTGTAACGCTGTCTGACGGTTCAAGCATTAGCTTAGCCCAGCACAGATCCTGCAGGTAACTGGTTCCAACTAGCCTACTGCTCCGAATTGTGACAAAAGTAACAAAATAACGCCAACATGTTCCTACTTACATGTTGTGATTTGTAGAGTCACAGCGTGTACAAAAAACAACGTAACATGAGACACAGCCATCTTCTAACAGTAAACAAACCGGGAACTATATTCTCAGACAGGCTTGCATATCACTCCGCCCAAGTACTATATTCTTCCGCCTGAGAATATAGTTCCCGGTTTGTTTACAATTAGAAGATGGCTGTGTCTCATGTTACGTTGTTTTTTGTACACGCTGTGACTCTACAAATCACAACATGTAAATAGGAACATGTTGGAGTTATTTTGTCACTTATTCGGAGCAGTAGGATTACTGGAACCAGTCACCTGCAGGTTCTGTGCTGGCCTGATGCTGCTGGAGTCAGACAGCGTTACAGCACGCACGGAGATGAGAAGGGTATGTATGGCCTTGTCTAACTCTGGGGGTTATGGTGAATAAGCTAAATTCCCAATAAGTCGGCGTGTTCCTTTAAGTGGGTATATGGAAATCCTGGAGATTTCTTAGTAGGTATACTGCGTATACCTGCGTATCACATAGACTACACCACCGACATATACACTAAACACAACAAAAGAAAAAAAGTTTAAAGTAAATTCTGAGAGAACTAGAGATCATAATGTGATGGAGTCCTGGAATAAAGCCAAAGCATGGCCCAAGCTAAGTTCACAAATCATTAAGATGTTTTAATTCTAGTAAAAAAACAAACATTCATACAAAAGTCACCTTAACACAAAATAATAAAATTACAAAAGCTGTTTAGGACACGCCACTGCTGAAATACACAGTTATGACTCTTTTATAAATAACAATAAAATACCTGCTACAGTAATGAAAGGTAAGCCTCAGGAACATAAACAACATCGAATTTGAAATTAAAATGTCATCATGCTCTTTGATGGTGAAACTTTGAATAATAATAATTGGAATAAAATGACATGTAAACTAATGGGTATTGTGATATGGGGGAAGTATTCATTTATCTTGGGTGATACACAATATTAGCTGCTGTAAAGCTGATTTTCATAAAGAGTTTAGTGCTTAACAGTCAGGCTGAATGCTTTGGGGAACACAGGCTTACAGCAGCTTATAATCAGCTACAGGGAATCACAGTCTTGTGCTGAAACATGCCAATTTCACACATAATTTATAGTGAAATAATTCACTGAACATGGAATTTATAGATCTTAGAAGTTGTGTGTTTTTTTAAATGGAAGATCTAGCACCCATCCAATGTGCAGTGAGAATTTAGAGAGTGACATGCAATGAAGCAACACCAGGGGGCAAATGAGAAAATGCACCAGCCACACTGATCCAGAGACATGAGATCTAGACATACATGAAGCACATGAGTTCAAGCTGCTCAGAAGAGAGGTATAAAATGGAGCAAATTATTAATTAATATAGTATTTTTATAACACCATTAAAACCTCAAAGCATGTTAAAGACGTGAATAACAATACAAAATACCAACAGAGAAAATGTGATAGGATCTAGTTCTGCTGAATGTCTGAGATCAAAGGTTTAAGAGGAGGTCCGTTTTGTTTCCACGACAGAGAGAAACTGTAAAGATGAGATCTTCCTGAGAATGGCGGTTTGTTCCACATCAGCTCCAGACTGGTGCCTGCAGTGACGCTGCATTACATCAATAGTTTGGCCCTTTGCTGTAAGGATCCCGCCTCATCATGCTACCGTAGCACATGGATGGATCACACACCCCAGGCTCACCAGGGATGCCAGGATTACCACTTTTACCCTCTGCTCCGTTAAGACCAGGGGATCCAGGCTTACCTGGATGACCTGGCTTACTGTAACCCTGGGGACCCATTGGACCTGTGGAGATAAGCCATGATCGGTCCAAAGGAAATGTACACAGTGGATTAAATATTTTTTAAGTATCCCAGCAAATTAGCTTCCATTCCAAATTAGCCACATTTTTTACCTGGAGGCCCTGGTGGCCCTTGGTCTCCAATGGTGGTTCGACCAGGGCTTCCCTTCTCACCCTTGAAACCCGGTTCTCCTGCAAACACAAGTGTACCTGTTGGAACATCCTGCAAAACAGCTTTAATAACATACTGTAGACTGTAGGTTTTACCTTTCATCCCATCAATACCAGGGTGCCCTGGTCGACCAGGGTGGCCTGGCTGTCCCCTGGAGCCACTAAGTCCAGGAAGTCCCCTGAGTCCCTGGAGCCCAGTTGGACCTGGAGGACCAGGAGATCCAGGCTGGCTTTGACATCTGGTACAGCTACTCTGCTGGTTGCTCAGCAACAATAAAGGCAGCTCAGCTAGGATATTTGACAATAAAAATGTGTCAGACGTGTGATGTAAACACACAGAAACACATCATCTGTCTATATTAATACTCACACTGAAGAATTTCTCTGCAGATTTGGCGAATGTGATTGTCTGACATTTGACTTGCCTGGAATAAAAAGGGATAGATGATATAGATCTGTGCAATCTATTATGTTAGTCAATATCAGATACAGTACAACATCATAATAACCATTATCAACAGTAAAGTTAGCACAATGTGTAGCACACATACAGATCTTCCTTCAGGTCCAGGTGGTCCAGGTGGACCGCTGTCCCCCTGCAGCCCTTGGGGGCCAGGTGGGCCTGACTGACCCGGCTGTCCGGGTCGTCCCATTTGACCTTCTTGACCTCTGTGCCCCGAATCCCCTGCTGTCCCTTTCTGGCAAAAATACCACCCCAGGGTTAGTAATACACACAACAATTCAGGTTGGATAGAGGTACAGTCATTGAAGCATTCAGCTTAACATACCTCTCCTTTTAGTCCCATTGGACCAGTGGAGCCCTGTCAGTGAAAGTCAGGATAAGTCATTTAAAACTAGAAATCACTCAGAGAGCACAAACCTCCTCACGATCCTCAAAGTGTGTTATACTGTAATAACAGAAATCCGCTTCTATTAACATTAAAATGCTCAGGAGACAGGCCAAATCACTTTGTGGATATTTGGAGAATGCCTAAATATTATGGTTTAAATGTTGGTTTAAAAATGTGAAGCAAGTCAGACTTAGGATCACTGAGTGGGTGTCAAGCTGTCGTAGCACCACCTATAGGCTAAATAGCATCACATTCTGCAGTATCATTTTGATATCATCTAAAATTTGGAGTTTGCCTGCATGCCTTCAGAAATTGATTTAAATTAGGCCATGCCTTCAAGATTTTAACAAGGAAGGATCAGTCTAACAGGGTCATACAAATATGTTATGTATACCAAACATGGTTTGGATAAGGAATGGTAAAAAATTTATAAAATAAACTTACTGTACACAAACGTGGGTCTGGCCTATATGGATAGATGAAATATGTATTGCACAAACTTCTTATTACTCCTAATTCCATGAAAAAAATAATGTTGCTGAACCCCACAGTTTTTAAAGATTTAAAATGCTTAACAAATGGCCACATGGTGGCGCTATCCACATTTAAAACTCAGTTACAGTTTCTGAGCTATCTTGCTATGTAAAAGAGAAACAGACATGGACCATTCTTGAGGGAAGTAATAAAAAAGTTTTTGTTGTTTTATATTAATTTGCACATTATATACATATATAATACAAGAATTTAAATACATTCAGTAAAATATCTTAGTGATTTTATTGTGCATTTTTGCATTACTTGTGTCCATTTGTTGAAAGTCTGCATCACAGAAAGCTGATCAAAGAACTCACGTGTTCCCCTGTCCGACCCTGCTCTCCTTTTTCACCCCTCATTCCCTGGTGAGGAAATCATTAGATTAACGTCACGAAAGCATCTGAAATTATTGTTTTGTCGTAGTAATCATGGGTGATAATATGTTTTAAATGCAACACTATGATTACACTTCCTTGTTTCATTTCCAGTGTTGAGTTTGTTGTCATGACATGAAATTGATCCAGTTTAGCGTAATGGAGAAAACCATGCTGGAAGTCAGTACAACAGCAAATATCCGGACACATGATTGTTTTCCAAACCCGTAATCGATATGTGATAAATGGGGCTTTAGTTCCACTGGATTCTTGAAATATATGTATATGTGAAATGAATTAAAGACTATATATTCCTCAACTAATAGACGTACACTACTTACAGTGTAGACTGCCTACACTGTTGAAAACAACCTTCCAACAATTGTTGGATAAGTTTCACACTGAGTTTGATATAACAGATCAATTTATTTTGGACCAGTTTTAATCTGACACCCAGTGGTGATTAGCTACACTCACGTTTATTCAAAGCTCTCAATTTGAGTTATTATTTTAGCATAGTATCACAGAGGTAAACACGATCATAGTACAATCTGCTTAACTAATGTAATTTTGTCTTGTATCTTACCGTCTCTCCTCTTTCACCTGGATTTCCTCTTTGTCCCTGATGAAAAAATAAAGACATGGATTATAACTTTATGGTACATTTAGTAAAAGTAAATTCCAAATGATTTACAGAAAAAAAAATATACATCCTTTTACAGTGAAGACTCACATCTGGCTTATTTTTGTACAAATGTCCAGAAGAGAAAAACAAAAAAAAAACTGATTGTGATGTAAGTCTGTTGAGGTTATGTGATCTGATATATCTGGGAAAAAATCAATACATTTTATGTTTGACCTAGGGGCGTGCACGGTCACAAAAGGCTTGTATCATGTGGACACACCGACAGGTTTGTTGTCATTACTTAGAATTCCTCATGGGGGCTACGCACCATAGCTTTAACCCTGACCTATAAACAACTACAAATTATGAATTGTCATTGTCATAAATCATATATCTGAAGAGATTTCAACTCAATGAAATGGGGAGGAATGACAGTGAATGACAGAAAAATATGTAGTAGCAATACCTTGCTGCCGTTCAGGCCTGGAATGCCCTGGTGCCCCGGCTCACCTGGTCTTCCTGCTTCTCCTGCACTCCCCTTTTATAGTGTTTAAAGAAATTTAACACCAATCATTAAAAATTGAACACCTTTATTTTTATTGTGGATAAACACAGGATTATTCACTAGCAGCTTTATTGCTTCACTGAATTATTACAGCATTTTCAATCAGACATAAAGCCACCTGGTTCCTATTATATTATTTAAATGGGAACATACCACAGGCCCTGGTGTTCCTTGTATACCTGGACTTCCATTTTCACCCTTATTCCCCTTGATTAAGAAATAAAACATGTCTTATATTACAGAAAACATACAATGAAATAACATCCAAACCACATCATATCACTGACTGGACTGCAGTTGGTATTTTCACTTCCTTATCATAATCATAATTAATTTTCATTGATGTGTGCAATAGTTATAGCTTACTTTCAACAAGGTTTCGTTTTTCAGCTTGACGTTTAATTATGTCTAATTGTGTGCTTTCTTTTCCAGTTGAACAAGCCTTGGCAATTGCAGTCTGAAGTTCAGCCATAAAATCAAAGTATTGCCTGCCCATAAACTAGCTTTTCACTTGCCATTTACCAATACACATTGGCTTGTTTAAGGCAGATCAGCTAATGAAAAGTGATTAGGAGACAGAGCGTCCAGACCAGACAAGCCCAGACTGCTTACATTTCCACTTAAATTCCACTGACTAAAGCAGTAGGGCCAGATCATCGCTGAATTTAGCACTGCCGGTGTGGCCAAGAGATCATTACTTGTGCAAGTATAGTTTAAAAAAAAACTGTGACCAAACAAAACATGCAATGCTGCTGACCCAAGCAGCTTTCTATGCATTTCAATGAACTCGTTGGTTAGAAAGCTTCAATGATTTAACCTTATCTAAATTATGTGCACTGCAATGCATGATGTATAGGCTGGATTGTATAGGTCTTGGTATTGTAATGTATGTTTAACTGTTCTTCATTAGGCTTGAACTCAATTTAAATCACGACATGGCTTGGCCTGCAGCATGTCGCCTGCTAATGCCAGCTTGTGTGGTTGGTCTGCAGTATTGACTTTTCAGCCGCAGGGATGCAGAGGGGGATAAACTCACATTTTATTTAGTGCACAGTTTATCCATTTTAAATACTTTATTAAACCATTTTTGTTGACTGTCGGTAAGATAAAAGTCAGTGATTATTTCTGCTAGCTTCATTGTAGCTTTGCATGACAACACTGTTCGCAGAAGCTCAAAGGGGATTTGAGGCATACATGATTACCTTGTTTCCAATTGGTCCTTTTAAACCAGGTGCACCGGGTAAACCCATCTCACCCTGCAGGAGAGTGAAGAAAGTGTTTTGGTAATTTTTCAGATTCAATATTAACACTTTGGTGTTCACTGCACCTACACACATATAGTACAACAGCTGTCAACTTACAGGTGGTCCAGTGGGTCCTGTGAAGCCCCTAGACCCAGGCAAACCAGCTTCCCCCTGAAATGAAAATCATGTTAGTCAAACATTATCACAAAGAATGATGCAAAAGCATTGATCTGTTTATTTTGCACATACAAATACATTAGGAACAGGAGCTCACCTTTTGTCCATTCAGGCCTGCAATTCCTGGCAATCCAGGCATACCCTGGGAACAAGGAAACATATTATACTGTATTGCTGATCAATATATTCAATATGCTAAAAAAGAAAAATTGTCTATCCTTTTTTAATAAAACTGCATGTTTTCATATGCATGCTTCTGAACTGATATTAAAGGCAGCATGAAAGGCTACAGGTTCAGGCTATCCTTCAAAGTGAAATCATTACGTCATTGGGTCAGTAACAATTTTAGCCAATTGCTCAATGAAAAGAAACTGATTGAACTGACATGGTGACAAGTAATGTCTACCAAAATGTTACACTACCCATTTTACAGTTGGCTAGTTATACACAGGAAAAAACGTATTTTTTGGCTTTTTGAAAGAATATCTCATTTCATTTTCTTCTTAAAACTGCCTTGCTCTATGCAGTAGCACAGCACTGTCAGAGGTTTTAATACAAAGTGTACAATCTTTAGATGGATCCTAAGTGCTACAATTGAACTGTGCAAATGTTTTATTTGCTGATGAATGCAATAATAGAAAAAGTAGTTGCTATTTAAATTGCACATAGGAAAAAGAAGGAACGCTGATCCAGCTTTATAAGTAAATGGTTAAATAAATTGAAAGTGTATGTGGCTCAACACATGCAGCAAAACTACCCTGGAATGCCTCTTTAGTTTTTTGTTTTGAAGGTTATTTTCTTCTGAGATAAATGCTTGCAGATGCTTAGTGGTTGCCTCAGACTGCAGTTTGAGTAACATATGTTCTTAGTGTATAGATTTGACAGGCAGGCAGAGAGATAGAAATATAAATAGAGCCACCCAGACACTTACACTCTACCTATAGGTGGAGAAATCCCCGTCTTGGGGCCGACACTGAAGCACTAATTTCATCTTGTTTTAACTTGAGGAAGTACAGCACAAATCCTGTCTTCTTGGATACATCGCTAACTCTATTGTTCTGGTGGGGGGAAAATGGCTTACAGCCTTGTGGAGCAACTGACTCATTTTTTGTAGACCAATCACAAACTGTTGGACAACACTTATAATCATGATCAGTGGGGTGGCTTCCCAGTTGAAACACTTTCTTCCTAAAACAGATTTGCTAGAGCACCACAGAATTCCTTCACTCAGTAACTTTCACTGTCTTTGATTATAGCCTGAGCCCACTTGTTACATAAAGGGGTTATCCTGGGATGAACTACAGGGGGAATACCCCTAATTTAATGGCAGAGGTACTCTCTGTACTGCTGACACTATGTTAACACACTGCAGTCTTACTACAGTAAAACATGTTATGCATGCAAATCTGTGTGATCCATAAACTCAGGTCTTGTACAGTATTTATTTTAATCTTCCGTTACTCACAGTATAATTTCATGTCAGCTACAATTTGTAAACTGTAATGTAAAGTACCACATACATAAATCTCCCCTTCAATTCCTTGCAATCTTAACACAATATGACTGTACATTTCATTCATGCACAATTTGCATCAAATCCTCAACTTCTAGAAGTTCGAGTAGAGATGCAAGAACTCAAACAACCTACAAAATACCAAATATGCATAATGAGTAATATCTTTGTTTACAACTCACAGGATGGCCTTCTCTTCCATCAACACCAGGAATACCACCCTCTCCAGCTTCTCCCTTAATATAATGGAGAAACACAAACATTACATTGACACATCATCATACACATTGCCTTATAATTTGACATGTTATTTTTGGATTTATTAAATAGGTATCTATATAAACTTTGATGTGTACAAAAGTTGTCAAATGGGGTTTGGGAAGAGAGAAGGGAGACACCTATGACTACATTTCCATGGTAGCCAAACGTCAACAACACAACTCTTGGGAACAGCAAAGTCTTTTAAGAATGTGCACACTTATCCAACCTCATGCCTCTATTATTCTCCTAATCCCTGAATGAACTTTGTGACATACTGTTCTGCACTGTCAAAACGAACTGACCTTTTGACCAGGTCTTCCCGGAAGTCCAACCTTTCCATCTCTCCCAGGTAGGCCCTGAAACCACAGAAAAGGATTTTTACACACGATTATAATGGCACATGAGCTCTGGATTCGATTCTGAATTGTTTTATACATACAGGGTCTCCTGGATAACCCGGTGGCCCAGGAGGTCCCACACTTCCTTTTTCTCCCTGAAAACATCATGCCATCCAGTTAAGATTGTTATATTTCCTGTATCATTTTCAGTAGCCATGAGGACTGTCTGCACCCTTACCACTTGACCAGCTTTTCCGGGTAACCCTGCAATTCCTGTGGATCCTATTGAACCCTGAGGAAAGTTAAAAGATTTGAAATGATCATTAGCCGTGACATAATCAAAAATAAACCTTCCATGGCCTAAAATGGCCTGGTTTATCTAAACCTTCAGACGGTGACAAATCTGCCACTCGTTTAACAGGATCATCCATGTTTGTAATAGAGGGAAAACACTTTAACAGATCTTCGTCAGTCAGATCAGGAGGCACAAGTTTAACAGTGTGGGACAGCAGCTCTTTATAGACCCATTCTACATGGTCACAAATATGCAGTCAGTGTTTGACATTAGTCAGAAGGGATCTTGTTTTTCTGGGATAGACAATGAATTTAGCAACTATTTGGCCTGTCACTTAAGGAAGTGACGTGTTTCACTGCGTCATTGTGGCATTTTTAAAATTGCACTGGCTGACCTAAAACTTGACGTTAGTCATGTATCTGTTGAATGGTGCCAAAAATTGGAATGATGCGTCACAGCATTTTCACATTTTCTGAATTAAAACAAGCAACAGCATTTGGAAATACATATTATTTTTCTCCGATTTTGCATTCCATCATTCAATAATATGCTAATCAACTCACAGGGGAACAAATTACTGTACAGCATAAATACCAAAATACATAGATATCACTGGCAGGATCAGGGAGCATTTTTATTGTTGCTTCATTTCCACAAATATTTTGTACATAAAAATAGATTTGAGTCAAAGTGTTGACAGTTTCTTTCTTTCAGTTTGAGCTGAATTACAGGTCCCAGGAACATGTGTTCATGTTCCATTGGTATCAAAAAATATCAAAAATCACTCCAGGTGTGGCCATAACTACAGTTCTGTCAAAGCAAAACAAGCTATGACAAATGTATTTATGAAATGCTGCAGCCAGGGCAGTAAAGGTGCAATCATGGAAGCCAACTGGTAGTGTGTGTGCTTTATTTGTCTTTATGTGGCAGTACATTTGGCTGTTTTGTTGGATTGTGTTGGCAGTAACACTTTGTGTGACAACATGGAGCATAAAACATGAGCAGCTGCTAGCATAGGTAGTGTAAACAGTGACTGGTTTGCATCTCAGGTGTACAGGAGAGATGCGATAAGGAGCTTTCGCTCCCTCCCCAAGCAGAGCTGTGGGTTTCCTATTAGGAACACAGATGTATGTCCAAAGGAATGTGTTAATGAACTACAGAGATCATTAGCACAGACTGGATGGCCACATAATTAGCAATAAAATGTTCCTTCAAAGGTGATGAATGACTGTGGTCATGAACAAGACTGAGAATACACAAACACAGCCACTTTTTGGCAAAATGGCTAACAATCCTTCCTCCTCTTGTGTCCTTGAATTATATACTTCTGACTTAATTTAGCAGACATCTTAGGTTTCCGTTTTCTAGATCCTATGCCAGGAAAATGAGACTACACCCTTGGGTGGTCTTACAATATGGGAACAATTTGGAAAGGTATATGTAAATGTGTTTTATATCCAAAATAAATCTTATAGCCTACTTAACAAGATGAGGATTCCCTTCTAACTTGGTTAGAATTGTTTGTTCTGTGGTGCATGGAGAGTCTTTAGCTTTCCTGGAGTGAATAACACCTCTTGACCCAGACATTAAGGGTATTTAGTAGGCCAAAACTTTTGGAGCGTTTTTACTCGGCCCTGACAGAAATTCGTAGGAGCGATAGGCATCTAAACTTTTTGTATATTGTTTTATACATAGATATAGTGTTAGAAAAATATTTACTTTATTATCTACAGTACTGCCCATTTTTTTTCCTATTTGTAGAATCTATTTGACAAGAGCTTTTCTGTCTTTCTTTGTAAGAAATTATGGAAAATCACCTGCAGTGCACTCCCTTTAGATGCTCATCTCATCATTCATGATGCCTCAGATCATTACACTAATTAGATGTTTTATTATGGGATTTTAAAAGAGCACTTTGACAGACCAGTAAAAGTCATGATACTTTCATCCTGTAAGCGTTACTGGAAATAGGATAAAAAAGATACAGTAAATCCACCTGATCTAAAGCAGTGCAGTCCCCCATTGTGTTCTCCTTTTTGTGTGTGTGGCCAACAAAGTATTTCACCTAATCAAAGAACACTGAGAAGACAGTCCAAGCACTTATAAAAACTTAATTTGATACGTGCTGGATCTGTGAGGGAAACTGTAATAATGGGACAGATGGTATGGGAGGTTTCGCTCCAGGTGCAGACATGTCTGTCTGCAGACAGCTGCGACAGTTTTCGAAATATTATTAACTGCATGAATTGTTCTCTAAGTTCAGCCAACTAGCAGGAACCCCCTGTGGTCACATTGATTACAAGGTAGGATGAAATGACAGAGGTGATGCAATCTAGAGAGGATGCATTACCTCATTGTCCCTGAAAATAATGCTCAACGCAAAATGTTGTTTAGATACACATAAACAAGTTCTGGATAAAGCTGCAGAACTGTCAGGCTTGTGCTCGAGTCTGCTGAGTCTACTGTAGTTGAGGCCTTCATAGCACCCAATAAACACAAACTGCTGGATCATTTGGGCACTGCTTGCTTTTGTTTGACGCTGTGTTTATTCAAAGATTATCGGCAGATTCCTTTGAAGAGTGGATTATTGTATCACGCAGCATTAACTGCATGTATGGTTTGTAATCTGTGTGACTGAACGGTGGGAGAGGCAGTTATTCAGCTGAGGCACCACTCACTGTGGGCTAGTCTGCCTGAAGATAGTGTATTGATTTCTTAACATCCTGATACTTTGAAGGGGTGTTGAGGCTTGGAGAGTCCCACCCTAAATCCTTGAACGCTAAAGAGGTTTAGCTGTCAGGTTTTATCTGATAAAAGAAGATTCATTCACATTCACGCTTTCTCCTGTACAATATAAGGCCATATTGTAAAAGTATTGCACTGAAGCAAAGTTGGTCGCACTGAATTACAAGGTTTAACTTTTAACTGATAGCCATGTAAGACATATAGCCCGCTCTGTGGGGGTGTGCTCTGTTTTGTTACTCTCTATTGATGTCTACTGTCTCTCTAAAAATAAGTGTTTGAGCTTTCTAAGCTGAGGGCAGAGCAAAATTCAGGACATATGAACTCATTTAAAACATCTATGATGGTCCTCGCTCGTACTATCTCTGCAAAGCGCTCTTGACCCACAGTATAGAAGTTGTACTTTTTACTCTCCCTGGGGATCTGGCTTTATATTCATAACATGTGGTTTCTAGAGTGATTGATGCAACGATGTTTAAACGCTTCAAGTTAATGTGTCTAGCAGGGATTTCCTGTTAATCCTACATTTGATCTTATAAAAAGAAGATTTACCTTGAAAATGTAGTGTGTGTTTTGTACTTTTTAACGGTCGCTTGTTTTTTCCACGGAAATCTTTTTTTTTTCTCTCAGCAATTTTACTCACTTTACAATCTTTTAGATAAATAATATTGGACAACATCTGGATAGCGTGTTATCAAGCAGAAATCACCACATTTGAATAATTAACATCTCCACCTTCTCTCCTGGTAGTCCAGGCGATCCTGGTAATCCAGGCACACCCCTCTCACCCTGAAAGAACAGACTTGTGTTACAAAAGTGGTTCTCAGTGGTCACAAATTAGTGCAACAGCATGATAATAAAACCGATTGTGCCACAAATGTGCTTTTTGACCTTCCTACCGAAACACCCGGCCTCCCTTGCTCGCCTTTGTACCCATCTGACCCACGTGGACCCTGACAGAAACAAAGGAAAGCAGCTTTAAATTCTCTAGTCTTGATGCTGGATTTAACGGTAAATTAAGTGAGATTTGCTTTACCTCAACTCCTGTTGGACCTGGCAGCCCTGGACTTCCTCTAATGCCAGGGATACCCTTAAAATAAAAATAAAATAAAAAAAAGACGAGAGATGCACACATTTGGTTTAACATTTGAACCCACCTCAACTGTGTGCATGATTCTAGGCATGCCGTAGAACACGTGGTTAACTTTTGGATGGCTTTCATCACACAAAATCACCACTGTGCTACCACCAGTGGTATAATAATAATAATAATCAGAGATGTTTTTTTATTTAGCCATTGGAATAATAAGTAAATAAGTATATTTACTACTGAAGCAGTCCTGACCACATAGAACTAACAAGCAGAAACTGTCATGCCTTAATGGGTACATTAACTCAATTGGTTTTGGTATTTTCTCAGACGTGGATGCTGCTGTGACAGTGTTGTTGGTGGTTATGATCTGTATGTTTGTATATTGAACTATGTAGTACTCACAGGCTTACCATCAGCACCAGCAGGCCCAGGCAGACCAGGTTTGCCAGTGTTTCCTACTTCTCCCTAAAGAAAGAATACGGTCATTTAATAATGTAAAGCACTAAAGCAAATTCTTTGCATGTCTTTATCTATCGTGCAACCTTAAAGCAGCATAAACAAATCCATGTGGAAACATCTCTGGTAACGATATGCTTTCTCTGGCGTTGATTTAATTTATCTTTTTAAACCATGCTGAGTTAGTTATGTAATGTAAGATGCTCTTGAACACTATGTGGGGTTATAAGGAACATCTGCAAGCCTGCAACGGTCCCAGCATTTTGGATCTATTAGTAAATGTAGTAAAAGCTTTGCTGTGACATTATAAACACAAACATGCCTGAACCCAAGTAGGTTTTATTAACCAAGAGTCTTGTTGCTAATGTAATATCTCTCTGAGGTCCGTGTGTAAAGGCTTTTATGACCGTGGCTGCTATTATTTGGTTGGTACCCCGTGATCAATAAAAGGGAACATGTAGGTTTTATTTCCTATTTTGGTAATTTTCCATTCTAACCTGTGTTTATCTTAAACAGCAGTCTGGTTTGCTTCAAGCAAACAGCACATTAGGATCTTACAAGGCTAACCATAACTTTCCTCACAATGGCAAGCCGCAATTTGCCTAACTGGAGAAAAGAGGCTATTTGGTGCGTCCATAATTTGTTTTCAGCAGGTAACTGTGTGTTTACTGTAAAGGATAAAAGTGGTAAAACCTCCCACACAGCACTGTTAATGGCAAGAAGGAAATCTGTGTTCGCAGACTGTAACGACTGTAGTTGGATTTGACCTATTGGTAAAGTGCAACCTCATGTGTTCATCACGTAATTATCCGACACAGAGAGCAGCATTTAAACATCAACTGGGAATTCAGCAAACATTCCCTCAAGGCTAAGCTGTGAGGAAGAGAAAGTTTGTGCTCCATCATTAGGTCTCTTTGTCACTCCTGAGGTTACACATAAACCAACATTGTTAAAGATTAAATATTGTTATCTTATTTAATCTGAACAGAATACCACTGTTTAAAGTAAATATTTAAGCAACTGTCTGAACACTGAGGAGCTGGACAAGGCTGAGCTATGTTCTCTGATATCTTGCAGCATACAGAGGTACTGTATGTGCATGTTTTTTGCATTCATTTCTGCAGGCACGGTATGTGCTGTATATTAAAAAATCTAAATTACACAAGACAAATAATGAAAGATAATATAAAGAGGCCTTTTTTTAAATAACCAACCTTTATTCCTGGAAGTCCAGGGGGTCCAGGAGGACAAACACAAGGTTCTTGAGTTGGCTCAGTGTAATCAGGACTGTTGGCACACTGTAATGAACCAAACCAAACATACAGAATTATACATATTAGAGCTGCAATTATAAGTCACTCAATTAAGTTGTCGACAGACAGAAAATTATCAGCAACAATTTTAATAACCAGTTAATCATTTGGGGTCATTTTTATAATAAGAAATGCCACAATTATTTGGTTCCCGCTTCTTAAAGGTGAATAATTGTTGGTTTCCTTAGTCTTTTACGATTGTAAATTGAATATCTACGAGTTTTTGACTGTTGCTTGGATATTTAGAAAATGAGTGATCTACTAATTAATGTTCTAATGTTTGTAAAAGTCACAAAATCCAAGGCTGAAACCTGAAAACTCATTATTCATTCAATCTTTGTATATTAACCATTTACATCACAAAAGCTTACCCTACCTGGTGTGTTCAAAAGCCATCTTTTTTTTTTAATCAAATGTCAGCCATCAAAAGGAAATTGATAACTGAACTTTGGGATTCCATTGCAAATAAGCAAATAAAAAGCACACAGAGAGGGGGGCGAAGCACTGGTACACTTGGCAAGAATTTGTAATTTTAGGCTACTCATCCTGTCTCTTTTGATGTTTTCAACCCACATCCTCCCATTAAAAACAGTAATTTGGCTCTGGTTTTGTGGTTATAGCAATTTGGAAGCCAACATAACAATGGGCAACTGCTTCACAAACGCAGTTAGAGCCAGCAGACAATAAAAAAAAAAATGTTTGAAGCTGAGTTACGGGTCCCACTCCAACAAATCGTTTTATGCATACATAAACAGATGTGTCTTGAAATGAATAAGCTGAGTTTACACTACTTACTACTACTACACAATACTATAATACACTGTGCTGATGACTTATAAAGCAAATAAAATCATTTTATGCCATGCAGTATGACGTGTGGAGCTAACTAATGGGGAAATTGTGCGTTTCAGAGCAGAAACAGATGTAGTTGGACAAGGTGAGAAGTAGGTGAGAAGAAGTTATCTTTGTTGCTTTTGGACAAAAAAAACAAGTTCAGAGCCAATCAGACTCTTGTACTTACAACTCCAGGTATTTCACATGCAGTCTCTCGGCTATTCTGCTCGGGGTCACAGTAAATGCGAAGTTTCTGGATTTCAAACTAGATTTAAAAAGAGAAAAAACTCTTGTTAAAAACACAACCTCCACTGCTGGAGACTCCAAACAAGCTAACAAAACAAACATGGGGGTAATTTTGCGACGTTTAGTTTTGGTTTTATCACTGCTTTGCTACTAATGAATCGAAATTGCTATTGTACAACTGTTGAATTGCCCTTACTGGGCACAGAGCAGCTACATGTTGCCAGACCTCCCCCAGTGTTGGAAGCATTCTGCAGCGACGTTACACTATTCCTTCCATTATTTGGTATTTTGTTAATGTTGGTGGTAAAATGGCTCCAGAAAGTCCCATAGACAGTTTCACTTCAGTTACCATGTGAGCAGAAAGATGATCCTGATATATGATTCATTTCATTTCCATTTTGTTTATGATAAAAGGTTTAAACATGATAAGAATGTCTTGTGTGGTCTGTCGGTTCCTGCTAATGTAATGTTGTTTAAAAATTGCATTGTGGCAGGCTACTTTTAAAGGGTCCAATTACAAACATCTGTTTCCAATTACAAGTCTGTTTATCCAGAAGTGATACTCACATTAGTGCATTCACTCTGTTAAATGGCTTAAAACTGCATGATCCATATAACAATGGATCAGTACACACAACAACAAACACCGCCAAGCTGTAGCTCATGTTAATATCCACAGTTATGTGTCAACATACTGGCTAGCATAGAAAATGTAAAAGTAATGAATGAATGATATGTTCTTTCCTTTTTTATGTTTGAACAAAGGATTTTCTGCACTTTCTCCTATTATTTCTTATGGTACTGTATGTAATCCTGTTAATGATTAAGTCATATTTTTCTTTATATACTGTACATTATAATCTACAGTTGTACTGAGGATTTTAGTAAATAAAAACAATGGCTGCATTATTTACATTATTTTACATTACATGTATTTTTTTTAATTGTCCCTCATTTAGGCCACAAATGCAATATTGTCAAACCTGCCTAATTGCTCACATATGTGTCTGAGGTATTTGAAAAGGTCCATTTGTATTGTTTCACATTAAAAAGTGTTACATCATATTAACATTTAGAATAAAAGGACATATTGTGCAGTTATCCTTCTTTTCCATAGCGTTATCATGACATTAAAATGTTATATTATATTATGTATTTGCATTGAAAGCCCTAACTATATAGCCTTCTGCTGAGTAAATTACAACACAGCACAATTATGATTTATTACTAATGCAGCATTTTTGGCACAAAATGTGTCAATTGAGACAAATAAAACAGATTAATAAGACCATGTGGAGAAAAAGGCTCAATTTTGCCAAAGATTTATTATCCGCAAACTTAAGCATGTCTCTCAGGAGGCACCAATAAACTGTGTGATGCTTAAAATATACTGTATATCAGTGCTGTGTTTGCTCAACTACTCATTAAGAAACTTGTTTCCTCTTTAGTAGACGTACTCCCGGATTACTTTTCTGGGAACCAAACATGTATTTCATGCAAACAAGGTTGTTGATGTTAATAAACTTACTGGCACTGTTGTTTCCTTTCTGACATATTTTCCAACTTGGGTTTTTCCATTGATGAAAATACCAACAGGGGGCTCCAAGGATAGGGTTTCAATTTCCAGGTCATCAACGTAAAGAGTAACATCCTCCTCTGTAACCAGCAGCCGCAGCTGGTGCCATTTCTCATCAAACAGCTTCTTTTGTCATAGAAAAAGAAGAGGAAAAGGTCATTAATACAGGGCTGGCAGTGTGCTGATAAAGACATTACAAAAACCTGGAGGGAGTGTGTACATTGGTGTGTACAACTGTTGTCCAGAGCAGGAAGCGGAAGGAGCTCAGTCACTAAACGGGGCAGTTTGATGTGTTAAAACCTCAACAATACAAAGTAGTCATGGCTATAAAGCTTTTATTCAAAATATTGTGGCATCTTAAAGTGAAGACTGTGTGCTTTTGCAGCTTTTGAATAAACTACAGCAAAGATAGTCAATTGGGTGTCAATGTTAGTTTACAATAACTTTGGGGTAGAACAGACATACAATTTAACAGCGCTGAGTAAATGGGGACAAGTAACAACTAGATATACTCTCATCTCATTCATCTAAAACGTTATTACCCAAATCAAGTGCTATTTGTCTTTGATTGTTGTGTTAGATTGACGTCACAGTTATTTGGTCTACAAAAGAGTTCAATTAGTCCTACTTTCTCAAGGGCAAGTTAAGGACACAATCTGCTAATAATGTACAGCTTCTACTTTTGTAAAGGTTGAATAGGCTTCTGAAGCTCTACGAGCTTATGCAAGCTGTCTGGATGTGTGAATACAGTAGAAGGATTAGGATTGATTGGTTACATAACAGGTATTGTGTGTGGTTGAAAGAAAATGTTTAAACCTTCGAGGTGCATTGATTCAAAAGGGTTGTTTTATAATATTTAATAATGAACAGAATAATACAATTTCAATACCACTGATTAACTGTATCATACAGTATGAGCTAAAAGCATTCATGCTGAGAATCAGCATGTTTTCAAAACATTGGGGGACACACAAGAGACAGATAAAATAAGAATGCGCAAACACAGCCACAGAATACATTATGCAACTGTGTAGTACTCTTTAGTAGGACTATTTTAAAGAAATAATACAGTGTTGCTATACCTCTGCTGTATGTTGTGAAAATGTGACCGTTTGAGTTCCACTTGCTGACTCGCTGGTTGTGGTGAACATGACGGTGCGCTTCACACCATTTAGAGTCACCGCCATCTGAGGTTTCCCATCACGTGTCTGTATTCTCCACACGTCCCACTCCTCTATTGCCACTGATCCTTTATACCTCAGTGTGGCCACAAAAACATATGATGGAGGCAGGCCATCAGGAAAAAGGTTCCTAGATGACCAAATGTAAAAGTTAGTCAACTTGTGAATATACTGGTTGTGATGAAGAAAGAATAAAAGCAAGGAGATTACCGTGTAGCTTCACTTAAGTCAACACGAGGTGTCACTTCGTAGGCCTTAGTGCCGTAATATGCCCCTTGTGTCTTTTTTGCTTTTTTAGCCAAATTTAAATGTAACAGAATATCAAAACCCTTCTCGTCACGGGAGTCTACGGGAATTCTTGCTGGACAAACAGTCTCTGCAACAGACAAACACAGTAAAATAGGAAAATAGACAAACATAGGGACAAGTAGAGAATAATGGAGAGGACAAGAGGCAGAGGGACAAATGGAGTAGTCTGAGGTAAAGAGATACCACTAATGCTGTTATAAAAGTAACCTGATAATATTTGAATGGAACAGCACTGATCAGCAGTTGCTTACCTTCACAAAGTTTCTGTCGTATGATCTGTATGATCCTGGAAATACCTTTGTAGTCCTCAACAGAGAAGACGTATGTTGAAAATGGCTTGTTTGCAATGTCATTCAACTCGGTCGCTTCTGTCTCTGACCCAACACCAATTGCAAACAGAATTACTCCTTTTTTCCTTGCTGCCTCCGCCGCTTTCAAAACCTCATCTTGAGACTTCCCATCTGTGAGGACAACAGCAATTCTGGAAACGCCTGATGGGCCGCGCTCAGACAGTCCAAACAGTTTGTCTGTAGCAAATTTAATGGCTGTCCCTGTCCTTGTGTTTCCCCCCATGTACTCAATGGACTCCATCGCTTTGATGAGGTCTTTGGTAGAGGAGTGCTTCCCCAGAGGTATTTCTAAAACGGGGTCATCGCTGTACTGGACGACTCCAACCTGGGTAAACTTCTGTCCAATGTTGAAGCTTGTTGTTATGTTGACAAGCCAACGCTTTACTATTTCAAAATTGACATCTTCAACACTCCACGAGCCATCTAGAATAAAGACCAAATCGCATGGTGCGGTCCTACAACCTGAAGCAGACAGGAAATGAACAATCAGCAGTGTAAAATAATGGTTTCAACAAATCCTATCTAGCTTGATGGAATACATGAAATAACATCTATCACAGTACATGAAACCAGCTTTTCCAGTTTTATGCATTTGATTAATTTTTTTTCTAATGTATGGACAACAAGCATAACAAAGTGTGAGGAAATGAAGACAGAAGCACTCTTACTTCTTAAGTCTTCATCTTGAGCTGCACTAAACAAATGGAGAAGCATGAAGCACAGGCATCTTAAGACACAATGCATGGATGTCGCTTTGTAACCCATTATGCAGCAGTATCAAGTTCCAATTTTGCACCTACAGGGAAAGGGAAAACATGCTTTGTATTGAAGGGAAAAGAAAAAGGACAATGCAAGCATTTGTGACATGTGGTCCTTGTGTTATTCTTGCCTTGACAGACATAATGTCTCAGATTATTGTTTTTCCATTATTGAGATGTTTGGCTGCCATTTATTCTGGCTCATCCCTCTCTCCACAGATTTAAACACAAAACTATCCCACTACCTGCAGTTGCACACTCACAGTGAGTGATTATAAAGGTTGTGTGATACTTTGAGTTACTTGACAAGGATGTTGCCAGGCTCTGCAAAATATTAATTAATTCAAACAATAAATGATTCAAGCGTTGTATACACATGCAAGTTAGCAGTATTTGTGCATTGAGGCAATGTTATCTCTCTGGATAATTCATCAACCTTCAGGAATTTCAAGTAATGACAACAAAACTGTCGCCGCATCCACATGGTACAAGCCTTCCGTAAACACGCACCACCCCCACCCCTCCTCCACACAATTGCTTGTAACAAAGGAGAACACGGAGGATTAAAAAAATTTGAATTATCTTCACTCGATTTTCTGCATGCAAAAGTCGTCGGATGACACCATTTTCTAAACATAGCCATACTGAGAAATACAGAGAGTTGTGTGGAGCTGATAGTCTTAATTAGCTTTGTGTCAACTGATTTGGCAGTGGCTTGAATGAAACGGACGTTCATTAATATCCAAAAAATTATGCACTAAAGCTTTAAGGGTTGGATGAAGATTTAGCTTTGTATGAATGTCTATGACTCAAGCACGGCATCAAGACACATTCACACTGTAATCATTTCTTACATTTTCAAACATTTTCTACAATTACTTTAATGTTACTTGTTGTTATTGGTTAGGTTTTGTGACTCAACAGTTTTACAGCAGGAATTGGACAGGTCTTTATTCACATCAACTGAGCTGTGCATTTTGCAGAATAAGCATTTATAAGTGAATAAGCAAGAGGAATATGCACATACAAGCTGACTTGGTGTAAGCAATACTGTATGCATTACACTTAGGTCAAGGCCCAAGTCAAGCACACAATAGACAGGACAGTCCATTCATTGTTTGTGGTAATTAAAATCTATATACGAATGGTAGAAAATAACAGAGTGGAAGAAATGGCTGCCAAATGTCAAAATAATGGAGAAAGATGTTCCACAAATAATCTGAGACAGAACAAAATAATCTATTTATGGTTTAATCCACAGGTCCAGCAGCATATGTGTATTTCTTATTACACAAAACTGCATTCTTTGATTCGTTGGCCACTTGGGGGCAGTGCAACAACATTGACATATTACCACCTTTTAAAGTTGATATGGCAAACTTGTTAGCAAACAGTTGCTTATTTACATATCCAACATTAGTACTCATTTGGAGTCATGTTACTATCTACCTGGGGAGTGTTAGTCCAATATTCACTCTCTTTTTAGCTCTGTTTTTGGTCTCTACCAACGCCTGAGAAAAATATCTGGCTCTTTAGCTGCTAAATGCTCCAATATGTTCACCAGCTAGTCGCTAACTGTCTGCTGTTTGGTGCTGGGCATGTAGTGTACAGTGGGTTTGTCAGAGCTACTGCTGAAAACAGCTGCAGGCAGCTGTCACAGGGGCTATCAAGTGCAAATCCCATCAACCCATGTTTGCTTTTTCCTAAGTTATAATCACTTCCTACCTCCCACTGCTGGCACAGACACTGCTGTACTACCTACAAATCCCTAATTCACTTACTTGCACTACACAGTTGTACTCTAAGCTCTGCATCCAACCTCCATGCGGCACACTTTATCTCTCCAATCCTGCTGCACAGCCTCAGTACACCTAAGCATTTTCCTTTCAAGCCTCATCCACCACATCCTCACATGTCAGCTTTACTTAATAAACAATTCACTGAACCTCTGACCACAACTGCCCTTAAACCAGTGCTCACTGTTTCCTGTGGGATTATCAGCTGTTTCCTCAAATCTGCTGCCATTTGCCAGCTTCTGCCCACCCTTGGCTTAAATACAACACGCCAGCCCAGAAAAGCTTCAATCCTAGAATTTTCCTCGCTCATGGATAAAACCAATTGTAATACCTTCCTTCCCATCAGTGGATGAAGTAATTTTAACCAGTTACTGTCATGTTCTGTTGAACCACAGTAGCCTATGTCACTAGGCGTGTCATTCTTGGAGTAACATTATTTTAAACCCAGGCAAAATGTTTCAAAAACATTGGCAAGTCTGAACATAAGACATGTTGGGATATTAGTGAAACAATTTGTACATATGATTAATCTCTTTTGGTTTGCTTCAACACCTTTCAACTCCCTCCAGCTCTACTTTTATATTTTCCTAATTTATCCACTGTGTCAGCTCTGCTAAAACAGCCTTCCTCCCCTTGGTGTTTTGCCCTACAACCATTCTTTACTTGAATAAGAAGTAACTTTATTTTTCTTCACAATTGAAATCATACAGTACAATGTAGTGAAATTTAATCTTTGCATTTAACCCATCCTAAGCATTAGGAACAGTGGACAGCCACAGGGCCGACCTGCTCTACCTTTCAGCCACAGCCACTGTCAGAATTACTGACTCAATCTGTAATGATCTTGCTGCATTTGCCCAGCCCTAGTCAATATCTACGACGTTCCACTTCCGGGATTGCTCTCTGCCAGAAATTCCGCCGAATGTCACTCTTTTCGGATGTCCGGTTTTGGTTGTCCCGTTACCTTCCACTTTCTTTGTGTTGTAATTTTAAACTCCGGTCGATTAATGAGGACTATTACTGCTCCTCAGATCTCTGCAGGGTAAATCCAGACAGCTAGCTAGACTATCTGTCCAATCTGAATTTTCAGTTGCACAACTGAAACAACCTTTGAACGTACATGTTCTACCAAAACAAGTTCCTTCCCAATGCTATTTTGCAGCGGCACCGTGGCTCCTCTCAGCGCTTAGCACAACCCAAGGCAATTGTGATTGGTTTAAAGAAATGCCAATAAACCATTCCGGATTGCTGTGTGGACTCGCCAGACCCTCCTCCGCAGCGCTGTGGAGGAAGGTCTGACAATAAGAGACTAGCCCAGCCCTAAAGGCTCCCAACTCTACACCTGCACAGTAACATCCTTGTTGTACGGCTGAGAGCTGACTGTTGGAATGCTTCTCCTACACACCAGGGACTCAAAACAAAGATGTCCAAATATAGCTGATGTCCCAATATAACCTCTGTGTTATGTGATTGTCAGATAAAATGATGGTATTCTAAAGAACCTCATGTAAACTATCTAGATGGTACCTGATCTATCTAGCATAGCTTAACAGTAACTTCTCATACCCAACAATGCACTCAAAAATAACCCATGTGAAGGTTTTCCTTATCTGGAGCCCCCATCAGTAGAAAAGAAATACACTAGCAGTCCATCTATCCATTATCTGTAACCACTTATCCCTTACAGGGTTGCAGGGAGCTGGAGACTTTCCAAGCTGGGGGAGACTATCACAGGGCTCACAATTATACCCAAGGGAAATTTAAAGTTGAGACGATTAATCTAACCTGCATGTCTTTGGACTGTGGGAAGAAGCTGGAGAACCCCGGGAAATCCCACACTAACACGGCTTGGGCCTTCTCTGTGCCCTTCTCCCACGATACCACAGGGAGAACATGCAAACTCCACAGAGAAGACCCAAGCTGGCCACTGGGTTCAGTGCTAACCACTGTACCACCCTACACTAGCAGTTTGTTTTTTTAGATTAAGATTTGGGGTAATTGTGATTATGTTTTTTCTGTGAAATGAGAAGTTCTTTGTACATTTTCAATTTTTTTCCCTTGCCTTCTCTCCTCCCTTGTTGGTCCCTCCCAGCTGAAATGTGAGCAGAGGAGGCAAAGAAGAGGCACAAGGAGAGAGGAGTCGAGGCAACAGGTATTTAACAAAATTAGACATCCATGCTTTGAATATGATGTGTAGCGCAGTTTGTATATTCCAGCTGTGTGTCACGCCTCTTTTGTACGTCGCTGGTGCCAAAAAGACACCTGTGTATCCTCGCTCACAGTTCATCCGGCAAGCCTCCTCTTTCCTTGCTTGTCTCTCCTCAAGATGCATTTTAGGAATTGAGACATACTTCAAGATGGCATGCTGAGATCAATATTTGGGTCACAGGCAGGTGGATGAAGCTTCCTTCCTGAGGCTATTTTGCAGCGGCACTGTGACTCTGCTTGGCGCTTAGAACCGCCCAAGACGATAGTTGGTTTAAAGAAATGCTAATAAACGAGAACATGTTTTTCTCCCATCCCGGATTGCTGTGTGGACTCACCAGACCCTCATGTGACTTAAGGAGAGAGGACATGATGAGGCACAAAATAGAAACATGAGAAGAGCCCTGTGTATCCCAATGTCTTTAGTGATCCTCTGATTTTTCATCTAGAGCCAGCTTTTTGTCCAATACTTTTGTTTTTGACCAAATACCCGCAAAACTAATAACATTCCCATCAGCCTCAGATGTATAAATGCTAATAATTGCATGATTTAATGCAAACATTAGCATGCTAATATGCCAAACTACAATGGTGAACATGGTAAACATTATGCCTGCTAAACATCAGCATGTTGACATTGTCATTGTAAGCATGTTAGCATGCTGACCTTAACATTTCACTGTTCACATTTTAAGCCATTTAAAAAAAAAAGCAAATCTGTTATGTTTCTGGTGACAACAGTCTTGGTTATGCCTTGGCAGCAACTCCGAAATGGCAAACAAATTCCACTGAGATTTGAATGAAGGAATGTCAAGGCAAGTGCAACAAGTGACAAAATGCAGTGTTTGTCCTTTCACATTGGTTAATGTCAGATACATAACAATGGCATTTTAAATACGTGCTATTTACTGTACTTTGTAAGTTTATTTCAGTAACAGGTGAACACTAAAAACATGTAGCATTATAGGAGAGTATAATGATGGTTATGTTCATGCTCATGGAATTAGAGATGAAATGGGATATTAATAAAGAACTCGGTGAAACAATGAAAAGAGTTGTTTACATTGTGCATGTGAGCAGAGGGTAGACATTTTATCATGGGTTGTTTCTGTGGCTGCTCTATCAAATGATCATTTCCAACCCATGAAAGAAAAAAACTGCTGACATCCTTAAAGGAGGCAGTTGCAAATGAAGAGCAGATATGGTGCATACTGTAGAAGAAGCGGGACTTGTGGAAGGAATTTGATAGGAAGCCCCAGACTTTTCACCTTATTCATAGCTATTTCTGATTGTGACACGTAAAGGTCAACAAAACTGTGGCTAGGACATTACCCTTGGCCTCCCAAATGCTTTTATTCCTGCCCAGCCAAAGAGGGGTCACACTCTTTAACATGACTGCATTTTTCCACCATGTAAACTCAGAGTTGAAGTAATACAGTTGAAGGAGGCGTTAAGCTGCCATACTTGTGCAAGCCGTTTGCTTCAGAATTTTTCCCCACTAGAGAGCTGGAGGAGGTTGTTGGAAAACCCCCTCATAGGCAGGGTCCAGCCAGGATGACTTTCCCCTCGACTGACTTTCCCCAAACGGAGTGTTTCTACACCTCTGCTTGAGCCACATGGAATTCATTTACACCAACAGACAGTGAAATTCCAGCTGTGGACTGTGACCAAACACATGTAGTCATGATGAAGGGAAGCAACCTTCACCCAGGAATAAAAACGCACCATTACGCGTGCTATGCTATAATGCGAAGAGTTGTAATGCATGCATAATGTAGCAGAATTACCAGGTGCACTTGTGTTGCAGGTTAGTACCAAACTCCATTTATCTCTGATGTTACTGCGGCAGCGCAGACACTTTCTAGCTCCAAGTTTTGGTGATTGAATGGCAGAATTGTAATGCTGGTATACATATTAAGCAAATCAAAAAGTTTAAAAAACTTCATGGCTGTAAATATAACTATCACATGGAATTCTTTCTAGGTTGAGCCAGTTGTTTGTTGCAATACTTTGCAAACTTAAAAATATTTCTGTGAGACTTAGGTTATTCGCAGTTTAGTTCCAGCTGGAAATGCTGTTCAGGAAGCTGCTGAACAAATGCTTTCTCCCATCTCACCAGATAACATTTCACTTGTTCAGGGTGGGCGACATTGAGTCACACAGATTTTGAAGACACGATCAGACCACAAATTGTGTGCTTAACAAATTATACTTCCCTTCAAATTTGACATCTTTCATTTAGCAGAACCCATAATAAAATGTTTGAATTATTGAACTCTGAAAAAAATAAATGTTTTGTACCTGTACTTCATGTAACTGCATGTTTTAACTCCACTTAAACTGCTGAAGTTATTCTTATCTGCTGTAAAGTTGGCAAAAGGAAGTTGTTCCATTCCAGAAACAACAACTGCTGTTCATGCTGAACAGTTGCCAACTTCAGGGGGATTTATTGCTGCCAAATTCTTCAGGCAACAACGGAAAGCCAAGCCCTATCAGTTGTTCTCCATAGAATCTGTTCAACTAATCCAAAATGTGAAATCATTTCTTGTAAAATGCCAGCCCATAGGAGTGTTATCACTGTCCACTCTCAGATGCTTTCAGATATCTTCTACTCTTCTCATAAATATTATTGTTCTTCATATACATGCAATTCTCCATCTGTAAAAACTGTACAGTACACGCCGTGCACTATGCTTGCACAGATCCAAGGAATATGAAAGAAAAATCCTTTTTTTACGAGAAGTGAAATGGCCAGGAAAAAAAAATATTGAGCTGATTCCATTCATTCTTTGCATGACAGTAGCACAAACAAGGGACTGATAACTGAGCTTAATGTCTTCAATATGCAACTGCGGCTGCACAGACTTGAGGACACAAAAGCAAAAGTTGACAGTTACTATTCTGAACACATCATAACACACGGCATACTGAAAATAAATTAAATACACTAAAATCCGCCCAACAGGTTCACTTTAATGACCCAAAATTGCATCTATAGATTCTAATACTCTACTTTCTACTGGTAAAATGAATATGACAGTTGCATCTTTGTGCATAAACACTCTACACTGCATAAACTTCTAACTGCAAAACTGAAAATTCTAAAACTTAGAAATACAATAAGTTGCCTCACAAAAATTACACAAAGTAAGCGCAAAGTTACCGGTAAGTGTCCAAGCCCTTGTGTGAATTCCTGTTAATCCTCTCATTGAGAGCCAGTGATCAATACTGTTCACAGCCCTGGTTTTACACAAACTGGATTTAGAGAGAAGTGCACATGTTTCTCTGCTGAATGAACGCCTGCCCTTTCCAGCAGCTCTCTCTGTCTCCTCTGTTTCTGTCCTTCTTCCTCTCCACCCGCCCCCCACCCACCCCATCCTCACTCCGGACTTTTACTGGCCTACAGCCACCATCAATTACCATGGGTGGAAAGAGAAGCAGATAAGGAGAGCATGAAATAGTGAAGCAGACAGCCCATCTCTGACAGTCCAAAAGGAAAATAAGAGTAATGAGCACAGCCTCCTTCCAAGTGTTGAGGGTTTGGATCGCGTGTTGCTAGGGGCATAACCAGAGAACATGGAGTTTTCTGGATGCGGGACAAGTACCAGATCAGCCTACAAGTCTTATTATACTGAGACACATACTGTATACTGTACTGTTCATGGTGCCTCAAGTGCTCAGCAATGCATTATACTACTCCTTTTTGAATTCCACTTCATCACCCAAATGGACAGCAAATTAGGTTCTTACAAGTCAGCATAGAATAAGGTGTGAAAAACTACTGCAGTGCTTTTTCTGCACAAACAGCTGGAAGTCGTTAGAAATGCAGAAGTGAATCTGCTATGTGTAGAGCAGGCAGATCTCGGTTTGATCCAATCCAACAAGTCGTATCATGTTTGTACTCAGTGTCAGCCTGCTCTGCATCAACACAGAGCAGCCTCAGTCTTTGCAGGCTCTCTTAAAGGCTCCAAAAAGCCTGATCTTGTACTGAACTCTCTATTGTACAACAACATTTTATTCAGTTTTAAATGAAAAGAAAGATTTGTTGCTAACTATAGTGCAGTACAGAAGAGTATATAAGATTGATGTTCTCATATGATTGTCTATCATATGATGATTGATAATATTATTATGAGGAGATTTTGTACTTTTAATATTTTATACACAATACACATCGTCATCTTATAAAATCATGCATTGTTATAAAATACTGACCAGCTACAGCATTAACTTGCTCCTTACATAATAATAATAATAATAATAATAATAATAATAATAATAATAATAATAATAATAATCCAATACTATAAAATATGTAACAATATAACACAGCTGAAGGGGGCCGTTCTCCACAAAAAGCACTTTTGTTTTAATACTTTAATTCGATTTTGTCACTAATACGTTTATACTTTTGTTTTTAAATGCAGGAATTTTACTTACAGTGTTTTTAAATTGGATATTTCTACTTTCACTTAGAGAGAACATCGTTTTCTACTACTGCCTAGAGGGTACACAAAGATGTCATCAGATGTCATCTCATGCTGAGATTGAGCAGCGATAGTTTCCTGATGACGGCCTTGTTGACCCTGAGCCTCAGCACACTCTGGTGGATCACACAGGCAAATACTGAGTTGGTGTTTGGAGCCTGGGAGTGGCCAACCTGCTGGTGAGAGTAGACTTTCCAATGCTGACTAATCTTCTGTCTCTATGTACTGGTCTCTGGTTTGTAATCAGCATGAAGAAAACCCCGGGGGCAGAAAGTCTCTGAGCTTATTTTCCTACAAGAAGCCACTTCAGTTGTCTTCTGAGGCCTATGCATCGATCAATATGACTGTGGACTGTGGCCATATGTGGAATGAAATGTGACAGTGCTAACATTTAATAATACATTTGTTTGGCTAGATTAGGCCCATGCCAGAAGAACAGGACACACTGAAAACAACAACAGGAAATCAAAGCATTACAAGCAATGTAAATTGAGCACATTTATAAGGTTGGTGCGTACAGTAAAATCAGCGCAAAACATACTGACCCCTGTTCATAGATATGGTGTTGCCACACAACTGATGACTACAAACATATTAACTTATTTTTGATAACAAATTTGTCTTTAGTTAATCATGTGGGAAAAAGACGGATCAAAGAGGCATGAAACCAGTTAAAAGCCTCTTTTCTATTTGGCTATTCATTAGATGTTAATAACTGCTCCTAACTGATAACTGATACGGCCCCACAGCCTCAAACAAAAGGAATAAAGGCCATTTAACTATTTTCCCCCACATGATCATAAGAGTTTTGTACAAAACTTCAGCATAATAACTGAGAAATCAGTTTGAAGTCTGCTAATAAGATACATTTATCAAATGCTTGAAACAAATATGCAATTGGTTTGTGCAAATGAGAAAATTGTACATTAAAATAATAAAGAATTAAATTAACCAGAAAAGGTTTATGTCATCCACCCACAGAGCAGCATCTTATTCTGCCAATATGTTAAAAACGGGTAAGGATATTTAATGAAATCTGCAGTTGGGCCTAATAGCATTAGTACTCTGCTCGCTGTCACTTCTACAAAACACAATAACACATTTGGCTTATTGCTTACATCAACTAACATTTACAGGTCTGGCAGTTGCTCTGAAACCTTTTAAAGAACTGCCTAAGGATAACATAAAACCTCTCTCTTTAATAACCTCTGATTCTGTTCCATCACTTTGAAGCTCAGCCGTCCTGGGTCGTTTTAATCAGTTCACATGCATTAAGCTGTATTTATCTTGATCACTTGTATGGTTTGCCGCAGAGAGATAAATAGTGAGCATGTCTGAAGCAAGTGGTTGAGCCCAGAAAGCAAAATCAGAGGATAATCGTGGATTAGTAATAGTTTCCATGACAGAGGTGGCCATAGCATCCAGAGCAGCATGGCACACATGATGCTGCAGTCGCAGAGGGAGTGGAGGAGGATGACGATCTGCAGTCGATGGACTTCTCAGAGGAAACAAATGTCAGCCAGGAAAGACACTGAGAAGAGCCACATGCAGAGCTCCCTGTGAGTTTCTCCCTTTACAATTGTTTCTCCGTTAGATTGGAGCTGTGGAAAACACTCAATCATTGTTGTTCTCCTCAAGTTCTTTTTCTCTCAGCATACATTGATCACAACACAGGGAAATGCCCAGGACAGGGCGTGAGTCCATTACATGGCTAATACAGATAGACAGACACGGCACCTCAAGCATTTTAGTCTCCATTCCACTTGACGAGCAGGTTTTGTAGCTGGAAAGTCGACACAGGGCAGGAATCAAACCAGCTTGGTTTTGCTGTGAAGCAACAGCGCTACAACAGTGTCTGCAGAGCCACCATGTGGGAAACATTGCTGTTTGTGTCATTGTTTGTTGTCATTGCTACACCAATGTCTCAAAAAAAGAGTAAGCGCAGGTTGTTGGCCATTAAGTTTTCTGTTGGCAGCATGTGTAATCCTTCAGTCCAATGAAACATAAAATTTTGATTTGCAAGCACTTATATTGTGACCAGAAATCATTACAGGTAGAATTTATAAACCTTCCACTTGTGGAAATGCAGAGAAATTACAGCTTTGTTATACCATGGTCTGGGTGAATACTAGATTCTGATTGGCTGCAGGGTGTCCATAAAAAAGTGATGTAGGACACCTATTAAAGGAGTTCCGGTGAAACTGAAAGTTTACTGTTCTAAATGAATGCGCTACATTAAAACAAAAAGGAAATGTGGATCTGTTATTTTCAACAAGTAAGTTATACTGCCCCTCTGAACTGACTTTGTTTCACAGCGAATAACGTTATCTCACATCCCGTTCACTGTTCAGGCTGCAGCCGACAGTAATGTTACACATCGCGGATAAAATTGTTTGTAAAAGTTGTTATATTGTTTTGGGGACAATGACATGGCTGGATAGCTAGCTTTTATTGTTGTTCAACATACTGTCAAATTATTTGTACTGATTGCCAACTGTATACAATGTTATTGACTTTGGATCTTGCTAGCATAGCGTTAGCTTTCTGGCTCGTAGCTAAGCTGAAGGGTTCTACGAGCTGAGCAGACTATAAATATCTCCCGTTGCTAAGGGAGGCAGGTCTTTTCTATTTCCTGGAGGAGTGAACAATGTTTGCATTGCATAAGAACCTTATAAGATGGGATTGATTGTTCCAGGTAACCCTCAGGCGTAACTTGGATAAACTTTAGATTTCGATTGTAAAACAAATGTAAATATGAACAACATTTTTAAAAATATGTTATTTGGCAAGTGACCATGGTAAAAGCGGGAGGCGCGTCGGACAGTTCACGCCTCGCCGTCGTCCATTAATACCTGACAATAGACACCTCGTCGGGCATTAACCCTTACTTATTCCCTGATTCTATTTTGACACCAGTCCTTATTTATACCCATGATCACAACAGTGAGTTTTATAAAAAATTGGGGAGTGTATCCTTACATTACTACAGTACCAAAACATGAATGTATTAGGATAACTCAATGTTGTGTTCTAAGATACCACCCTATTCAGTTAGAGTTTCTTTTTTTAAAGAACATGAGCCTTAGAGGCTTTTTTTTCTGACCAAGCCAGCTGACTAACTAGCTATGTAGCTTTCCACATGAATGGTATGAACAAAATGTACCGACAAAGCTGCTCTAGACATTTTACATTTTATTGCACCAGATGAGTTCAATTCTAATAATACGAAGAGTAATTTCGGAGCTTTGTGACAAAATGTATTCAGGGTTTTACAGCCATTCCAATGGTGATGATTGTGAATGGAAACATCACATGATCATGTGATACTGTATACAGAATGTGACCATATGGTAAAATTGCCTCACGGTGCAGAAGCCGGATGCAACAGTCAACTCTGAGCTGCACGCTTCTTGAGTTTTAAATTATTAGCTAACTTCTCATGACTTGGGGGAAAACAAAAGCCCTTTTCATACTACACTTTGGCCCAGGCTAAGGGAGCTGTTAGCCCCAGGCAGGGGCGTTTCTAGGACTTGAGGAAGTTCGGGGCTTAGACTGGACCCATTTTAATAAACTTAATGCAATGCAAAACAGCAAATGGCTTGCCCAGCTTGTTAATAGCTGGTGTATGTTCATTTTAGCTACCCAGTTTGTAGATGTTATTTAGATAGCACCAACATTTGGCCTAATCATAACTGGCCTGGCAACCCAAAGGCCAAGGTTTTGTTTCCAGATCTGTGTGGCAACTTGCGATGCGGGGTGTTCTAGGGGTCCTCCCCCAGAAATTATTTTAGCGTAAAAACTTAATTTCCTGCATTCTGGCGAATTTTTATGCACTCATTTCTACCTTTTTCTGAATCAATTTATGCTGAAAATATCTTTATGTAAAGGGAAATATAGGGGACAATTCAAAAAATAAAAAGATAATGGGATATTTTGCAGTAAGGCTCTCAGGTTTTCTGTATTGCTTTTAACTTTTTATTCTCCTGTAGATCAACTTTTCTAATTATATCTGAGTCATCACACATGTAGCCTAGGCATAATTTACTCTTCCCTCCTCTTTTGCGTCCTTTGTTGGGGAAGAAACCTCCTTAAATGTGCACATGACAATTATTCACCTCAATGATACATTCATTAATTTTAATGAATTAATAAACCCCTGGACTGTAATATTTCAGATGTGTTTGAGCAAGATTTCTGCTCATGTTCAAAACTTTGTGCACATTCAAAATATATGTGTTCTCTGTGATTTGGAGGAGTTGTGATATTTTAAAGAAAAATAAAGTGATAATAGTGTATTACAATAATACAGTCACTATATTTCAGAAAATAATCTACCTGCACCATAGTCTGCTGTGCATTACGTGATTGCTCTGCTGATATGGTAGATGTCAGACCTTCTGACAGACTCAGAGCCCCGTTTGAGACTCTGGTCTGTCTCTGAATGACAAAGTTAAGCTAGGGAAGTGGCTGTACGCTGCTTTGCATCAGAGGTGGAAAACTGAAACTACAGCAGAAATACACAGAGCACAAACGCATCACATCTGCCGCAGAATGCCCACAGCAGAGCGTGTCTTTTGTAAACCTGAAGCTGCACAGACCACGGAAGCCATGCTGCTCATCTCTATTTTTACAGAGAGAGTGGACACTAAAGCCACGCACAGGTCTGCTTCAGTATGTGCAAAGCCAAAGCACAATGAAATAAGGCAACTTATGATTTTTGGGGTTTACATAGGCTATTGTCCGGTTTCATATTTGTCAGTCAACTTTTCAAAATACATTAGGGACTACACTCAAAACATTCGGGGCTGAAGCCCCGGCAAAATCGGCTGACGCCGCGTCTGGCCCCGGGCTGAGAAAGCGTTTACACTGGCACAATCCTGGCACATTCCAAGTGGGCTAACACCGATTTTCGCCTAGGGCTTAATGGCCCTGCTGTGGAGCCGGGTTAGCCCCCAGTTTGAGGGGTTTCCCCATGTACGTTCACAGCATAGACTGATATGGTTAACAGCAAGCAACAACGTACATTCTAGAATGTTAAGATTAACTTTTTTATATTAACGTCTGTTACATTCAAGCCATTGTCAAATGTGTTGATACAAAGCTAAAGACTATTCTATAGACTATCAGCTCCACAAAGCTCTCTCTGTATTTCCCAGTATTGCCATGTTCAGAAAATGGTGTCATCCGGCGACTTTCGCGCACAGAAACTCTAGTTGTCTTCTGAAGGGTCCATCATGTTTTTTTAATCCTCCGTGTCCTCCTTGGCTACAAGCAACTGTGAGGAGGAGGGCTGGTGTTGCGCGATTATGGAAGGCTTGTGTCATGTGGACTTGCTGACAGTGGTGTTGTCATTACTTAGAATTCCTCATGGGGGACAGAAACTACGCACCATAGCTTTAACCCAGGGTCAGACCCAGGCCCTGGGTTAAGAGAATGCAGTGTGAAAAGGGCTACATTCTCTCTATTCATTATATAGAGTATTACTTAAATTATATTTATGTTGTTCAAACATTACCATGTTTTTAGTTGTTGTTGTTTTTGCTGCCTTGTCTCCAAAACTATAGCTTTCATATTCCATGACAGATAAAACTAATCCTTTCACACAATGGTCTAAAAGACATCAATTTTTTGATTTTTATTATAAAGAACAGATGTTTAAAGACAACTCAGACTTGTGAAATCAGATTAAATAAAACTATCAAATGAAGACGGTCTTTTTATACAAATATTTTGTTACCACTCTCCTTCAAATCACATGTTGTCTTTGGTAACTTTGTAGATCAAAATGTTCCCAGAAGTTCAGTTCACGTTTCAGTTGGGATGCATATTTACATGAAAATTTAAATTTATTTGAACAAACACATATTAACAAAAACAGTCCAGTACCATGTTTTCCTCCTTTAAGCTCAATTTTCAATTCACCGTCCACATAGCCTCTTTTTTCCCTCTACGGGCGATTCCTCAACCTCCTTGTTGCTGGCCGCGGTGTCCCGCTGGTGGAGTTCAGCTGAGCACACCCAGAGGTGACACAAACACCTGGAGGTCCTCTGAGACCTGCATGGCCCCTGAGTCCAGGCCGGCCCACATGTCCCCTCTCACCCTGCTTCCCTGGCTGGCCATTAAAGGCTCTACCAAGACGTCCACGCTGACCTGCGATCAAGGCAAAAATGTTGTTTAGTCTTCAGGCCTCTCTGTCTGCTCAGTTAGCTGACTAAGACTTTTTCACAGATTCCCAGTTACAGAGTATTTATAGAGAAAAATAACTTTCTTTTATATAAATATCACACTTTTCTTACAGGAACACAATTCCTCTCCCCTTTCCTGAGATCTGAAGTGCAGACTCAGCTGAATCTAGTTTGTAAAATGACGCACAGGCCCAGATGTGGACAGATATCAATGCCTCATTATACTCAAGTCATCAAACAATATAAAGTATTGGAAGATTAATTTACCTTTTGTTCCTTGGTCTCCAAAGTAGCCAGGTAGACCATAACCCTTGGGTCCTTTATCCCCTTGCTCTCCTCTGTCACCTGCACGCACACACACACACACACACACACACACACACACACACACACACACACACATTGGTCTTGACAGCAGACAGGCCAAAATGCCATTCCCCCAGGAGTGAGCTCCACTCAAGAACACGGCCGACATGTTGATTAAAGACCATATGTGTTACTGAGATCATTGTTAAATAAACGTTAAAAACACCTTGTAAATATTCTTCGATTTCATTGGCCTGGCACGGGAATGTAGCATGAGTGTGACATCATGCTCAGGCCTCTAACCATAAATTAGAGCAGAGAATGTCCACGTTAGCCCACCAGTTTTACAGTATTTGATTCGGCAGATTCGTACAGTGCGGTTTATGATGAAAGGAAGTCGAGTCTGTTCTTTCCAGGGGTGGAAAGAAGAAGTACATTTAGTCATGCACAATGCTAACGTAAAATTTTAAAGGGCTTGAGTCTGACTTGACTAGCCCTCTTATCAAAAATTGAGGTGTGTGAAGAGTGAATTTTAGACATACATTCATAAGGTAGCCAGAAAAACAACCAAATAAATAGTAATGTTGGTTTATGGCTATTGGATGTGTAAAGAAGCAAGTGTTTGCCTAACTTGATAAGGTCATAATATGTTAGTGATGTGTTTACAGCTTGTTGTCCTGCCCCTAAGTAGCCAGAACAATCAATTAATGCAGGTTAAAGTAAAGGATCTCAATTCTTTTTCCAACACTAGTTCTTCCTTCCTAAAACAAGCACTGGTGAATTACAGTTTTGGTGTTCATCATATTCATGAATACAATCTGTCAGGTTTGTTTTTCACACCTGTTTCTCCTTTTCGGCCCAGTTCCCCGGCTTCTCCGTAGAATCCCGGTTGGCCCACTTCTCCATCAACACCATCATTACCAGAGTCACCCTGACAACATGATCAATAGAAAAATACATTGTTAATCTTTTGTGTTTTCAGTGAAAACCTTGCAATGTGTCTTATTCTTCTCAGGTGCTCTTTTCAAGTCACAAATGAAGGTTCCATTGACCTCTGACCAGCTCAAAAACTGAGATTTGTTTGGCTGATTATATAATACTTTGTTGGGAAAACATTGTACAGTACTAGTACATCACTGTTCTTGGTTTGGCATTAAACACCACAACATGAGGCTTACAGGCCACAATCTAATATAGTGGAATATTTTTTTGTATACTCATGGCCTCAAGAGCATTCATCAGCCTGAGTGATTAAAGAAGTTGTGGAACACCAACCGGTTCTACACTGTGTAATAATGTGGAAAAGGCTTTCCAATCCAACGACAGCCTTGACACTCTCCAAAAACCATTCAACACAGACATGTCTAGTCTGTGACTCCTTATTTGTCCTCATGGAGACGTGGAAAATCGTAATGTCTTCATTCCAAGCTTTTCTGCCAAATACTTCAGCTCTCTTAGTCCAGTCCAGACCCTTGCAATGTGTTTGCATTTTACTCAGCCAGGAAGACAAAAGTGAACAATGACTGGAGAGTGCACTGCCCTCCGGCAGTGTGTCTCACCTAAAGGTCCTAAGAAGAGGAGGTGATACTTAAAGCAATGCTTGTCTATCTGTGCAGGCTGATTCACTTTTAATAAACAATTAACACCCAAACTGTAAAACTCACAGGAGGTCCGGGGGGTCCTTTCGGTCCAGGGGGACCAGGGGCACCCATGGGCACGTCCCCGTACAAAGGACACACTGCAGCACACGTCCTCTTCACTGAGTTGGCAAAGGTGGACATCTGCTCCAGGACCACTTTCTTACAAACCTCGATCACATGCTGAGCAGGCAGGGTCGGGCCCTGTGTAACAAATCATTACCACATCCATCACTGGAAGGGACCCAACTGTGGGACATGTAATAAGGAATATTACAGGACGGGGCATGCTGAAGCAATGGCTGCCTATCAGAGGAAATGCAATAAAGAAATGAAGCCAACAATATTTCCTTAGGCTCATTATGGATTTATAGCCACACTAAATGAAACCCTTGCTGTAAGTCACTTAAAACTACAGGCTAATGTGAAACTCCTTAAATGTGTTTTTGACAGCAAAGCTGTTAGCAAACATTGTGTGTGTGTGTGTGTGTGTGTGTGTGTGTGTGTGTGTGTGTGTGTGTGTGTGTGTGTGTGTGTCAGTCAGTGTAACTGCTGTTGCAAATGATTACTCTGCTGTTTCTGTGCCATCTTTCACAGATAGATGAAGTGTGAATTATAGTAGAGACCGAAGAGCTGTACTACTATAACTGTAGCTCTGTAATGTTTGTCGTATCAGCCAAAAAAATTCAGAGGCGTGTATTTTACTTACTGGTGGACCCGGGGGCCCCTGAAAACCATCTGGTCCTCCTTCACCCCGAACCCCCTTGACTCCGACAGGGCCCGAACTTCCAGGTGGGCCAGCCGGACCGCGTTTCCCCCGTCCTCCCTGAGGACCCTGCTCACCCCTGTCTCCAACCTAGAGCCAGTGCATCCATCACAATACAATGAGAAATCAGTTCTGCATGAACAGAAACTTATCGAAAGCAGCTTAAAAACAGCTTAAAATGCTTATTATGTTAGAAATAGTAATAATAAAACATGGAAACCAACAGAGTCACATAGACAGTTAGGAAAACAATTAACATAATCTCAGTGGTGAATGTAAATATCAGTAGTAGTTATTTTAAAAAATGTGAAAGGAAGAAGAAAATGAAAAATACAGAGATGCATCTGTACATTTCCATGTAAAACAATTCGAATTTGGTAGAGAACACATGAGAAATGTGCAATATTCATTTTGGTGCAATTGTGGGTGTGACTACACTCATCACTTCTACAGATGCACAACATTTGTCTGGAATGTTATTTGATGGATTGATATAAGATTTTTCCAACATGGCATAATGACTTTGCGTCAACATACACGCCACTTTCCTTAAACCAAATGGCGTGTTATCTGTACACATTTTGAGCTATGCACGTGAATGTCTACGCTCTATACAGTGGTTTCTCAGACTATTCAGTTTGCGAACAGAGAATGTGATGAATGTAGCATAACATTGTGATAGGCTGGCAGTAGTATCTTAGTATTAGGGAACACACACTTACATGTCGACTGCCCTATTTAGTGACCCACCTCATCACAGCCATGTTACAAATTATTTTTAAATTAAATCAGAGGATTGTAATGAATACATTACTTGGCCAATACCTTTTCATTCAGGGCAAGTAAACAGGGTGTACCAAGACTTTTAAGTGCTCGTATGTGTTAGAAAAAGAATAATATTTGTCAATGAAGCTCTAACAACAGAGTCACAGCTCACCTTTCCTTTTGGGCCCTTAATGCCTTTTTCCCCCTTAAAGAAAAAAAACGTTTATGTTAATGTTAGGGGTCACCACAAAAAAACCACAAAGTGGATGTAATGATGAAAAGAGAGGATAAAATATTAAAGGCAGTACCTGTGCACCTTTAACTCCTTGGATTCCCTGTATTCCCGTGTCACCCTGCGCACGGCAAATTAAAAATCAACAGTATTTAGAAGCTTGATAGATAGATCTTTCATTCGCTGGTAAACTAGAGCATCTGCCAAATAAACACAGTGATTCTTGAAGTAATTTTAGGGTCCCAGTCAGGACACCATACAGCTTTTAACAGTCTGATTCTTTGTTTCCCAGAAAACAGCTACAGATCCTGAAGTGTACGATTACAATCAGCTGATGAACCAGTAAATATTCTTTCAGTAACTAATTGTGGCATTCAATTGTGAGTATGCTGTCATTTTTAATTTCTAATGGGTAATGGAGGAGGATGTATTTACCTTGGAGCCTGGTTTTCCAGGCACACCCACGTGTCCCTGTCAAGAGATGACATGGTTTAATGTCCTGAGGAAAATGAACTAGTGTTTGGAAGAGTTCAGAAAATTCACCGGAGCACTTACAGTAGGTCCCGGTGGTCCGATAAATCCAGGTCTTCCTGGCTTCCCCGCAGAACCCTTGTAACCTCTTGGGCCCTCGGGAATAAAACATTTATTAAACCGACCTAAGGGACTGCTTTATTCTTTGTCCTTTTTCTTTAAAATGGCAAACTACTTTACCTACAAAATGTATGATGTGCTTGTTTTCTGAAAAAGAGACTTACAGTTCGGCCTTGGGGACCCATTTCTCCTGCTGGCCCAAGGGTGCCTTTCTCTCCCTGTAAAAGACACAAACCAAGACAAATCAATTCAGCAACTCAATTGTAAATATATTCACAAAAACAAACAAGATCAGCGAGTTACCTTTGCTCCACTTCGTCCGAGTTTTCCACTGAGACCTTGTGCTCCTTGATAAGCCTGTGAGGATTAGATAGCACTTATAATAAAACAACGCACTGCTTTGGAACTCATCATCAGTAAGATTATCAGCAGAATATAATACCTCTATTCCGACATCACCATCTCTGCCTGTAAGGCCCGGATCTCCAATAATGCCCTAGGGAAACAATATCATTATTATAAAACAGACAAATGATTTTGGGATTGTGTTAGTGAGCACTCAGGTGTATCAGCAGTCAATCACCTTTGGTCCGATGGTGCCAGCTCTGCCCACAGGTCCATGGATCCCCTAGTTTTCACAAGTTCAGACAAAATCAGACACATTTATCAAAATAAAGCATTTTGAAATATTTGTGATGGTTGTATACTGCTGTATTATTGAACAAAAGGGACACACCATTTTCATGTCATTGTGATTAATGTGTGATACATACAGGTTTCCCCTTCTCTCCAGGAGCTCCCCTCTCTCCAGGATCTCCCACAATACCCTGTCAAAACATCATTTGAAGCATAAGTTATACATATGCAACAGATTTCCTTCAGTAAGCAACATGGTGAACCAGGGAGCCTTCCTTCATATACAACAAGAGGTTATCTTTGCGGTTGAGGCTCTTCTTCCAGTGACTCACCAGCTTATGTTGATACAGTTCAGACCTCAGCCAAAATCCAGCCAACATGAACTAATGTTGTTTATGGAGAGGGCACATAAGCCAAAAACATAGCTATATTCCAGTGTTTGACCACATAAAAAATATTCTCTGGCTCTCAGCGCTCACATGAAGGGATTTTGAAGGTAGCGGACAAAGAATTAGGAGTGTCTCATTATGGATTAGGGAACATGGAATCCTATCCTATAACAACCCACCTGGTTTCCTCTGGGCCCAGCACGCCCTGCAACACCAGTGGTCCCTTTTTCTCCCTAATAAATAAAAGCATGATGGAATTAAATCGCAATATCTAGATTAAAAAAAGACAGAAAAAGGAAGGAAATATCAATACCTTTACTCCTTGAAATCCGGGAATCCCTTCATATCCTTTTTCGCCTTTAGCACCCTTCAAGGAGGCCAAAATGTTAGTAATACAATAATTACATTGCAAAATGGCTTAAAGTATCATTGTGTCTGAAAGGTTAACTCACAACTTCTCCTAATTTCCCAGTCTCTCCGATGTCTCCAGGTGGTCCACGTACTCCCTTTAATTAGTCACAATGTCAACATTAAAGGTTATCTATAAAGTTGTACAACTTTAACAGCAAACTGCACAGAAATCTAATGAAAGGTATGTAACTTCATTAGCTGGCTGCCTAATTAAACAGGTCCAAATAAAGCCTGAACCTAGCGTAGAGGTTTACCTTGAAGCCTGCTGCCCCTCTTAATCCTTTCAGCCCCTTAGGGCCTCTGTCTCCCTGTTAACACAACATGTCATTAATACAGATTTGTAACATTTCAGGGTAGACAAAATTATAATTCTGAGTGTGATAAATTACCACTTGGCCCCAGAGTCCTCTCATTCCTTTCTCGCCTTTGATTCCTTCTTCACCCTGAGGATACGTTTGTGGTTTCATTAATGCGTTTAGAGAACGAGCCAAACTGAAGTGTTACCTAAGGAGCGTATTAAGGCAGATCCTACCTTTGGGCCTGTCTCGCCAATGTTGCCGTAGTCTCCTGTGTTTCCCCGGATCCCCTACAAGACAAATTTGACTCAAATCACAACAAGTCTGCAGCTATTTGTTAATTAATCAACCAGCTTGAGAAATAGAGTGTAAATGTAAACGTTACATACTGTACTTTGATGCATCAGACAAAAACTGCTTCTTAGTTAAACACTCAAAAATGTAATGTTTTTTTTTCTTTTTGCAGTTACGGTGGCAAGACAGACTATGAACAAAGAGATGAGAGAAGCACTCTTATGTGTGTATGGTAAATATGAAGCTCAGACCAGGAGAGATTAGCTTAGCATAAAACTGAAGTGTAATATATAAAAAAAAAAACTCAATACCTGGGCAAGAAACAGTTCAGCACATAACCCCTGTAAACCTGTGTATACAGTTCAGTTTTTGAATGAAATTAATAAATGAAATATAATGTGTTAATTTGTAAGCTTTAGAGCTGCTGGTAGGCTTTTTTATTCATTTTATTTTTTACTTCAATTTACTTTAATGGCCACATGGCCAGAGTTGGTGAAATTGGTGAAAGAGCTGCATTTGTGTTTGTACAGAGGCTAGCTAATTCCCTGTCGACAGTCTCTGTGCTAAGCTAAGCTGCTGGCTGTAGCTTTATATTCAACAGACAGTTATGAGAGTGGTGTAAATCTTCTCATCTAATCCTCCCAAAAAAAAATGAGAAAGCCAATTTCTAAAATGTTTTCATTATTCCTTTAAATGCAAAGCTCCAGCCAGGAAAAAAATAGCTTAGCTCAAAGGCCGGGAAAAGGGGAAAACAGCTAGCTTAGCTCTGTCCGGAGATTTTAAAAAAATCTGCGTGCCAGCACCTCTAAAGCTGTCATAAAAACGTGTTTGTTTGATCTGTACAAAACCAGAGTGTGAAACATGACTGGCTAGCTGTATCTCTCTGCTTCCAGTTTTTATGCTAAGCTAAGCTAATAATCTTCGGGCTGTAGCCAGCACAGATATGAGAGTGGTATCGATCGTCTCTTTTCCTGCCGAGAGTTACAGTAGGCGAGCGTATTCCCCAAAACCTTTCTTTTAACGTAAGCCGTAAAAAAACCATTCAACAAAATGAGGACATGTTTTAACGCTGTGATTAATATTTTGTGTACAATGGTTTTCCAAAACTCTGAAAAGGGTCTGAAAGCATATCTACTCTTCTCCCCACCAATGCTACTTGCACTAGGTTGACCCGTTAACGTGCAGTGAGCAACATGATGGCTAGAAACATTGGAGAGACTCAGCCATATATTTGAACGTCACGTTCAGAAAAGAGGCGGAAGCTCCTCCAAGCGCTGCCTGCTTCTTTTCGACGCCCATGTTAACCAACTGGGCTGTTCAGACAGGACGCAGTCCAGAGCTCTCCGACACATTAGACAGCGATTGGCTTTCAAATCTGTAATGTACCAAATCTAGCTTGTATGTTTCGTATCTCAGAATTTAGGGACGCGCACAGACATCTCCCCCTTCAGTAGATGTATGTGAGTACACCTCTCTGGTGACAAACTTTGCACAGATACAGGTCAGTGTAGTCAAGGTAATACATTTTAGACAACATAAACATAAGAAAAACCCATTTTTCAGTGGAGAGAATCTTTGAAACGTGAACATGCTATTGGTTTCAGGCACACTCACATTTGTGGAAAATATTCACAAGCATCTTCAGCAGGATTTAGGAAACATCAGTCATAAATACAACAAGAAGGACCAGTATTGTTTGCACAGATGCTGATTTCCGCAGCAGTAGAAGGAAAAGTGTTTTCCAATTGGCTGTATTTCACTGAGTCAACAAACAGATTAAACAAGTTCCAGGATGACTTTGTGTTGTCAGTTTATTTGATCACTTCACCTAACTTCAAGCAGAGTCAGCCGGGCGAAGGTTAACCTCAGAGATGGCCGACAGTTTGGCGAGAAGCACAACCGTGAACTTTACGACGTTTCTAAGTTTCTAAGGCGGTATAGGTCAGACGAGCAAAGGACCACCCACCACCTGAGATGGACAGTTCATATAGCTGTGCCAGGAAATGCCCTCCTTGAATGCCAGCAGGGGAGGAGATAAACGTGTTGGGGCGCTGTGATTCACAAGTTGGCAGGAGGTCAAAACTCTAACGAGTTACACAAGAGTCAGATGTTTACTCCCAGATGAGCTACAGCTGCAACTCAGGACGTGAATATGTAGCATGTACAGCTCTGGAAATGTGCTCTGAAGGCATACATGTGTTTGCTCAGACAGCATAGGGGATTTCCTTGAATGCAACGGGCATGTTAAATGCCAAACAATCACATACTGTATAAAAAAGAATCCTCCTTGAAACACATGTTCTCTGGACTCTTTAAAAGACTCTCAGATCTGCTCCAACATTAGACTGGCTGCTAGGCATGAAAGAGATTAAGAAGTCATAAATGTATTAAAGTGGAAATAATCACGTCTGCGCCTCCCTGAAGAATACAAACGTGAGTGTATTTGTTCATTCATTGACACATGTGTAACTCCTGCACCAGAACAGTGTGTTCATTATCATTTTCTCAAACCTTTCACAATCTGGTCTTCCTGTGGTGAATTAATCAGCCTTATCCACAAGAAAAAAACATTTAAGAGACAAATTGGAGGGTATGGTTATTGCTCAACTGACAGATTTTTCTGTGTGTGTGTGTGTGTGTGTGTGTGTGTGTGTGTGTGTGTGTGTGTGTGTGTGTGTGTGTGTGTGTGTGTGGGGGGGGGGTTCATTACATTTGGCTCAGTGTCTTCCAAATGGAAACGCAAAACCATTAGCAGTCTTGTGATCTCTTGCCAGTTTGAGTTAAAACCTATATTCTAAACAGGCAGTACCTGTGTTTTAAGATGCAAATGACTATTTCAGAACGACAAAAACAAATTTATTGTCACATCCGTATTGGTTTGTGTTTATCTTGGCTTCCTCCTAAATCTTTAGCAAAGCGGACATGAGTTTAAAAACTATAAAAGGAGCCTCTATGTTTACTATCGCTAAGCGCTCCTGCTTCCAGATCTGTTTCCATCCTGTTTCAGTCTCAGTTGTACTTCTATTGCCATTTTCCACAGCTTCGCTGCTGTCTCATGAATAAAAGTTTTACAATGTCACTCACCCACAATTCAGTTTAACTCTGTATTGTACAGCTAGAGGAAGAGGATGCTGCTAATGCTAAGAATACACCAAATAAACACCATTCAGCCAACAAAAGGGTTGATATTTGCGTGACTGAGAGACATATAATAAATATATTTTACCCAGTTTCCTTGTCTTCCTTGGTCTCCGGCTTCTCCTGGAAGACCTCTGTGACCCTGCAGAAGAATAAAAAAATATGTCAACACAGATTCAGCTTGTCTTATCAGCCTGTTCAGTTCAATTTTTAGGTACATTAACCTTTGGCCCTGGAGATCCCTGAATGCCGGGTTGTCCGTGCACACATTTGCAAGACGCTCTTCCAGCGGTTAGGCCGATCTCTGCGTACCCTCCACACTGCCATGGACAGAAAAGCGAGACAACGGTATTAAAACAACACATTTGTTGAACACAGCTCCAACAGAGGGGGGAGTTGAATGTTGAATGAGAGCTGACTCACAACACTGGAGAGCTCACAGCAGCCCTCTGAATAAGCCTGCTCTGGGTCACAGGACACCTCCATCTGCTGGAGGTCAACCTTGAAAGAGACAGGGGATAATATGAGAAATTAAAGTTGTATCTCAAATCAAAGGAAGTTGAAATATTACTTTAGATATAGTATATATATGTATATATAAATCCAAGCTGTGAACGTACAGACACAGAGCGATCTCCAGCAGCCCGCTTGACAATGGAGGTGTACCCTCGGTGGATGACTGGCCTTGGCTCATCAATGGACTCCACACTGACCTCTTCACAGTCTATCAGCAGCTTCACCTGGCTGCCCTTCACACTCAGCGCCAACTTGTGCCACTCTCCATCAAACAACTTTTCCACACCATGGAAGGTCCTCAGCATCTGGCTCCCATGGGGGCTGGTGTAGAAGAAGTCTAAAGAGCGTGTATCCCCCTGGAAACGCAGGCCGACTTGCTCTCGTCCCTTGGGGTCGCTTACCTGCCACAGGTCCCAGGATTTCTTGGCCGTGTCTTTGGTCACCTTAAACGTTGCGATGACGGAGTAGTCAGAGGGAAGTCCATCTGGATACACATCGCTATGGAAAGAGAGTGAGGTTTAGAGAGCTGGGAAACATCAGAGAGAGGGGACTTTCCTCACACAACAACAATTAAGGGCTTTTTAGTAGGAACATGAGGGTTTCATTTTATAAAAACATGAATAAGTTGAAACAGAGCTTTTTGGATTTTAAAATCCATTTCAGCATATGACACATTTCTTTGAAAACTTTGTTTGAAATTTGTTTTCAATATTTAGCAGACAGCATCTTTGTTTCCTTAATTTGAACAAAGCACGTGTTCACTTAAAGTGATAGTTCGGATTTTTTGAAGTGGGGTTGTATGAGGTACTGATCCATAGTCAGTGTATTACATAAATGGTGGTTGGCACATCCTCAGTTTGGAGAAGCAGGCAGGAGGGGGCACGGAAGCTAAGCAATGTACTGCTGTAGATGGAGCCACACAGCAAAACACATTTTAAAACAAGCATAATGTATTTTAGCTACCTTAAAAAAAAAAAAAATAGTTTAAGTGTACGCAATATTTAGAATATTTTCACCACTTTTCCTTGCCATCAAACAGCCCTTTCCTACAAGGAACAGAAGCCATTATATCCGTCTATGCTTTCTTCAAAGCCACCAGACTCCTTTGATTTTACCTGGCAGAACCGGGAGTTGCTGGTCTACTGCTGCCACGATCGGTTAGTTTTGCTGCTGCCCCAGTCCAGCAGTACATTGCTTAGCTTCCGTGCCTGTTTCTCCAAACATGGGGGGCGTGCCGACCACCATCTAGTGTAGGTAGTAATACACTGACTATGGTTAAGTACCTCATACAAACCCACAAACCTGCTGCATCCATTGTAAGGGTGTAAAAGTTCAAAGAAAAACAACGAAAAGAGTCTACAGCCATGCCAGCAGCTCTTTGAGGCACGGCAGAATGCTATGTGGATATTAGCTTTATAAAGTAACTTAACACCAGGCTAAAAAAAATATTGTTTTGCTGCTACTCTGCTTGAAAGTTTCAAGTCTTTTTCACCTCTGACAGCAGCACAGAGGGTGGGGAGTGCTTTGTTGCACCTGTAACCACACCCAGCAGCGATGTCACGGTGTACTGACACACCACACGTCTATATCACTTCAGCCAGGTGAGAAGTTAAACTACTGCAGAGAAACAAATTTTTTTCTCTTTAATCAGTTTTACAGCTTCATTGAAATGACCTGGGCTCAGGCAGCCTAGTACTGTACCTCATGGTCCTCCGTAGATGGATGGAGGGGTTGACGCGGTAGGCCAAGGCCTCAGGTTGAGAGCCCTCCACTCTCCTCACTCCTCTCGACTCAGGCACACGAAACTCCTCGAGCAGATCGAAACCTCACAGCACAAACACTGAGCTTAGTTTGACATCACGATGAATTAGCATCAAAGGGTGCTGGACAACTTCTACATTTTACATCAGCGCTGATATCACAGATTTTCTCATTTTTAAAGAGTTGCATTACTCATTGTCATTAATAATGCTCTACAATCTCTTCACAGGTGCAATGAGGTAATTTATGAAACCCATTAAGGACAAGGCTGTTTATTTTCTTTCATGGCTGGATTTGGCTACTGAATTCTAAACACTGGACGCTTTGTACTGCAGTTTGAATGAGATCAGCATGGCTGTGGTGTCTCCTGTGAGGCTAAAACATGTGGGTGAAAGTTGGTGAAAGATTCTGATTACAAATGTTATGACTCATGTAGAAAATAACTGAAAAATCCCTACTATAAAACAAAAACCTGATACCTGCTACTTGTTAACAAGTTCCCCATTGATGTTGAAATCACCTGCTGTCTAAAATCATTGAACACATTTCACTGCCATGTATCACAGTCCAGCAAGACAAAATAGAAAATGAAAATAGATTACTACTGGAATTATTATTGCTCAGTTTTGCTCATACTATTTCTGACTGTTGTATCTGTGGGTAGGACACCATAGTTAGAAAAAAAAACATTGTGCTAACTAATTTATTTATGGTAACAGGGAGACTCAGTGGAGACTCGGGGTTTCAAATGTTCAGCTTAACCCCACCTCTTAGTGTCCACATAGGCAATGGGAGTAGGAAATACGATACTGGGCTGAAAGACTGCTGTGAAGGCAAACAATGGACTATGAACTGACAAACCCTGACATCTGCTGGTCATGCTGCAGCACTACAGCTGTTCAACCTGGAAAACTATAGCCACATCAGATAATGTGGTTATTGTCAATAATGTGTTATATGATAAGTTTATTTAACAGGAAAATGCCTCCCTGAGATTAGAAACCTCTGTTACAGGAGAGAAAAGACAGCAACAGCACATACTGTATAACGAGTCCAACTATACAGAACCATATTGTGTGCGTGCTGATCCAGTGTTAGTGTTATTTTTATGCAGTGCATACATATGCTGTAGTCATTAAATATGTATGAAAAGAAATTAAAACTTACTTGGCAGCTTTTGACATTGGGTCAGTCCCAGGAAGGCGAAGAGTGCTGCAAACACCAGCATTTCTTTGTACGATGGCATTTTCAAATGTTTGATGTCAGGGGCTATAAGTGCCTGCAGTAGAGGAATTCAATGAATCAGTAATTTAATAAATCAGATTAACCGATATACAAGGGTACACTATAATTAGTTCCAAAACTATACATTTCAATGCATAAATGTTAAAGATATAGAAAGAGTAAAAAAACAAACTGTAATGCTACATTTCTTGGCCTAAACAAATGGTATATCAAATCAAAACTGGTAAAATCGTCCGTTTCATGTCTTTTTAAATATCAAATATGTAATGCATTTGTACTTCCTAGAAAAATAAATATCAAAAGTTGTTTCACCAAATTGATTTGCCTATGCAAACATTCTCAAGTTTTACCAAATTAAAGAACAATTACACTAATCACTAGATAACATACACAGCTGATCAAACCACATTGTCTTTCTTTTTGATTTACCATCATATACAACCCCAATTTATATATAAATGTATTAAAGAAATTAAGAAAAATGAATGAAAGAGAATGTTGTCATTACTCACATTATCCTGGAAAAGAAAGCTCCTGCAGATTGGTCTTTTCCAGTTCCTGGTGTGAGGATATATCCCGCTCTAAAGTGCCATCCCAGGCCCAGTGTTGAGCTGAACAGGAGGACCATTCAAACTAGAAGCTCTGGGTCTCAGAGGAGCCTGACCCCTGAGCTCCACTCCACCTTTGGTCCCCGGGGGATCTGCCTCTTCTCATAGGCCAGTTACACCTACAGTCACTACAAGTCCGGTAAACTGAGTCATCATCACATTAAGGAGATGTAGGTGAACATACCAGGGCCTATATGTAGCTATTGAAAGAAGAAAATAAGTAAAGTTGAAGAAGAAGCCTACACTTTAGCAAAGTTTTGTTCAATGCAGCTCCTAAAACAAGTACTGTGTACTTTCCTGTGCAGAGCGTTTGTACGTCTCCTTACGCATCCACTGGCACAGTTAGAAAAAAAAAGACTTTTGTGTTGTAAATTTATGTTCATTCAAGACAGTGTTTTGCCGTCAGCAGAGTCTCACTGAGAGAACGATGTAGTATGTCACAGCTAAACACAAGATGCTTTGCAAACATTCCACCCAGAGTAGACCACACCTTCGATCTAAACCTCCACGCTGCATCTAACAACCAGGCTATAGGGACACTGTGGGAAGAAAAAAAAAAAGACTACGGAATAGCACAAATATACAATAGATAACTGCTTCAATATATGGACACAAGAAACAGGAGCTACTGATTTAATTAAACCTGTATGAAGCACCATGGCAACCCATTAAATTACTTCAGTTCAGCAGCATGAAAGAAAGAGATATGGGAGACAAAGACATAGAGCGAGGGACAGCGATGAGGAGAAAATAAAACCAGAGTTCGGCATGCTAACATGTTCACAATGACAATGCAAACATGTTGATGTTTAGCATATGTTTACTATATTCACCATCTTAGTCAGCATGCATGCTTCACATTTGCTAATTGGTCTTTTGGTCATTGAAGAAAAAGTAGAAGTTTCGACCCATTGATGGCATGATATGAAACGTTCTGGGATCAGTAGGGTGTAAAATCTAGTAGTAGTAGAGATATTTGAGATATTTTACTGGATGTTAAGAGTTTGACCTGATGATGGCGCTAGAGGAAAAATCAAGGGATCACAATTAGGATTCATCCTCAAGGGATACTTAAATATCTGTAGCATTTCCATGGTAATCCATCCAAATCGAGATTTTTCACTAAAATCCCAAAATGTCAACCTCATGGTGGCGCTAGTGGAAAGATCAGGGGGTCATCAAAGTCAGTAGGATTAATTATTTGGGAGCCATGGATGTCTGTATGAAATTTCACGGCAATCCATCCAATAGTTGTTAAGATATTTCAGTCTAAAGCGAGGTGATGGACCGACTGACCGACGGACAGACTAGCTGCTAGCTAAGCTAATAAAATGAGCTACAACCAGCAAAGCAGAGAGGATTCTGTGGTCTATACCAGTTGTTGTGGGTGGCTTTCTGCAAGCAGGTTTATTACAAAGTATTGTTACAGTGACAATTTCAGCTCTACCGAAATTAACCATACATTGACATGGATGCATAAGAGAATGTCTACATGGAGAGGCACCTCTTTAAGGTCAACATACACACACTGCTGTGAAGTGGTCAAACAAAAGAGGGACTGCAGCTGCTCACAAACAAACAGGACCTAAAAGCTTCATTATTACGAGGTTTTTGCAACTTGCCTTAAATAGTGTTTTTCAAAGGTTTCTGCAGTGCTTACTGGGGTTTATTGTAGTATATTGCATTGCCCTTTAAATGCATGTTGGCAGTATATGATAGCACTTAAATAGATAATTGCAGTGTCTCAAATGGTACGATAATGCACCATCTACTCCAAACATCAGCAAACAAATTACAGTACATTCAGTAACTCTCAGAGCGCTATCCCGCGTGTTGCTCTTCATTAGTGTGTTTAGAAAGGTAAGCTAACCTTACAATGTAGTCATTCCCAGGTTTTCTAGTGTTTGTCAAACCTCTACAGGTTTTTTGCATCAATAAAATAAAATACGATAAAAACAATTTGACATGTTTCACAAAAATAAAATACATTAAAAACAAATACACAAGGCCATTAACATTCCATTCTCACATAATATTAAACCATATTGCCTCTCAACAGAATATTTTACATCTTCGCAACAATTTAAATAACACTCAACACAGTCTTTTAAGTTAGATATCTCCAGTGTCCGTTACGTGTTTAGGGTGCAACTAGCTCCTGGGTTGTTTGTTTTCAAGGCCACTGACTATCGCTTGGATCCCTTGGCCAGTTTGCTTGTGGGAGTGGTTCTTCTCTGAGGAGTGGGGATCTTGGAGGGTTTTCCTCCGCGTTGACGGGACGCTGAGCGCGGCGTCGCTCGGCTTGAGTCACCGACTGTCTCAGATGCGTCTGAGCACACAGACTGGATGTCTGAGATGTCAAAGTCAGAGGCGTCACTTCCTCTGCGACTGCTCCCTCTGCTTCCAGCTTTACTTCCAGGTCGGCTGGAATTCTTTCTCGGCTCTAGAAAGATCAAATCAAGGATAATGATTAATGAACTACTAAGGATGAGCCTCAACAGTAAAGTCAGTGTCAGTGTGAACATTCTGTAGCTAGTAGCAACTGCTACTTTCACAGTAGCAGTTTAACTGCTAGCTCCGTTTGACCTGGTATAAACCCTCCTGTTGTCCTCGGGGTAAATTTGACTCATTTTCAAAAAGCTTCTATATCAGAAATGTTGGTTTTCTTTCAACCAAATTGAAAAAATTATAATAATGTGGATGGTTCCGTACAACTATTACTCTTCACAAGTAAAACAAATGATCAGTTCACTACTTGAATTAAGAGTTTTTTATTCAAATTTATAGCATTTGAAGAGTTTTTTTTTTTTATAAAAGAATGTTGAAAAAAGTGACAAAAATGTCGAAAAACAGTTGGGAAACAAGTTTTAATTTAAAATTTTGACCCAAAAAAACAAAAAGTTGCTTGGTTGACGAGAAGACATCGCGAGGGTGCAAAAATTTTCAAAAACGTGGGGGAAAACCCCCACAAAAGTGTCAAAAGGCACAGAAAACAACAGACGAAAACGTGACCAAAAATACTTCAATTTTGACCTAGAAAATCAAAAAGACAACTCCAGGGTTAAAGTAAGACCCGAGTGATCGAATCACAAGTGGACAGCTCTAAGTACAGGTACAGATTAGCATCTTTTAGCTGCCCTTTATGGATGACTATCAATATATACTCAATTTCTAACTGCCGTTAGTAATTTCAGTTTATTGCTAACAAGCTAGTTATCAAAACAAATGCTAGCTGTCTGAGGCTAATGTGTTGCCTTCTGGGTAAAGTAAGACATGGATTTGCAGTCACTATCATTGAATTTCTAGTCTTTTATCCAATACTGTTTTGTGATTTTTCCAACACCTTCAGTGACCTGTGGGTGACATCTCAGATGCTTGACCCATCATCTTCTACAGTACAGACTAGAAATCACTCCTTAGACCCCTGAAAAGGTTTTTGGCAATCTCAACATGTTTTATTTAAACATATAAAAATGGTTTGTTCTTCATCAGGTTTTCATTCCTTTAATTCACACACTTTTAAGGAGCTGCGAGTCTGCCCCAAACAACAGACAAAAACATTATCTTTAAAATATGATGAAAAGAGACACTGAAGTTGCTCTCTACTCACCACCTATCGTCTGTGCTCGAGCTTTCAGTACAGCAGCGCTGATCAAGGTTCCCTCCTCAGCAGACTGAAATCCCTTGCCTGACAAGTACCCAGGAAGACGTAATTTACTGCCTTGAACTGGTGTACTCTGCAAAGGAAAGAACTTGAATTACTTATACTTGTAATCAATGGGAGTTAACTGCACAGTACAATGACAGTGTTTTAGAAAGCAGTCCATATTAACTGAAGTACACAACAAGTTTTATCAGAAAGCACTACGATCGTTGTTGAGTTAGTTTGAAATTTGACCAAAAAAAAATCCTTTCAAAATCCTTATTTTTGCAACAACTTGGAAATGTATTTTGGAAGCAGTTAGTATTTGGATTATATGTTACACCTGTTGTTAGAAAGTCATTAAACACATGCATAGATTACATATAAAGTAGTTCATAGTATAGTGGCATTAAAGAGACAGATATTTTTGTCAAGCAAGAATGAAATATAGCCCATTAGTAATCAAAGAAGTTAGAGTTTATAGACCCAACTAAAGTCTGCAGAATAAAACTGGAAATCAGCTAAATCAGAAATATATACCACTAACAAATACACCAACTAGGAGCTCTATTGAGGCTTACTGGTAACATATAATATATATGTATATATATATATATATATATATATATATATATATATATATATATATATATATATATATATATTTGTCTCGGTTTTGATAATCATGCAGTGGATTTCAGTTGGGTCATAACTCTGAAGCGTCCCACATCATGTGCTGTATACGACTAAACCATATGACTATACCTCTGAGGATGACCCTTGGCTCCCAAAGGAGTCTGATGATTTAAGAGGAGTGGAGGGTTTGCTGTTTGTAAGCCAGGGCTTATCATAATTGCGGGTTATGTGTTGGGGAGTCTGGGGAACAATGGCAAATGAAAAAAAAAAACAGATATGGATTCACAAATCAAACTACCAGAAACACTAGATGGAAGAAACACACAAAAAATAAACAAGAATGTGATCAAATAATGTAAACTGAATAAATGAAGTCCGATAAATGAGAGGAAAATCATGGCGGGGAGTGATCAATCGACAGTGACAGACAACCAGAGAACTGGCTCTCCCAGCAGAGTGGAGCCTCTCACCTTGGGTGTACTGGTCACTACTGGGTTCGATGGGACCGCACAGCTCTGACTGGAGGTGGATCTGTTGGGAGAAGCTCCTCTGGATGACGGCCGAGATCTCCGACCTCTGTAGCGGAAGCTCGCCATCACCTGAGTGGTTCCCTCCGGGAGGATGAACTTCTCTCGCAGCTCCATGTTGGTCCTGCCTTTAGCTAAGAAACCACACTCCAAATGAGCCATATTGCATAAATACAACTGGGATTATTTTATTTAGTATTTCTTTGATTGGTGTTTTATGATGATGTGACTTAACACTTTATTTTCCACTTTAAGTCCCTAATTTCCTAGAAATAACTATGGAGTTTGGTACTAATTTTAGGTAAACTAGACATTTTTTTGAAAGAACTGCTCCATTTACACCCAAGCAAATATCAATTATTATTATTATTATACACTGTATACTTCATACATGCTGAATTGTTTGCTTGGCTGTGGAGAAATTTCACAAAACTCCATTTTGCAACTAATAGTCTTTGTAGGCTACACTAAAAAATAATTATTATTAATGAATTGGAAATGTAAAAATGTAACACTGTCACTGTTTTCGCATTTAGCACCACATCACATAGTTATTTCCAGGAAACTTCTAAATAAATGACTGGGAAATATATAACATAAAGTGTTACCAGGATGGGACTTTAAATAAAGCAGAATATTTAAAATGAATAAATAAAAGTTGTGATTTGAATACTGAATAAACAATGAAAACACAAGACTCATGCTGTTTCACTTCTCATCCATACTGCTGCAACAGCAGTGGGATACACATTTTGTTTCTCAACCAGCAGCACTTCTTTGTTTGCTTGGACTGCTAAACAAATGGTGAAAGGATTCAAACAAATCAAAGTGTGCCCAAACACTCCCACACCAAAACAGCCCAAATGAGAAAAATAACAAAAACCAAGAAATCATAAACTACGCAGAATAAACCTTGCAGACCTTGCACCAGTTGTGTGAAAAACAAACCGGCTTACAAGCAGATTTAATCACTAAGCCACACTGTCAAACAAAGTAAACAGTGAGGTGAATACTGTTACAGTGTTGTTGTTGTGTGTGTTATATCGAGACATCTTCATCATTCTCCCCAATGACAATGCTAGTTCAGTTTTACTGTATATTTACAGGTAATATACTGTATTCAGCTAAGCATCTCTTGAACCTCTCACAGGGTTTTTGTTTGTTTGATTGTCAAGCAAACCTGAGAACTGCAAATGAAGCGCGGCTGAGAACCGCTCGCTACATGCTGAGAGAGTCAAAAGCTCATCTGGTGCAACAAGTCCCAAAATAGTGCCTTTAGAGAAAGTGACAGCACACAAAACAACTGCATGCATGAAAACCAACCGGAGTTGAATGACAGTTGATAGTGAGTGGAGACAGTTTGTGAGAATGCCATTCACGATGAGCGCTCACACACAGCTATGGTAGACCAACACACCGAGACCAACACAAGCAGCACACACTCGGATGTGCAGACACACATACCACTGGTGGGTTCATGGAACAAGGTGAGATATTGTGAGATTTGCCAACCTATAGGAGACTGAGTAATTGAAGAGTTTGATTCCGAGCGCAACATTTTGCTCCCGTGGTGATGAACTAGAAGAAATGATATCATGTTCAGCAGGAGGAAGGTTCAGCAGGAAATACAGAGATTCATCATTAATACAGAAGACAGCAGAAACAAGCAGAGTACATAAAGCTTTTGCACGAGACGTGGGCACAGAGAGGATGAGTTCATACTGATATACATCTCTTAGGTGGGCAATCAGAAATTGTATTGCGACTTGGCCCTATAATTTGTAGCTATAAATAACTGTTCTTACTTTCAATGTTCATGCCTAACAAAATAAAAAATAAAAAAATCAGCCCACAAATTAAAAAAATACATTTTCTAAGAGATAATTTGAGTCTTTCTGTGTTATTTCACTCAGTTTTTCCTGTTATTTTAATTTTTTAGAGCTCAGTTAACAGACAACAGAAGAAAGTAAATAACTACTAACATGATTCCAAAGTATACTATAAATCAGTACAAAAAGAAAAGACCGTCACAGTGGTTACTTTCACTTATATTCAAACCATGGTTTAGACTCTTATACTCTCCAAAGCCTTGGATGGATCTGGAACCCAAGAACATACTAATTCCTTTACAGTTGGTTATTCTGAAATAATATATTAACTAATGAAACACCATGTCATTTTGGTGAAAGGAATATCACTGTTTCTAACTGAGAAATGGATTATCTGACTTTAATCCTAAATAATGTACGGTATATGTATGTAATCCTCACCCTTATCAGGTTGTAATGATTTCAAATCAGTTCACATTAACATGATCATTTACCACACATTGTGGCTGTAATGGTTCAAACTGTAGTTTTACTCTGTATCTATTAAAATATTCATAAAATAATCTTTAAAATAATAATCTTAATCAATAGTAACGCTCGATAAAGCTGTAGCGCACAGCAATAGAATGGTGTTTGTAAAGCATCAATTGGACAATTGGAGACCTTAGCAATGTTCACCTTCCTAAAGACATTTTTTTAAAAGGATTAATAACCCAAAGTGTAACATGTTCGCAATTCTAGACAGAATTGGATGTGTACACGTTTCAGTATTTAATCAATCAGCCGTGCTTTGTGACTTCTCGTGGGGAACTTTTGAACTCACCTCGACACGGGTCGTTCTTCACCAGGAACTCATCCAGAGCCATCCAGCCTCCGCCCACCCGCACCATCACAGTGCTGCGTAAAATACGTACTAGACGAAGCTGCTGAGAGTCTCCAAACTACGGAAGTTAAACAGAGAGGGGATGTGTGAAAACACTGACCTCTGTGAACACTCTCTCACTGCAGGCGAAGCTGTGCAACACTGGAAACCAGACGGGCTCGGATAATCACATTTATTCCAATTCATTTTTTGTGTGGAATTAGACAACTTCAATCAAAATGTTCCATGCAAAAATCAAACAGCCACCAAATATGCTTTTTGTCCAGTTCAGCACTGATTTCCATGTTGCACACATTTACACAAACAGGACTATGATGTAAAAAAGTACATTTTCAGTTTTCATTCTCAGTGACACAAATTACACAAAGGCTGATCCAACTGGTTTCCTCTGGTAGTGTAATCCAAATGTAATGTTCCTAAATTACTATAGGAGTCCATTCATTCTAAATGAGTTCATGCTTAACTAACTGTTATGTTCAGTTACCTAACATTTCCTCACACGTACAATCATTTGATGTTGAGCCGGACTCATTTGAGGTAAAATTATTAGCTAATTCTGGCTTATTACAGATATTGTATATTGGTATATGTGTATATCATTTTGGGTTATAATAAAAAAAAGGCAAAAAAAGTACTTCTGGTAACTTAGAAACGGTGCCTTTAGTTGACTTCAACATTTTTAGACAAATTGGCTGATATTTCACTATCATATAATCATTTTCAAATCCAAAATAGCCAAATCAGCCCAAATCACTATCAGTCAGGCTCTACATCGATATCTGTTACAGTTTATAGCAAATTGAATTTGAGCTCCTGTATTTTATATACAGCAGTTACACAAACTTTACAGCTTTGCACACTTAACTGATACAGCAGTGGACTTTTTATTCATTTATAAAATTTGAATAATTTTAGTTAACGTGTGGTTTCTGGTTGTAATGTCTGACTTGAGTCCGACAGTGTCTGGCTTCAGTTTGCTGCAGTTACTGCATGTGGAGCCTGTGAAAAAAACACATTAACTGAAGGCACATTATTTTACCACCAGGAGGCACTAAAGTGTAAAATACTGTGCCTTCATCATACCAACCACACATGACAAACATGAGAACACTGAGCACGTTATTATGGATGTGATGGTGCAGGCTTTATGAGGTGATAGACAGAAGTCTGCCAGTTGGATATGACCATGAGCATTAGCACAAAGACATAATTCACACAGGACAATCACAGCCGCATGCTTTCTGTCAAAAACCACTCCACATCATGATCAAGCGGACAAACAGCAATCTCCTGCAATCCAGCACTTTGTTGCGCTTTCTACAACTACGACTTAAATGCTCAGGATGCACTGACACTGATGCAGACCCAATGCAGCTAGGACATGAAGAATGGTTCAAATCATTTCAGTCTAATCCACCACAGTGTGACACGCAGACATGAGCAAACAATGATGAGCCTCGGCTAAGTGCCTATTATCTCATGAAGTCTCTTCAGTAAATTATCTTCCACTTGAATGATTATTATAATGATTAAATGCCACTGGTGATATAAGTGATCAAATACATTAAATGTGATGGTGATCTGGAGGAAAAAAAGGCACAAGAAACATCTTAAAAATAACTATTTACCAGAATACAGCTTTCCAAAACTGCAACGTGTAGGTGGGGGGTAAGATTTAGATTTTCCCTGTTTGCTATTGTCTCATCGCCGATTAAGGAGTCATGTAAGCAGTGAACCAGACCAAACTGTCGAAAGAATTATTTCAATTCATTGTTGTGCGACACATCAATACAAACTAGTTCACAAACCAACACTAATGCCCCGCCCTATCCCCTCTTACTAACACCCCCCAAATATTAATCTTAATCCAAACAATCTACAGGAAGCATGTGGCACATGATCACATATCAGTAATCCTAGATTGCAACATGCAATTTGTCAAGACATATTAACTCAGGAGGTAAAATGAAAAGCATAGTATTCATTGAAATCATCAAGGTTGCCCAACTATGAAAATAAATTAATAAACAGTGTCAGTTGCACAAAAGTATGTCAGCCAATGTTGAGGTAAATCATTCCCATGATACTGAAGCGCCAAAGGCAAGCACACAGAAAGCATTATTTTCCAAACTGCCCAGCAGATGAATTAATGCCTGTGGACTAATAAAAAATATGGCCTGAAATGGTATTGGCTTATAATATTGTATTTTCTGAAACTCAAAAGTAGATATATAAATATTTACTATCCTAATTTTCACCTGGTTTGTCTTATTTTTCAACAAAACAAAAACTAACGTCATCAGAATAATCTGAAAAATGCTCTAATCACCGAAAACTTAAAACACATAGGGCCTTTAATGCTTCATTCATTAGTTATTTCAAATAAAAGTGTTATATTAGACTGAAAACACATTTTAGGCCAGTGTTCCTTATGGATTAAATTATGGCCATAGATGTTTATTTCTACTTCTGAGTTTCAGTCTGTAAACACCAGCCAGGAATCTGGGCTGAGAGTGTTAATTAGAAAACAAACATGGTAAATGAAAAAGCACATAAGGCTTGATAAGGCACAGAACAGAGGGGAAAAAAAACAGAAGAGGACTTTCATATGTACCTGGTTTCCAAGGTAGAACTGGTGATGTGAGGAACAATAAAAAACAAAATGTAGAAAGGTTAGAGTTTTTACCATGCATTGGCCTTTTAATGCAGCACTTACTCTTCGGTGAAACCAAGCTACTGGTATTTAAAACATTTCACAATAATTGTTTGTATTTGTTGAAACATTTGCTCTTGAGAAAATGTTTAGTTAAAATCTGCTTACCCGGTATTTGTTTGCACCAATTTGCTCCACTTGGAATCGTTTTGTACATTTGCATTTTGCTACTTGTCGTGTCACCTACAAACAGAGAACATTTAATTGAAGCGTAAGTCCCTAAACACATCTCTAGGTTTACATTTAGAAATTCTGGGCATGAGAGTTCATATCACCTCATCTTCAATTTTGTCAGCGTCTGTCAGCGGTTTGTAAGCGTCCTTGTTTGGATGAAGAGCTGCCACAAACTCATAGTAGTCAATGTATCCGTCCCCGTCTCTGTCAAATATGTCTGCCACAGCACTCATCTCCAGACGACTGGTGGGGAATTCTATAGAAGAGCCATTAAAGTGGTACAAAATGAGCATTTGGCTGGCTGGTATACATGCTGTTCAGTTGTGAGTTTGTAAATTGGACACTTACTGGAAGAGAGGATGCCCTCTATGAACTCCTGTCGGGTCACCTTGCCATCTTGATCTTTGTCAATGCGGCGGAAGAAGTCCATGACACGGGACTTTTTATGGTTCATCCAGCGCATGTAGCGCTTCCGCCACACATCAAAGTCAAAGTTGGCAAATTCCTTCAACTGCACAGAAGCGACAAAGGGTGATATGAGCACAACTTTGCAGAAACCAAACTGCTTGCAATCATACTGAGCGCGGGTCTGTTTAAAACCTGAACTTGATTACCTCATCCAGTCTGTCCAAGGCGTCATTGAGTTTCCTCCTTCGGTCCAAAGCCAGCAGCCACACGTGCTGCCACTTAGTGACCAGCAGGTTAACCCGCGGGTTCTTGGTTTCAATGGGAGGTTGTGTTGCTGACGCATACATCGTTTGTGTAGGAGAACGTTTTCCTGCAAGGGAAAGACATAAACTTTCATAGTGACTGTGCTCTCACAATGGAAACAGGAGGAATGCATTATCAATGACATCATTCCAGGTGCTAAAATGGACATGATAAGGATGTTGCATCTCCCTGCAGTGACTAAACACTGGGCCAGATGGCTCAGGTCATGCTCTATGTGGGGGTATTTGTGGGATACATACTTCCACTTCTTGCTTTGTCGAGCACAGGGATGTGAGACTGGACTGGGGGCTCCACAGCAGGCTTCCTTTTGTGTGTCTTAGTGATTTTGTCAACATCTGGTTGCTTCCTGGTCATTTCCTCCATGAAGGCCTGCAGGGAAAAGTGTTTGGTTCATGTACACTTGCAGTCAACTACAGTACTGTGAAAAATCTAAGTAACTGAAAAACTATGCTAGTTATTTTTATATGTAGCTTCACTTTACCTGGTGTTCTGCTATGAGGCTTTTGACCTCCTCGATCTCCTGCGGCAGCTGCTCTTTGTCCTTATCGTTGAGGTTGGTCTCAGCCCACTGTAGCCAAGTCAGCAGATTCTCCAGGAGCTCCCGAGTGGCTAACAACTCAGTGAGGGCCGTGGCCAGCCGCTGCTGGTGCTGCCTTGCCCAAGCCTGCACCTGTAACAGTAACATTACACACATTACTCATATTGAACAGACACAGAGCAATTCCTTTTGTGTGATGAGACACACACCACAAAATGTGAATTTAGTAATTTTTTGCAAAAATCTGGAGGAAGTCTATTGTTGCTTGAAGCAGCCAGATTGTGTAATTGTGCTCCATCATACCTGTGGGTATGAAAGGCATGCATGCAGCTGTGAACTGACCTCTTCGAGCCGGGCTTTAATGATGGTGTTCCAGTGTTTGATGGTAGTGATAGAGTCTGGATGGCAGATGACCAGAATGGCTTCCCCCAGACTGGTTGCTTTATTTAGAGCCACTCGCTTTTCCTCCAGTTTCTTCATGAACTCCTTAAAAATAGCAAATGGGAACGAAGAAGATTTACAAGTGGATTCTCTTCAGCAAACATAAAAGGGAAGCACTGCTCATGAAGTTGTTTTAAAATGCAAGCAAGGCAGAGCTATTTTATTAAAATGGAATCATAACTAAGATAAATATCTTAGCATTTTTTGCATGAAAGATGACATGGCATCTTCTTGTTCCAATTACAGAATTAGGGTCTTAACTTTAAGACTTTAAGTTTACTCAAGCAAAAGACAAAATATTTATGCCAGCATGTTACATTTATTTATTAAAACAACCAAAACTGTCAAAATGTAAAATTTTAATATAAACCTAAAATTCTGCTTCAGATAAAACTATATAAATATTTGCATTGCTTGCCTTGTGTTGTTCGATAAGCGCCTGCAGAGCCTCCTCATCATCAGGCAGGCTGCCATGGAAACGCAAACTCTGCTCTGCCTCAGCCAGCCACTCCAGCAGGATATGAACAGTCGAGTGAAACTCCTCAGCCTGCAGCCAGAGGATACAGATCAGTCATGCTCATAGAGTCAGTTTACCTGGTATCTAACGACTGGACAGTAGGGGCTCCACAGTACCAACCTGACACAGGGCCTGCTCCAGACGGGCCTGTTTGGACACTGAGAGGTTGCACACCGTCTCCCAGCGAGTTCCCAGCTCCTGCATCTGAACTTTGACCCAGGACGAGTCATCGTGACTGCTCTCAATCAGCTCCTTGGCTGAACGTTTGAGGGCCTGAACGCTCACTGTCCTCTTTCCTAACTCCTTTTGGAAAACCTGCAGCGACCAATCAGAGAAGGACACAGTCAAGCAACATGAATCCACATACAACTTACTGACTAGTTCAAGATTTGCGTAATTCATTTCATTTATAATTTCATTGTAAAAGTACAGAGGGAAATTGTGGATTACAATATTGCACTTCAACAGAGTCACAGCTGCTGGTGCAACAGAAAAAGAATGACTTCTGCTGCTGATGTAGTGCAGTTATTATTAATACTAAGATTGGGAGTGTCCAAACATAACATCAGTTTTCCAGACATCTTTGCTAGACAGAAAACTTTACAGAACAGAGACTCTCAATGAAAAGGTACTGCAATGCTAGCCCTTTTGTTGTTTGAATTTAAAGTCCAACCCTGGCGTGGTTTAAGTGTCCTTTGTTGTCTTTTGTGATGAGAAACAATCAGTGATGAAAGGAAAGGGTGGTGTTAATACAGCAGTGAAAACCTTTATGCTTTTGAAGTTGGGTTTCGATGCTGCAACTGAAGACTTTTTATGACGTTCAGCCAGCAGATCAACACAAGCTTTTGGGTCATGCTGTGATGTGGTTAGGGCAGTGCAATTAATCAAACTTTGATCGCTATTTTGATTTCGACTCCTAGCGATCACAAAAACAATGTCGAGAAAAGAAATTATTTTGCGAATTACTTTTTGCATGTAAACTCTTATTTTGTCTTGTGTTCTGAATGAAAAAAAAAAGTTTAAAGGGAAATTTCACAGTTCAAGGTGTTTTCACTGTTGATTAACGTAAATAAATGCAATATCTTTCCAATAGTCAATGAGTAATCTTGTTAAATAATCGTGATTTCAATATTGACCAAAAATAATTGTCATTATGGTTTTTTTCCATAACCGAGCAGCCCTAGCCTAGAAATCTTGATGCACCCTAGAGGCAGCAAATTTAATTTGCAGCCAGGGTGGTCTAGGCACTCTCTGTTGGCTTGCGAGCTGGAAAAACCAAACTCTGGTCAGGCCAATCACATCTTGTATAGAGTTGGTGGGCGGGCTTATGGCTGCTGCTGCTGGGAACAGCTGTCTTCTGGAAGACTTGGCGTTAAGCTTTTCTTTGAGAAAAGAACAAAACACGGCACTGAAGTCATTCTTAAAAAAGGAAGTTTTGCCGACCGGATACAGCAAAAGTTTAAAGTTTAATCTATCAACTAGCTCTGCTACCTTCTTCGTTGCTGTGCCTGGTTGTAGCGCTATCCTATTGCGTGCAGAGGGAATTTGAAAGCCAACCGTTTATCCCGCCCCTCGGATTGAGCGCTGCCAATGGTGAGTTCCCAGACCCAACATCTTGATGTGGGTTTGGCTTGTCAGGCTAGAGCAGCCCTAGATGTGGTCTGGTGTTGTTTCCTACCTTGTGGTTGTCTATCAGGTTGAGAACCAGGTCTATGTCTCCGTGTACGGGCTGGTCCTCAGCCAGTTGAGGTTCCACTCTGTACAGCCAGTCAATGAGAGCCTGGAGAGCGTCTGTAAACTGGCCGGAGAACAACAGGGCCTCCTCGAGCTTGTTTTGTCTGCGTGAGAGCACGAATCATTAATAGTAAATGAAAAATCTTACTGCAAATAGTTTGACTAGTAGTTGATGGGGTCGAATACAGCAAAAGATTTGGGAAGATGTATCCTTACCTTTCTACCGATTTGCCACAAACGGTGTCCCATTTGTCCCTCAGTTCACTCAGCATGTCGTCCAATTTCTGATTATCATCCCGAAGGGAGGTCTTGTCTTTCAAGGCCCGCCCTGTTCGAGTGGTGGTATCGTACACGGAGTGTTTGCTGCCCACAGCTTTTTGGAACTCCTGTGTATGAGAAACACTGTCATCAAAAAGCTCCAACCTCCAAAACAATTAAGGATTTATTTTTCTTCTTTTTTACTGTATTTAGAAAATGAACAAGCAGACAACAGTCAATTTTAGTGGATTGTTTTAAGTCTTATGATTTAGATGCACAGGGTTAGAGTGAACATTGTCTTTCCTGCTACTGTTGGCATGTCAGATAGTATCCTAATATGTCTGTGTGTGTTTTGTGATAAAGGAGACAGTATTCTGTGAGGGAAACAAAAAAAGGGGTTAAAACTCAAGAGCCACTGCTCCACAGAGATTATCCAAAAGCAAGATCACTCCTGTTACATTTGGTCCATCCCAGGATTATGATAGGATTAGCACAATATCCCCACATAACACTGCAGAGACAAACAGAGGGGACTGGGTAGTCTGTATTGCAAACACAAGCATTACTAACGCATTCTGTAGATCCTGTGATTCCCATAAATAGCTTTTGCTGTTGGAATCGTTTGCTTCCAACACTCATATATCGCACATTAAACATGGCACTTAAACGGTCTCATTATTCTGACTTGTAAAAAAAAGAAAATGGTTTGGATGCAGATGCTGTTTCTGTTAAATAAATGACACTCTGCTGCCAAAGGTGCCTGGCTATTTTAACTTTCATTCTTTTCCCCAGTAAAGCGTGACAAGACAATGCTCAGACACCTTGTGCTGCGCCAGCTGTGTCTTGATTTTGTCTGGATCGTTGGCAATTTCCACTTCTGAATCCAGAGTCTTCTCAGATTCGTCCAACCATTCCATCAGTTTATTCCAAGTTTCATGGAACTAATGAAGGATAAAGAAACAAATAAAGCATTTTGAAAAAGGTATGATTTCACTTGATTTATGGCCGAGTCCTGTTACATGTTCAGATGATTAGCTTTTCAGGCCCAAGGAACAGAAAAAGGCCCACACTAACGAATGTGCTGTAATAAGCTGAAGACAGAATAAGAAACATGCTTGATATACTATTTCCAGAGCTTTCCAATGACAATAAAAAAAAGTCCTTACAGAAGTGAAACAAAGTCCATTTAGTCCATACCTGTTTGGCCCTCTTCCTGGCGTCATCCAGCAGACGACCTCGCTCAACAGACCGCTGCACCAGCTTCTCCCAGCGGCCTTGCACGCTGAGCAGCAGGTTCTTGATCAGGACCACATCCTGTTTCTGGCTGAAGTACTTCAAATGGGTTCCTGTCTTGTCCAGTTCAATGATGTGTTCCCTGTGAGAGTTCACCTCTGTCACAAACATCTGCACAGCCCAGAGAGGAGAGAGGTTTAGGTCAGGTGTTATAATATCAAAAGGCAGTTGAACAGAGGAGGTAATGTTATTCATGTGTGCTAATGAGCTTTGTTCTGAATGATGAAACAGATGGAGTCATTAAGTCAATGTTGGCTTGATGGCAAAGCTGAATGATGATTTAGTTAACATAAGTGCTATTTTATATATGACACTGATATAACTTATTCTTTTTCACTGGCTAAAGAAATGACGCACTATCATAGCAGCTGGATAAAAGCCGAGAACTGCTTAAAAATGCTCCCACTTAGCTTCAGAAAAAAAAGCAATCATGTCATTAGCACTTTTATTTGACTTCAGAGGCAGTGTAACCCTCCTCTCTGCACAAACATTACCTTATGCTCATCAATCTGAAACATGATGGTGTCCAGTATGAGGGAGGCAGGGGAAACCATGTTCAGCGTCTGCTCTGCTTGGGTGAGCCAGTTGATGAAGTCCTGCAGAGAGTTGTGGAAATCCGTGGCCAGCGTCAAGGCTTCTTCTAGTTTCACCTGTAGACACAACACATCATTAGGCTCCATCATGCACAGTGATGGAAATAATCTCTAAAAAAAATAATTCTCTCTAAACAGAGCACTATTATAACCTGGACCCTGCTGCTGAAAAAACAAACCGCTTGGTTGCCATAACACTAGATCAAGAGAACGGGAAAAAACAATTACACTTCAATTGTGCCGAACATGACCTCTGTTTAAACGGAAGAAGTTAACATCTCTGGAGAGGCTGATGGGGAAGCAGAAATGGAATGATGAGCTTTTAATTGAATGAGAGAAACATCCACAGTGACTTCATTGTTGGAAAACATCCATTTGCTACAGCATCATCAATGCTGTGTTAATGACATTACAGACCTGATGAGAGTTATGGGTAATACCGTGTTTCTCTCATATACTGTGGGTCATGTTGAGAGTCTTGTTAAATAAAGACTTGCGGTTTAATAGTCACTACTTATTCTATTATTTGAATAAACTCTTTTCTCTTAAGTGTCACATTGCTTGAGAGAGTTTGGCCAGCAGCTGAAACTCTCTGCGGCTCTAAGATTTACCAGACTTTGAATTCCTGGGAACAGGACCAAAGTAAATAGGAAGCAAAAGCAAAATGGTACAGCAAACTCTCAAGCAGCCCGAATGAGAAGCTCCATATCTGGAGTGAGAGTGGTGAGGGAGAGAAGATTGATCTTTTTTGCCATGTTGATATGTTGAAATGATGATGTTTATTTATTGTAGCAACAAAAGTGAATAAAATGTTGTCACAACGGAATAACATATAAATAAGATTTCTGAAAGAACAACATAGTAATTGATGAGTCTCTATTTTGGCTCACATATTAGCTTAGCTCATTTATTTATTTTATGCACTTGTCAAGTGTTCACTGTGGCAACAGTGAGAAGACCGCAGTTGTTCCACGCTGACTCAGACAGTAACTCACCTGCTGTGATCTACAGTGTAACCACATCCTGTGTGTCACTGCCAGCACGCCGTCCTTACACCATTCATTATCGGCACTGGGATTAGAGGCTTACAGGCATGGCTCAAGTGTATGTCAGCGATCTCTCACTGGGACCTAAAGCTGAAGTTGTGAATCATCAAGCCGAGAGCAGTGTAAGTCTACCGTCCTCACCACAACTCTTAGCTGCATACCTTTCTCTCCACAACCTTCCCCTGCACGGCTTCCCATTTGTCCTTCAGGTTGGCGAGGTCCTGCTCCGTGTTGCTGTCTGGACCCTCGGGTGTTATGGCGAGCAGCTGGTGACCCTTGTTCATCAGCTCCTGGTACAGCTCCTCCTTTACCTCGAAGGCAGAACACAACTCCTGCAAGATAACAAGACACAATGACATGAGGGGAGCGGTGCTTTCGTCAAATAGACCACATTACAGCTCTGCTTTAGTTTGGAATAACAATATGAGTCTGAAGTATGTGTGATAAATTTGTTAGTGCACTTCATTTTTATGTTAGTTTAAATCCACTCTAAAAATGGTGAAGAATTAGACTCTCAGAGGCATGTTCCCACGAGTGATCCCTCTGTTTTTGGTTCCATAAAATGTCAATACTAATGCTTCTTCAGGCAGAGTTTGTTGTGAAAATGTCTCGGGTTTCTCCATTAGAGAAAAGGAAAACAAAAAAGGGAGACATTCCTAAATTCATTATAGTCAGACATGGCTGAATCAATTTGAAACGCTTTAAAAGGCTTTTTGTCTTCTTCTGCAGGGGGGTGCAAGTAGTGTATTTTGCAATGTCACTTAATTTTCACACTTCAGATAAAACACAGAAAAGACATCGCTGTCTCCTTACTAGCCTGCCATCTGTATACAGCCTTTCATATTGTTAAATACATACCAGATGGGTGTTAAGCTGCTCCCGGGCCGTGTCTGGTAAGCCTCCCACAGCCTTTGATGCCAACAGCTGACGTTCCGTGTCTTTCAGCCATTGCTGCATATCTTCTATCTCACCATGGAAACCTTGGGCCTACAACACAATACAACCTGAGTCAGGACAAAAGGTGTCTCACACACACTCATTGTTAGCAACCTATTGCTCAGAGAGGACGATGTCAGAGTTATTAATTCATTCATTTAGTAACCAAAAGTGTCTTTGGTATTCAGCAGTATAAATTAAAAAGCCTGAAATGTAACAAAATAAAGCTGTTGATCACAAATCACACAAATAAGTGTTGCTGTTAAAATGTTGTAAGTTAACTGGGTTCCAAATGAAATCTTTGATTGGATTTTTTTGGCACTTTTTTTTTTAAATATGAATACTCTAAACCTGGGATGGATTATGTCTTTTAAGGGAACTTTTCAAAAAGAAATGTGAATAAAAATCTAAATCCAGGACATATTTCTGTTCCTCATATCCCCCCTCACATCATAGTACCCTGCTAAAGGTCAGAGTTATGAATAGAAAAGGAATGAGGAGGGGGGGCAGTGATGGAGCTCACCCCTCCAAAATAATTTATGACTTTGACATAACTTACTTGCTCCCCTGGGAGAGCCTTCTACATTGTGATGAAAATAATTTTTCATACAGTACCTGAAGCAGAGCGCTCTCTAGCTGTTGCTTCCTCTGCCCCGACTTCTCCAGGATGGCTTTCCACCGCTGGTTCAGGTTCTCCAGTTTGCTCTGCAGACCGGAAGCTTCCTCACCAGCGCTGGACTCCACCAGATCATTACCGGCCTTATTGACCGTCTCAACTGTCGCCTTATGAGCCAACACATCATTCTGGAGAACCTGTAGAGTTAAAGCAGCCAGAAATGGCGTGATGTTGGGTGGATGGATCTGATGCACAAAACTAAGTCTGCATGGGTAAAAGTACAACAATTCAGGATGATGAATCTACTGCCTCCTTGTTCTTTTTCTAAAGCTCATTTGCTAAACCCATGGTTATTTAAAGGTACCTTACATATTTGAATTTGCATGGAGAAAAAAAAACTACTTTTGTCGTACATGATGCTTGGCAAGCTCTATCTCGACAGCTTTGGGGTCTCCTCCAGCCTTCCTCTGGTCATTGAGCAGCTCCTCGGTGTGGCTCATCCAGGCCAGAACCTCGTCCAGTGCGTGCTGGAACTGGCCCAGTGCCAGAAGGCCTCCCTCCAGTTTGTGCTGGATTAAGGACAGATGAAACCATTAGATATTGCAGCGTGTGAAAGCACTTGACATGCATAGCACACATAATATTCCACAGCCTGTTTGATCCATTGTTGAGTCTTTTTTATAGTCCATAAGGAACTATTTAAATTCATAGAGAGTTATTACATACTTAAAAGCATACTGCCAAATTGAAAAGTGTGAATGAAGCTTTCCCTCTACATGTTTCCCTTTTCTGACCTGTCGGCTGATGATCTTCTCATCCAGGTTTTCCCAGAGCATCTTGAGCTCAGACATTGGTTCCTGGATGGCGCTGCGATCGGCCTCCTCCGTCACCTTTTTCAGCAGGAGGCCTGCCTGGTGGTTCAGGCGCTCCATCTCGATCTGCAGCTGGTACGCCTCTCCTTTGAACTCCTGATACATACAGCACATACAGTGGTACAACCCAATCAGTCAACACAAGTACAAAGCATTGTGGGCAATACATCTGGACCTACTGACTCTGCCTTTTCAGCACAAGATTTGTCTTATTTTACATCCAAGACAATGTGACTACTTTATGAAGCTGCTTTTACAGAGCTTTTGTACCAACTGGGACAGGTTATATGAATCAAGCACTGAACATAAACACAGCTGTTATATTACAGAGCCTTTGTAGCACTGCAGTAAAGTTAAAGACGTACATTAATAAGAGCATAAGTGAATTATAAGAATAGTCCTGCTGTTGCAAATACAACACTTTACCTTGAGTTCTACCATCTGCTGCTTGACAGTTTCCAGGTCTGTGCCTACAGGTGACATTGAATCCAGTTTGCTCTCCAGAATATCCACCCAGTCAAACATGCCCTGCGTACAAGGTGGGTAACCATTGTTACTCAGAGGAAACAAAGCTTAGTGCACAGGGAGTCATGTTTCGCATCTAGTGCCATGTTATGCACTAAATCTCACGGTTGGTCTATGTAATTGACATATTAGGTAAACACATAAAAACACAAAAAAATGAAAAACAAGCATTAAACTTAAATACTATCATCTTATGAAGTGTGATCCTTAAAGTTGGTAAAATGAAATCAGCCGTGAAGAGGACTCCTACTTTCCTACCATGAAAAGATCTTTATACACTAGTTCAAGTTTGAGCCGAATTTAGTGCAGCACTGTGGTTGGTGTTTATTGTTTCCAAATGAATAGGTCCCTCATAAAATGTTGTATCACTTCAATCGTGTGCAATAAAAAAGCCCTGCAATCTGTGGTTTCATTTGAGTGCCTTAAACGTTGTGTTTAACTTTAAATGCATGTACATGTCTCCATGAACAATTTAATTTTAGAATAAGTTATACAATAAAGACAAACAAAAATCAACTAATGAAAAAAGTCTGTTGCATCAGTAACATTAGGATTTGGGGTAGGTTTCAGAAGCTTTGAAAACATATTGCTGTGTCACACTACATTCAGAGAATTACTTCAGATTATTCCTTTCAAATACAATGAAGCTATGATCAAAGTACCTGCAGGCCATCCTGGAACTGCACAGCAGCCTGCATGGCTTCTTCCAGCCTCTCTACTCTCTCCTTCCAAGTCTTATTAAGATTTTCCCATGCTGAATTCACCTGGAAAAAATAACACGAGTACTTCACCACAAGCCATATGGAAACTCCAGAGTACCAGCAATTAAAATAGAAAAAACTATGTCTTTGTAAAGATAGTTTTAAATGTTATCTATTACCTCATCAATACTTTTCTTTATCACAGGTTTATCAGGTTCCCCGCAGGCAGTCATAAGCTCTGCACCCTGGATTTGAACCACATCAAGCTCTTCCTGCAGCCCATCAATCTCCTCCTTAAATCCCTGTAGAAACAAAAGGCCGCCGTTAAAACAAAGAAAGGCTCCTTAAGTCTTAATTACCCACTGGTTGATTTAATAATTTAATTTTGGGCATCTGTCTACCTCGACAAACTCCTGCTGTTGTTTGACGACCGAAGGATCGACTCCGGGCTCCTCCAGCTCTCTTAGCAGGTCCTGGCTGTCTTTGATGGTGACGATGAGAGCGCAGTGGTCACACCAGAACTTGTCTGCCAGGTCCATCACATCCAGCAGCTTCGCCTCCCGCTCCTCCAGTAAGGCCTGGATGTCGTTCCAGAGAAACACCATCTGGTCCAGTTTGTCTTGTACAACTTGAGGGGGTAAAAAAATAAATAAAATTAATATACAATAAATCATTTAACAACGTAAAATGTGGAATACAAACAGAAGACCACAAATATCAGCATGTATTCATCAGCTGTGTGTGCTGTATTCATCAGCTGTGTGGGAAAACATCTCGCACATTCACAGGTTTTAATGAGGAACTGCTTGGTCTCTTGGTCTTGCTTTGTACCTAAAACAAGAACAGCATTCCCATTAAAGCCACACCTGGAGGAAAGCTTTAGGAATCCATCAAACAAAAACGTCTGAACTTTGATTTTCGGCCAAGGATTTTAAGAATGATTGCACATGTTTTGATAGGGGAAGAACTAAAGGTTTAGCCAGTGATTTTGTTTAGTATGCCTCTGATATTTTTCCTTTGTTATGCTATTTGTCTAATTGGCTCTTATAATTATCCCACAGCCATATTATGGTGTAATCCTTCTAACTGGATTCAATTAAATAAAAAAGAAAGGGAATACAATTAAATTAAAAAAATAAGATAATATAATATGTATCATACCTTTGGCAGACATGTCCTTGTCTGCTCCTACAGATCGTGCAATCATCTCCTCGCCTCGCTGCCTCAGTGTCTCATAAGAGGGCTGAAGCTTCTCCAAATCCACAGAGACAGATTTATTTTCAGTAATCTGCTCTCTGATCTTGTCAACCTCCACTGAGATGGACGGAGGCTGCCGCAGGCGTTCAGCGATCCGTTCCAGGGATTCCAGCATCGGGTCAATTTTATCATGGAACTGGTGTAGAACGAGGAGAGGAAACACCTTAGTTTGTTTTTATACTTCATATAGTAATATCAGTAAAGAAAGCTGGGAACATGTTTAGCTCGTGTTAGAGAAAGACACTGTACTATAACAAGAAACAATCCTGTAAAACAATATATGTACATATTTGTACATATTTGTTATAGTCTTTTATATATTTAATGTACTATTTAGTATATATTTATGTTCTTGACTGTTGCAGTACTTTGCTTTATTGTTTATTTCATTTTAGTATTTTTACTGTATGTTATAAACAACAAGACAAGTTCTCTGTAATTGAAAACTGAGATTATTTGTAAAACAAAAAAATGTGTGACGAGTGGAGCGTTGGATTAACAAAACAAGATATTTGAGGACGTCAACCTGAGTTTTGGAAAACTGTGATGGAAATTGTCCACTATTTTCTGAAATTTCATAGAATCAATTGATAAATCAAGAAAATACTACTGCAATGAGTAATCAATGAATGAGATTAATTAAAAATATTAATTTGTTGCAGCCCTCATACAAAATGATCATGATTCATAAAGCTTTAGATGGTAAAACATGGTCATCATGTAAAAAGCTACTATGTTATAACTACTTATGGACTCTATTTGAAGCCAATATTATAGTTATTTATTTTTCAGACATAGCAAAGTGGCTTTATTACATTAGAAAATGTTAGTTTAATGGCAGATTGTTAACATTTAAACATGGAATTTCTTTAAAATGTTGGATGGATGGACAGGGCCCATGGAAACACTGTGAGCGGCAATTTCTTGAAACTTTGTTATGACATCAAATTGAATATGTAAAATGGGAACAACTGCTCCTCACCTGGGTGGATTTGGAGATGGCCTCATCCAGAGTAGCAGCTCTCTGCTTGACATCAGCCTTGAGTTTGGTGTAAAGTTGGTCTGTAGCTGTGTACTTCTCTCTGATGGGCACGCCCTCCACCGGGCTGATTTCAAGTAACTGAGGTCCGGTCTTATTCATCTTGTCGATGTGGGGCTTGTGCTCGGCAATCAGCTCACGCATTTGCTGGAAAAGGATATGACACATTAAGTTTTTCATTGCTTAAATAAAAGTGTTGTACTGAACATCTGCCTCTCTTGGCTTCTTACCCTCAGCTCCTCTTGCTGCTGCCTGAGTGTTTCATACTCGATGGAGGGTGGAGGCAGCTGGCTGAAGGCGCCCAAGGTTTCCTGAAGCCACGGCCACATCTCCTCACAGGTCTCCCAGAACTGACTGGCCAGAGACTGGGCTCGTTCCAGCTGCAGATAGCGCTCCGAGTTCAGCTGACTGACAATGCCGTACTGATCCAAGAGTGTCTGGGTCCTGGCCTGATTGAAAACCAAGAACATCCATTAACTTATGTACATCATCTTAATGAATACTTCTTTCAAATTATAAATTAATTCTTTTCACCTCCAAGATTTCTTTCTCTTCTGGGTTTTTGGTGTTCATGATGGCCTTTCCTGTTTTCACAATATCGTCCACAGCATCTTTGTGCCTCATAATGTCCATGGAGAAGATCTGGAAAACCGGTAGAGTGAGTTTGGCTTTACAAAACAAAACCGCTGCGTTTACTGTACTTTGTTCAAAGGAAGGCCTGTGTCAATACACACACACACACACACACACACACACACACACGCGCACACGCACGCACGCACGCACGCACGCACGCACGCACGCACGCACGCACGCACGCACGCACGCACACTGACCTTCTGTGCTTGGAGCTGGGCTGTGGTTTGGTCCTTCTCCAGCCTGATCTCGCCCATCGACAGCAACTTCCTCTCAGCTTCAGTCAGCCAGGAGAGTTCAGCGTCTGCAGCCTGTTCAAACTGGAAACAAAAAAATCACTGACATTTTCCATTGCGGAAAACGTTTCAACTCCTAATTAAATATGGAAATTAAAGTAGAAGATGACAATTAAATGAAAACAAAAAAACTGAAAGAGAAAACGAATGAAAAAAAGCTGTTAATCAGTTTCTCTGGTTTACCTGCTGTGACTTGAGTATATCAGCGTTGATCTGGTCGACCTGCTGGCTGACGGTGTCGCAGACGGCTCTGTACCGCTCATTATCCTCAGTCACCAGCTTGTCCAGACCCTCACGAGCGTGCCAGGGGATCAGATCCAAGAGAGAGCTACTTAACTCATTCAGCTTGTCCATCACAGGTTTTTGGTCTTTACTTTCCTTCAACAACGCCTGGACAAGATTACATGACAGAACACCAACTTAAGCATAGTGAATATACAGATGTGTTTTTGTAAAGCGGCTCCCTGAGTGTTAGAGGTATTGTATGTTAAAGATCACATTTGGAATTAATTTCGTTCTTAAACTTTTATTGCAGAAACTCTTACCTTCTGCCTGCTTTGTGCATGAATGAGCTGCTCGCCCACTGGATCCTGATCAGCAAAAGCGCTGACCTCAGCTTCTACTTTCTCGAGCCACGAGCTCAGGTCCTCATGGGCATGCTGCAGCTTAGTAGAGAGACTCCAAACCCGCTCCAATGTCTTTAAACCGCTGTCACTCAAAGAGTTGATCTCAGCGTACTTTGTTTTTATTCCGTCCAGTTTGCCTTGGATAACAACCACCTCATCACCTATAAATAGATGGTAAAATATTATATATTGAAGGAGTTTCATATTTCTGCTTTAGTGTAAGGAAGTACAGTGTGCTGCTAGCTTGGCTGAACACAGAGAGCAGAAGAGTCATGTAAGCAGCATCCTGCACAAATTCTGATGTTTTAATAACAAAATTGTGTTTAAAGCCACATATTTCAAAGAAAGAATGCATGTTAAAAACAAATTACATACACAATTCTGATAGGTAAAAGAATACACTGCCATTTTGGGAATGCTGGATAAGAGAAGACTGGTGGTGATATCTTCTTTCTAATTCGTAGCAAAAAAGCAAATAACTTCATAAAATGTTGAAATATTTCTTAAAATAAGCTGGCAGAGACGACACTACCAGTGCTTTCCGAAAATTAGATTTTAACTAATTTTGTCATTTACGATTCCTAAAAAAAACCACTTTGTCTACTGTTAAACTGCTCCGAAAATAAGACCAGAAACCTTATCTGATCTGTATTACAGAGACAGAATTGTTTGCTTAACTGTATGAACTGTGATAGGAAAGTCATAAAGTCAGACATGCCTGTTGTTTGCTTCAGAAGCTCCATCCCATTAGAGATGGCTTGGTCAACATTCTTCTTCCTCAACTCAATATCACTTTGTAGTGCCTAAAAGGAAACCACAACCTTAGAAAGTCATTGAGAGTGAAAACAAACTTCCCACTGTAAACAATGCATGGCCCACAAATCACTTAAATCAACTGAAACGTGAATAATGCAACTGAAATGAAAGGACAACATAATGTGTGGCCTGAGGAGGAGTGTATACCCGTTGTTCTGCCAGCTGCTTTTCAAGAACATCTATTTTGTAGTCCTCCACAGACACTTCGCTCAGCCTCGCGTGTACCTCGTTGAGCCAGTTCATGAGGGCCACTTCGTCCTCTCCAAACACCTGGGCGTTAGCCAGAGCCTGTTGCAGCATCTCAGCTTTTCTCCTGCATCGCTCCTGGAGCTCTATGTAACTGGCCTGGGTGGCGTCCAGTTTGGATTGAACAAACTCCTTTTCCTCGACTGAGCTCACAGTTTTGAGCATGTGACCCAGACTGACGGCCTGTAACAGGTCTTTACTGTGATTCATAATCTCCTCCTCTAAGGCCTGACCACAGGGAATGGGAAATAAAACCAAGGACATGTGACACAAACAACACACACATAAAACAAAAATATAAAAACTGAAATGAATGACAAACGGAATGGGAAATAATGAAATGCACAAACTTAAAAGTAACAAGCAAAATAAATGAAACTCAATTCAGATGAACATAATTGATTGGGTCATACAAATCCCAAAACATATGGTTATTAAGTAAAATTATGGATATTACCTTATGCTGAGAGATCTGATCTTCCAGTTTAGACGTCTCAGTGCCGATGGGTTCAGAGTTGGTTAGGTGTTTCTCTGTACCGGCCAGCCATTCGCTCAGGGGCTCTAGGGTCTCGTGGAACTGCTGAGTGATCACTAAGATGCTCTCCAATTGCTTGTGCCTGACGTAGATAGTAACAACAGTGGATTATGAGCAAAGTACAGTAATGGACAAACTCAAAGTGACAAATGTATGGACATTTCTAGACATACAGTTATTCATTTCTTGCTGAGAGTCAGATGAGTAGATCGATACCACTCTTATGTCTCAGAGTGGTAACAATCTTCTCATCTAACTCTTTGCAAGAAGGCAAATAAGTGCATTTTTCTGAAATATTGAACTATTGCTTTAAGCTTCAGTAGGAGGAAAGGAAATGAGAATTTAGGAGTTTGACATTCTTCATAGGTTTTGAATATTCCCAGATCCAAATCCAGGCAAAAACACCAATTCAGTTAAGGGATAAAAAATCACAACACTTTATATCGCAGGAAAACTTTTCATTAGCAAGTTTTAACTCTGAAGCACACTGAAGCACTGCATTTAGAGGGACTTTTAACATTACAGATTTATACAGACCTGTTTTCAGCCTTCTTGAGCAGAGTGTCCCACCTCTGCCCCAGGCATCCGATCTCTTTTGCGAGCTTCTCTTTATCCACAGACTCTGCCCGTTCTGCAACCTTCTCTCCCTCTTTTTTTATCAGCTCCACTGTTGGCTTTCTGTCATCCAGCAGTCTCTGTAAGAGCTGTCAAAGGCAAACAAAGGAGGAGAGTTATTAGGCGCCTTTAACATGTTCTGACCGTGAGCATTGCTTGATGGTGAAAAACAGTAAATCTAACAGGGACAAATAAAGTGTCCATTAAACTAAAAGCTTTGTGTACCGCACTCGTGTTTAACAATGGATGTCAATTAAATAAAACAAATGGTGTCTTGAAGTGGAAAGATTAAACAGTTAGTGTGTTTTAATATGTTGGTACCACGTGATAACCGGCTTACTTTCTGCTCTTGTATCTGTGCCTTGACCACTTTGAACTCTGCAGATGGAGGTTTTTGATTGGCCACGAGTTCTTCTGTGTCAGTCAACCAGCTGAGCAGTGACTCCAGAGCATCCTGAAACCTCCCACAATGCAACAGGGCTTCGTGCAGCTGGGCTGAACGCTCAGCAATCTGCAGACCACATGGTAAATATAGATGTCACCTGTTTTAAAGCCAACTTCAAACTGCACCCAGTAACTCATCAAAGGACTATAACAGATAGTAAGAACGGATGACTCATTACACTGACAATATCTCTTTATACTTTCACCAATATTCAAAAGCAAAGATCAACCAGTCGGACCAGTAGTATAAAACAAAACCTTTTTATTGAGGGTATTCCACTTTGTGTTGACTTCCTCCAGGTCATCCTCAAGCTTCTTGGTGCTGGTACCTTTGGCAGCGTTTTGGATCAGACCATGGCCAAGGGAGCTGATGTCTTGAAGCTGAGTCTGCAACGGATCAATGTCCTCTTTCTGGAAAGCCTAAAGACAAATCAGAATAAATATTTCATAAGTGCTCACATTACAATGCCATAGGTTTTATTTGGAGGTTCATTTAACAGACTGGATTTCTGTTCCAATTGTAAAGACCAGAGATTTCACAATGCATTCATTTTTTTACTACATTGTTCGGAACCTAGACCAAATTAAAATTGTAATCAATTCTAAATAATTCCTCTTTGACAGTAAGAGTTTGATTACAATGTTGCTCCCTGTCACGACTGTCTTCAAATAATTTTGTGTTACTGAGCTTCACACAAACACATAACATCTGTAAATCTGAAACATATAAAAAATGTAACCATAATACATGAATAAATGAAATAGGATGATAAAGATCTAGTTTTTATGGGACAAAAAGTCCAAAATGATGCCAGGAAGTCATCCCGAATCCAGAGACACGATTGCCACGACATCACCTCAGGTTTGGTGTTAAAAATCCAGCTGACATAAACAACTCTCTAACCAGGCAGCAGCTTCTAGTAAAGCATAGTTAACATTTAACACACAGCTGTGCACAGTCACAGGCTGAGCTAGTGGGCAAAACCTATTTCACTCATCATGTAATCAGACTTAAGTAAAACACCAAGCCAGCAACTGGGAAAAACTCATCCAAAGAGACGTATGATAGTGAAACATTTGCTGGACCAGCTATGAACAAAACTCAGAAATGAAGGAAGAGGCTTTTGTAGGGTACCTGTGGGGAGAAATAACCCATAGGGTTCATTTCAGGACATGCAGCGATGGCATTCAGTAAGGCCTCTATCTCCTGCTCTCCTGCATGCTGGAACGTCTCTAAACTTTTCGGCAGACAGGCCTCCACTGATTGCAGAAACTCCTCCAGCTCCTCCATGTTGTACTTGGACGCCCTTTGTTGCACAGTACACGCTTCGGTTTGCTGGCGGCTGTCTATGGGTAGAGTTACAGAGTTTCCATATGTCTCAGGCTGTGTCACCACCACACTGACCAACTCACAGTCGTCCTGAGATGACACATCCTCTAACAGCTCAGCAGTGGAAAGCTCATCATAGTCTGTTAAAGTCCTGGAACGCCATCCCGATTTTTCGTTTTGAGACCTGGAGGCTGACCCTGAGGAGAACCTCCCAGTGGAGTATTTGTATTCTCCATTGCTGAGGGTATCCTTTTCATTTAGATCCACCACACCCGATTCTGTTTGTCGCAGCTCCTGGACCAAGCTGCTGCTGTGGTAAAGAGACCGGCTGTCCCTCGCAGGTGAGAAGGGGAACTCCTCCTGCCCTGAGCTGAGCGACCGCCCAGTTCTCAGGTCCCCGGACATATGCATTGCCTCTGAAGACGAAAGGCTCCTTGTACCGGGGCCTGCTCTTTTGTGGGATCTATGAGCATGTCGCTCCTTCTCCACAGTCGGGCTGTACAGACCCGAGTCCTCTTCAGATGTCAGTGAGCTAGTCATACTCTGCCCTTTCCTGCCATTGATCAACCCCGGCCGCTCCACACTCCCAGAACATAAGGTCCCACTGCGGCTCGCATACTCGCCCATGTTAGTTGGGGCAAAAGTCCGCCATGAACGACGATGATGTGGATGATCCTTCTTCTCTCCTCCCTGGAGACGTGACTTGGGCAGCACTGTATCAGTAGCCCTGATTATGTGCCCGTTGAGCTTAAGCCTATCAAAGACGACACGTTCGTCCAGCATGGCAGGTTTGCGGGTTCGGAACTCAAATGAACTGGAAGTTGAGAGAGCTCCATTTCCACACATGCTGCTGAGGTCTAACGTGCGGTGAGTGTAAGGTAAGGTGCCTGTGAAGTGCCGGGATGAAAGGCTGCCTTTAGAGCCTGAGTCTATCTGCTCATTGAGCCGGACGGTGTCATAAATGGACCTCTGGGGCACATAGCAGTCATCAATGTTCAAGTCCTCCTCCTCCCCCTTCCCCACACAGGAAGGGTTTTGTCTGAGGCAATCTGGTCTGCTCAGCGGTTTGCCCATGCTAAAACAATTGTCAATACTCACTACAAAGCAAACATTAAGGATGTAGTGAAATCCTTTGAGGTATATGTTGCTTTAGTGCACGCTGAGTAATTTAAAAAGGAGCACAATTTGAACCCTTGACATGAGGGGCAATTGTGTGCAAAATCAACATTTTTCTCCTCTTTAAAATGAGGAGTTAACAAATAAATACTATATTAATAAAATCCACAATTTAAAATGTCTTTTAAAAATGATGGACATATAATGGACTAAGTTGAACTTGTTAAAAAAAAATAAAGGCTTTAGAAATACAGATATGGCAAACAATATAAAAATCTCAAACAAATGCTAGGACTGTATAACAGCTTCATATTCTGTAGTAGGAATGAAAATCCAGTCATTCAATACAGTCACCTATCCCAAAAATATTCCTCTAGGCTCTTCTCTGTGCGTTGCCAAAACTTAATCCCTATTCCTCTGGTCCAAAGTGCTTCTTTTCCCCTGAAATCCTCGCAGCATCCATGCGAGTTAAAGGAAAATCTTCAGTGCAAAGTGAAAATATCCACAGGCAAATCCAGCAGGCTCTACCAAAAGCTGTGGGCAGTTCTGAGGAGAGCTGGTACTCCTGGATAAACAAAAAAGCCTGCCCTTTCTCTCTCATCGCTCCCTTGCAATGACAGACACCCTCCTGGCAGAGGGTTTCATGCCCCGCCCCCGCTCATTATTCAGACAACATCTGCCACAACTCCATTTGTGCTGAGAGCCGCTCCGGCACATGTTGATTGGTGGACACATGACCCCCCCCCCTTTTCTAATTCTCCCTTATGTCAGCATGGCCCATATGACTTCACTTCTAAGCCATCTTATGCATCCTGACACAATCACTCACTTTCCATTTTTTTTCCTTTTATTTCAGACTAAGGGAATGGAGAGGGGAAGTGATACGCACCAGCTTTTCTACTTCACAAAACCTAGACCAGCAGGCAGCTCCCACTCTGATGACATCACACTATTCTGAAATAGATACACACTTTTCCTTTTTTTTCTCTCTTTGCCCTCTGTTTTCTTCTTGTGGACGGTTGCTGTGGACCCTGCAGATATTCTTAATTACTGTGGCATCTCTTTCAAAAACTAATGTCTGCAGGTCCCAAGCTTGTCTTTCTCAGTTTGAAGAGCAATAAAGCATTGCCAACCAAGTGATCCACTGAACATAAAACCATGCTGAGGGAGGCACAGGTCCCAGGTAATTTAACACTGACGGCTCTGCCAAGTGCATGAAGGTGCTTTTTATGTCCAGTGACCGGGGTAGGAGAAGAAAGGAGAATAGGGGAGATAATGAAAGGAATTTATTTTTGTTTCCTGGATTGTCTACACCACAGTGGCTCGGTAAGGAGCTGAACAATCCCAACTTCTTTGTCCTGATATGCATGCATGAGAGGAGATGGAAAGAGATATAGAGAGATAAATAAGCAGTTAGGATCTAGTAGGATTTTAAAAAGGATGTTCAGCCACTGAAACCTGCATACTTTTTAAATATTCAGGCTTTTTTCTGGCTGCTGCAAGTCCCTTTTTTCCCCCCTGTCCCATAATGTGCTAATTATTTTCTTTATTAATCAGTTAATCATTTTACCTGAAAAAAAGTGACATATGTCAGCTTGACATATTTAAATAGCTTGTTTTGTCTGACCAAAAGATATTCAGTTTGCTACGAAAATTAGCAAATATACGCTTTTGCTAGAAGCAACAACCTGTGGGAAAACATAATCGCCTGACAGCAAAGATATGTGTACATACCTGTATAGCAACTATCCCACAGAAGTTTCATGTTTCACTTTAAGAAGAGTGTATCATTGCTATGTGGCAGTGAGTCAGCGACACTACGTGGTCACAATGACACTTTTGAAAAAAGCATTAAACATGACACTAATCGACTAAAGAAATCTAAGTTGACTAAGACCAATAAGATAATTGTGAAAATAAACAGCAGATTTATCAATTGTTTAAAACAGAGATCTTCAACAGGGGGTCCTCAGAGTTACTGTAGGGGGTAGGGCTGTGCTCGATTAAAGAAATTCTTAGTCGATTAACACTCATTCAAAATTGTACGACCGATTAGTCGATTAATCGACTAAGAGACAGCAGCCCTAGTAGGGGGGCCTCCAAATTATTGTTAAAATTTGAAAGTTTTTTCAAAAATCAAAATGTCTTAACATGAATCATGAACATATTATTAGCAAATATAAATCCCCACTGATGATAGGCTTACTGGCCTATGGGTCAGGTAGTCACTTAGATACAGTATCCATCCACAGCTAACAAGGATTCACTGTGCCACACGTATGGTTAACATTAAAAGATGATTTATAAAATCATGTTGACAATTACTTCAATAGCGTAGTATACTATGCACTAAAAAGGTATGTAAAGGCTTTAGACCGCCCTACACTTTGTGTGTACACATTGTAGGCCCAGTTTAATATGCAACTTCATTTTTTACAATATTAGTAGTAGGGGACCCCTCTTTCAGTTAAGGGGTCCTTGGCTTAAATAACATTGAAGAACCCTGGTTTAAAATAATCATTAGTTGCAGCCCTAATCTATATCGGAAATAAAGTTTAGGCAAAAAAGACAAAAACAAGGGTAACTGCTGCTGTGAATTACCAAATATTCCATCATCCAACACAATCACTTATCATTATTTAACCTATTGAATTAAATGAAATTCCATGTTTAAGCCTAAATAACAAAATACATGCTAAATTGAGGATACCATACCTTAAAGGCCTCCAGCTGTTGGTTGATGATATCTGTCTCCATGCCGACTGCCTCCTGCGATGCCTCCTTGCCCACAGCACTGCAAAGTTTATCTTCCACTTGGCGGAGTTTACCATACAACTCCTCCAGTTTGGTGAGAGTGCTGTGCACCTGCAGCTCTCTGCCTTTAGCCCTGTCCAACAGTTTTCCACACTGCTTACTCAGAGCATCCAGATCTCTCTTCAGGCCTAACAGGTCGGGTGAGGTTTCACTCTCTAGCATCTTCTTACAGCTGTCTCCAGCGTTGGCTGTGTTGGCCATCAGCTCTTGCAGTTTAGCCACAAAGCTCTGAATGCTGTCCTGCTGTTCTTTAAGAGTGCCCAAGTCAAGATCCACAGGAGCCATGCTGTCCAGTTCATCATCCAGGTCTGTGAAACGGGTAAACATCTCACGGATACGGTTTTGGAACTGCCCAATACCCTGCAGTTTACCCTCCATGACTTGGCACGTCTTCTCTAGTTTCTTGTTAAGGGTGCTATAGTCTTTTTCCACGCTGTCAGCCTGCAGTAAGAGGTCTGTCACTCCATCAGCATCAGGGACATCAACCACAAGCTCCTTGGCCAAGTTCTTTAGGTGCTCTACTTGGTTCTGCACTCCCTCTAAACTCTTCTGCTGGGCTTTCATGTTGGTCAGGTTCTTGTTGCTGTGTGCCTGCACTCCCTGTGACTCATAGGCATCCACCTGCTTCTTAGCCCCCTCAAGCTGACCCTTTGCCTCTTTATAGGCATCATTAAATTCCTTAACTGTGTGTGAAACCTTCTCCAGAGACTCCCTTTTGCTCTGCAGACTTTCCACTATATTGTCCACTCTTTTGCCAATGCTAGCTTTCTCCTCTTTGATAGATTCAGTGTCTGTGTTGGCCACCTCAAGAAGGCCATCTGCAGCCGTGTTGAGCTGCTCCACCATCCCTCTGTGCTTGTCGACATCCTTCTGGAGAGCTTTAACCTGAGAAATTGAGCTCTCCACAGCGATCGGATCAACAGTGAGTTTAACTCGGCCCTCACTAGCTTCACACTCTTGGATCCAAGAGCTGAGCTTCTCTGCATGCTCCTGATACTTCAGAGATTTTTGCAGAGCAGTCTGAAGTTTGTCAGCGTGCTCTACACAGCTCTTCTTCATCTCCTCCCAGTTGGAAGAAAGCGTAGTCAGCTGCCCTTGTAGTGCCAACTTTTCTGCACCGTCAGTGTTCTGCAGAAGCATCTCCCCTTCACCGGTGATTGTGTTATAAGCTTTCTCATGTTCACTGAGAGCCTTTTGGAGTTTACTGTGCTCCTCAAGGGTTTGCTGCAGGATGTCCACTTTGGCAGAGATGGGCTGGGGCTTAGACTGTTCCTGGAGCTTCTCACCCAGCCATGACTGGAAGTCTTTGGAGGTCTGATGGAACTGCTGAGAGCTGGCAAAGGTTGAGTTGAGCTGCTCGATCCGTTTTGCTACAACAGAGAAATGTGGCAATTAGTGAGTTAAAGGCTGCAACACCTCTTGTGCAAAAATTGGAACCAAAAAGTAGCTAGGAATATTGTTGCATATGACTTTTTTATTCCACATTTCTGATATACTTTAGTGGACAGTCATGGTAAACGATACAAGCCAAATATAAAATTGATAGTAAAAACTGTTGACAAAAAGCCAGAGTTTGAATACTTTACAAGAGCGATTGTGATTACTACAATTTAGCCTGTTGGGAAGTTGTTGTCATAGACTATATATATTTTAGTGTGACTTAACACAAATAGAATCTGTCTTTCTTTCCAAACATTACAAAATTACATTATTAGGTTAGGTTAAAAGGCAGACCTGCTTTCTCTTCCAGCTGTTTGAAAGGCTTGCTGACACTCTCCAGCTGCCTGACCAAGTCTGCTTTGAGATAGTCCTCAGTCACCATCGCTGTGAGCTCTGCGTTGATGGCCTCAGCCTCCTTCAGCTTCTTCTTCTCATCTCTGAGCTGTGCTGAGATGTTATGGACATCCTCCAATTGCTTCTTCACAGCATCGGGCTGGGTGCTGTGGCCCTGATGGTTGGTGAGTTGATTCTCCAGCTGAGTGGCAGTCTGACTGACACTCCTCAGTAAATTCTGAAACTGCCCCGTCTTTACCACGGCCTGGTCGATGAGGCTGTCTCGCTGGTCCAGCTTTCCTGTGAGGCCTTGCCACTTCTGGGTGACGCCAGCGAGCTGCTCCCTCACCAGCTTCCCACTTGAGGGGTCCTGGTTGCTTGAGGAGCTCAGGATGGCAGAGGCAGCTTCCTCCAGTTGCTCATATTGAGGTTTTCGGCTCTTAAATTCATTCTGGAGGATCTGGTTGGCAAAAATGAGTCAAGATGAACATTCCTTCAGAAAACCACATAACATTCTGGTTCTTTAGAGATGCATAAGCCTCAAGTTATTCCCAACAACATGCACCATGCTTACCTGAACTTGTTGCTTCTGCATTTTAAGCATGTTCGGGTCTATCGAGAGGGGTCCGAGGACACTCATCATCAGCTCTTTCTCTGAAAGCCACTGACCAAGCTGCAGCTCAGTTGTTTGGAAGATGTCCAGGTTTTTGTTGGATTGCTCCAGGTGCTGCTTCCTCTCCTCCACAGAGCTGCTGATATCTGCCCAAGCAGCGTCTGAGCAGGAGGGCAGAACATTCACACCAGTCTGCATTAGTCAGCATAACATCACCTTTCTACCCACTGTTCTCGTAGCAATCCTCCCACTGCGCAGGACTTGGCACTACAAATGTGTTAAGTTAACTGCTGTGGCAGAGAGCAGGTAGTGAGACACTTTCTGTATGCATGTGACTAGATGAATACTAGTAATATAGCAGGTCTAACATCTCATACATGTATATGTCATTTTGTTAAAGCCTTTATTCAAAGACCAGTGCTGTAATGAGATCAGTGGGATCCAACAAACCTCTGACAGTTTCAGTGACATAAATTACCTAGGGCCATCTGGAGACAACACCTTGGTGCATACCTATTTCTGCCAACATCTGCTTCCATTTTGCTGCCTCGGGGGAGTTCGGATGAGTCTTAATCAAGTTGAGAAGCGTCTCTCTTAGCTTCTGGAGCTGCTCCTGCTTTTGCTTCATGTCATCCTCAAATGCCTGAGATAATAAAACAATGCATAACTGCTTGAATCCTGTGATCTCATTCAAAGCAAAACAAACAGTGAGGACTGTGTGCAGTTTGAGAACATAATTAAACCATTTGCTGAGCGACAACAAGACTCTCTGTACCTTCTGCTGTTCAAGCTGTGTTTTCACTGAATCTTTCTCTGTAGTTGCTTTGTTCCAGGATGCTGCAGTCTTTTTCATGTCCTTCAGCCATGTCATCATGTTGTCTGTCTCCTTTTGGGCCTCTTTCAGTTCCTGCACCAAACTACTCAGCTCTGCTGCCCGACTCTCCAGCGTTTCCCCGAGGCTTGTGTATCCTTCTTTGACGAATGACATGTTCTGCTGAATTAACATCAGCTCTGTGGACGTCAAAAAGAATTCTATCAAGTTTCCTTACCAGGAGTTTATAGGCAAAGTATCATCATCATGAGGTTATGATACCAGTGAGATACCATTAATATAGTAGCCTTATGGTACAGTATGTTCAGAATATGAGTTAATTAAGTAACACCCACTCACAGCAAATTGAATTGAAGCATTTTTGGAAATCAGTGGCTCTTATCCCAATAAATGATGAATTCCACTAATATAAACAGGTTTGTTCTGGAGTGGCACATTCGAGTGATTTAAGAGAACTTGTGCATTTACCAATACGAGTCGTATGAGTCACGCACAGTCTGATTTTCTCCGCATGTTTGACTTAAGAATTATAATGCCTAATTTGAATGAATCTGGAGTTTAAATAATAATGTGCATAAAGACCTTTTCCTTTTGTTTATATTTTATTGCTATGTATTTTGGCTTGACAACTAGCCTCACAGAAAACAGTAAGAGCGTCATAGATAAGAATACAAACATGTTACTGCATGAGGACCAATAAATGTAGCTCTTATCTTATCAATTGTCCTCCCTCTGTGTGTAAATTAATGTTTGGGCCCTTAAATGTCGATTAACTTGCTATCAACTGATGAACTGAACTGATGAAAAATGATGAAATAACTCACTCCCTATGAAGTTTGGCTGAGGCTTAATTGCTCAATTGGGACATTAAAAAAGCAACAAACTCCCTCTGTCTAAGTTACTTTAACTTTATTACTCATAATTTGAACATAATGTTACAGTGATCTTCAAAAGTTGCTATTTGTTTGACATAGAGCCCCCACAGCCATAGCAGTGTTTTGAAAACCAGCCATAATACCTACACAGCACACCACAAACAATGTATTTACACAGCAGCATCCACATACTGTACACACTTGATTACCTTTATTGGTTAGGTAGGAATGGCTCGCTGGACCACCACCATTAGTAAGAGCTGATGCAAAGACATAAGACAAAGCTTGTGTAAAGGGCAGGCAGACTATCTAGGATTGTTGGCACAAGATCTTTCCATGGTCTCTAATGGTTAGGGAGTATACAGTACTCAGAAGTGCACCCAAACACCATGCTTCCCATTCCACTGATTGATTCAAACATGTGAGGTTAAGTGTGCTGACGATTACCTGACTTGTTAGGGGCCTTTGTCTTGGCGGGAGATGTGAGGAAAGTCATGAGGCTGCATAGTGCTGATCCTTTACTGTTCAGGTCTTGGACAGCAAGGTCTTTGGATGTCCACTCATCTAACAATCCCTGATTAATCAGACAGATACATGTTATCATATCACATAAAAGCAAAAGCTGATGTTTCAAAATGCAAGTGAGAAACGGGATAAACAAAAACAATGGATGATTTCGCATCTGTGGGTTTTTTATTTTTTGTGCTATTTCAGGATCTACTTTTGTGATCTTTTCTGTAACATCTTGTGAATCAAATAGTCTCTCTGCTGGACAACATGGTGTTTCACTCACAGATCTATCCTGTGTAAACACATACCATCCATCTGTCATTAGTTGGCAGAGAAAGCAGAATAGGATGGTGGAGAGTACAGGGAGGACAGGACTATAATCTATTAAAACACACTTAACATATATCTATTGCAAAACACACTCTTCTACTGTGCCAGATGCAAAGTGATACATGAATTGCTTCTGTTCCAGCACTTAAAGTTCAGTTAGACAAAATATATACAGGAATAACTCTTGTCTCTATAGTAGACTTTTTATTTATTTTCTGACTCACAGTGACTATCTGCAGATCCTTCTCTAGACTTTCCACACTGCTGCTTAGCTGAACCGCAGGTACTTTCTCATTTGTCTGCTCCAGCCACTTGGTGAGAGCGCTAGCTGCAGATCTGAACTCTCCCAGCTGGTCCTGACAGGATGATACCTCCTCTTCCCTGTAATAGACAAGAATCAGTCATATCGCGCATCCATCTGTACATTATACAAACAATATAAAAGGATGTTATTTTTGTTAAAAGTGTAAAGACAAAGACATTTTTCCCCTCCCCTGTCCCATCTTACTTTTCTTTGACAGTGTCTTTGAAGGTGCTGAAAATATTTGAGAGATTGTCCATCTTGCTCTGGATCTGGGCTTTGTTTCCATCAGGGCTTATTTCAGACAGCTCCATGGACAGAGTCTGCAGCTTCTCCAAATCACTGGCATGTTCAGCCATCTCAGCGTTGGTGTTCTACAGTGAAATTATAAATGTAATTCTTTGCCGTATAAACTAATGTCTTGATGAAGATGTAACATTACTGAAAGTGTACAAAAAAGTTATCCATTTATGGTCATGAACAGCGTCAGCGGTATAGTTACCTGCATTAGCTGGTAAAGTTCATTGAAGGTTTTTCCTGGCCCGTCTGTGTCGTGTAAATCTTGTGAACGTTTCACAACAAACTGCTGAACTTTATCTGCGACCTCCTCAAACTGTTCCACCTTTTCCTTCAGCTGCTCCAGCTGGGAAACCTTTTGCTTATGCTTGTCACAGGCGTTAGAGAAACGCTGGGAGAGAGCATCCATCTTAGATTGCAGAAGTGCAGCAGCAGAGGGATCTGCCGTCTCCACAAACTTCTTCACCTTGGCTTTCATGGTTGAGATGCTGCTCTGGCGACTTGCTATGTCCTGCTCTAACGCCTTAAAAAATACAGGACGGAACAGTTTTAATGGCTAAATAAAGTTAATATAGCTGGGAAAAAAACAAAAAATTAACCATTGACAGCACAACATAATACAATATCTAGTTATTGGACTGCTGAAATGATGACAAGAATACATACTACTTCTTTGCTGAGGATATCTCCAATGGATGCAGAATCCAGGGGAATTTGTCCTTTCTCTTTTACACTGGCCTCCACTCCCTCCATCCATCCCATCATCTCATCCAAACCGTCCTGCACACTCATTGAGCGAGTCAGGGTGATCTGCAGTTTCTCATTTCGATCACTCACAGACTTGGACAGGTTGTCGTAGCGTTCAACTATGTCATCTACAATGCAGGTCAACAAATCAGGTTATGTTTAAAACTGAACAGTTTCTCATTGTTAGGGACGCAGAAACGTATTTGGAATTTATGAATTTCTTAAGGCGTTAAGTGTGGCAAGGGATAACATTCACTAAGATTTTGGTAGAGTAAAAGCATTTTTTAAGTGTATGCCAAGAACCTAATGATTGGAGAGAAGGAATACAAATTAGACACTCCAAGAGCCATATTTCAAACTCATAACTTTTGGAAATTTTAGAAAAGGGGTGGACACTTTGGGGTATGATGACATTTTTGGAGAGTCTGTTTGATTAACAACCTACCTACTTACAAGTAACAAGTTGCAAGGCAACATGTTGCAGGGCAATGAAATTTATGTACTTGAAATACTTTATTTGGAACTTTTCTCAAGCATTTCAGAGTAATTTCAATATCTGGCATCTTTCAATTTGCACATTTAAAGGTTGGAATCCTAATTCCACTATTTAAGTGTCAATGATAACACATACAATCATATAAAGTCTCATATTCTGTATTCTGTAGAGGGTGCAACATTTGGATCCCTACTTGGATTTTTCCCTCACCTACTGTCTCCTGGATATCGTCCGAGTTGCTCAGCAGGTCTCCTTCAGATGTTATCAAAGACTCAGCTGCTTTGCGTAGTGTATCAATAGCAGTCTGATGTCCTGACATCTGACTTTGTAGGGCCTGTGGATCAATAAGTAAGACGAGGTCAGAGAAAATAAAACTGTATCCTCATAAAATAAATGTCCTTTTTTACTTTTGTACTGTACTGTACAGATTATGCATTTAACCCGTGTGGTGGATTAAAGATAAAAAAGTAATGATGTGCAAGCACGTCTGGATAATAAATATTGAGTCATTCCACAGATATGGTTGGATGTACCTGTCTGCCTTGGCTGTTACAATACAGAAAGGCTTAGGATTCTTTGCAGTGATTTGTAACCAAAGCCAAAAGTACAGTGTTCCTTGGTTGGCCCACAGGCGCCTCTTATCTGGGCATATCTATGCTGTAAGCCACTACCTCCCTACAGAGAAATGTTCAAGCTAACTGCTGCCAAAAGCTTTGACAGAGACAGCATCGTTTCTTATCCTCCTGTAGGAGTATGTAGGCTTTGAATAACCAGAGTTAAACTATTCACATGTGGGTTTGAATTTGAACACAGAGCTAAAAATAACTATGTTGCACTAAAGTCAGTGGAAACACTGTATATGGTAAGGCAGGTCTACTGAGCCATGACCTTATGACCCTGCCAATGCTCCAAGTTCTGCACATGTTACTTCTTAACAAAGGAATTCTTTATTTCTTTACTTGGATTATTCACATCCTAATATCCATTAAAGATCACTTAGATTCATCTTATCTTATCTTAAAGACATCTTTTTGCAGCCTTTTTGAACTGTAACTGTTAAAATTCCAACTCACCAAAATGAAATCACATGGGAGGAAAGATCAAAAGTTTTTTTTTCTTATGACTCTTGTGTTAGCCTCAAAAATTAGAGAGGCCTCACAGAAATATGAAAGAAATGTATAACAAGTTAAAAAAAAGACCACAATTGGAGATAAATCTGAGCTTTGAACTCGATACCAAGACGAGGCCAAAGCTTGACAGCCCTGGCTTGCACGTTTTCTTGCCTTGGTCTCCTCCAGCTGTTTCTGTAGTGTTTGTGGGTCAGCTGCTATGGCCTCTGATTGCTGCTTTCTCGCTTCCTCCTCTGAGCTGTTCAGCCACTTCAAAAGACCGGCGCTCGAGTCGTCATATTTCTTGTATTTGTCAACCACATCTTTCAGGTTGTTGCCAAGCTGATTACACTGAAACCAAGGAAATGAAATGATACGGTATGTGTGATAAGATATTAATTAATTATAAACACATAATTAAGTACACAGGCTCAAAACATGAAGATAACAATGAACAATGTTCAGTGTGTGTCAGAGAAAGTTGCAGTTTTCCATCTGACCTTTTCACAGTGCTTACAGAAGATAGTGTGACGCCTTAGTTTTTAATGAAGACAAATGCTCCCACCTAGTGGCAAGAATAAGTCAATGCAACCTCTCAAGATCCATTTGATCAACTGCAGACATAGTACCTGTGAATGTAGTGTTTTGTATCTGCTGGCTGCTGAAGCCAACTTGTCCTTGACAGCAGAACAAGTTCCTGAAGTATCCACATCCAGCAGAGCGTTCTTAGCCGCAGAGTTAGCCAGTCCACAGGCGTTAGCCACATCCAGCACTTTCTGTCCTGACATGGTGATGAAGCGAAGGTCCCCTTTGTGGGAAATCACATCTTCTGAGAAGCTTTTCTGTCGCTGGTGTTTATCGCTCAGGATATTGAGGGAGCTTGCAGGAGCGCCCAGCTCCTCTATCTCTCCCTCCGCCTGGTCTAACCAGCCCTCAAACTCCTCACAGTCACCCTGGAACTTCTTCAGCTCCTCCTGGACACACTGCACCTGCTTCATCTGCTGTTCAGCCTGTGTCAGCGAGGCCTGGTAGCGCCCCTTCAGCTCCTGGATGTTCTTCTGCAGCTTCTCCTTCTCCTCCGGAGACAGCACGTTGGCCTGCTTGTCGAGCAGAGCCTGAGCTGACTGGGTGGCCATGATCAGATCCTGCTGCTGGGACAGAATCTCCTGATGACGGGCCTGTGAGAACAATAAAGCCTTGAGGACACCATACCAATACATACAGCTGCAATTATATCTTTATTTACATTTCTTAAACAATATAACATGATTCATACTAAAAAAGAAATTCTTTAATATTTCATACTTTTTGGCTTTATTGGCTTCAGCTGTTTCTCTTCATCTAAAACTTCAAGTCTGTTAAATACTATTAAACTAAATTTTTATCTATTTTTTCACCCATGTAACCCATCTTATCACCTTCATCTTTTCTAATGGCAAATCATATTCTAATTAGAAACTATTTTCAGAAAACCAAGATGTAGTTAACTCTTTAATTTTCTAATAAAATTAAATTTTGGAGCTTTTATAATTGTTGCCATTTTAATTTCCATTTCACCATACTTAGAAATTGATTATAACACTGAACTTTGAAAATGTCTTTGCTACTTGTGTCTTTCAACTTCAGATGCATAAGCATGATCATCTGCCTCAAGTAATGCCCTGGGATCTTAATTAACTTGTGCACTGTTGAGAAACAAAGTCTGTGCCTGTAAACACTCCCACGTGTAAGTATGAACTGCTGTGGAACAAACTTTAGAAAATTCTTTCTCTACATTTTTGCAACAAACAAATTGTACCTTGACCCTGTCATACTGCTTATCCAGGTCAAAGGAGCCGTTGTTCTTGCCGCTGGTCTCTGTGCCAAAATCCTTTTCAGTGGTCTGTAAAGTGTTTCCATTGGCATCGTCATCCTCTCCTATCAGTCCTGTGGCCGAGGTTTCTTTAGGCAGGTTTCCATTCTCTTTACTTATATGGTCAGTTTGATCCAGACGGCTCTCGTTTTCATTCCCTATGTTGGATATCCAGTCCAGGAGACCTTCGATTTTGTTCTTACTTTCTTCAAGACGCTCAACAGCTGCTGCCTGAAAAGACAAATGGATTTAACAAAATACTGAATAGTGAAAAATCAATAGAATACGTTGCCATTTAGTTAAGTAATAATTTAACACGCACACATGTGGAGGTAATCTGAACTCTGACCTTTTCACTCTCCTGTTTTATGGCTGTGGTAACAACCTTCTCCAAATCTTTCCTGGACTCCTCAGCCCGCTGGTTGATGAGCTTGGCTCTGCTTTTGGCCTCTTCCAACTTGCTCTCAATTACGGCGATTTGATCTGGCATTAGCTTGCTCCGGTTTTCCTCCAGAAACTTTTTAGTACTTGTGATGACCTCATTCAAAGCACTGGCGTTTGTCAATACATCTTTTTGCAGGGCCTTGAGATCAGAAAGGAGGAATAGTGGGGTTACGGAATAAACCGATTATAACTTATGAAAACTTGGACACATACTGTGCTTCTCAAAAAGCAAAGAGAGCATATTTCAAACCTGGTGCTCCTGCTGGTACTGCTGCAGGTCTGTGACACACTCAGCATTTTCAGCCTGTTGCTGATGACCGATCAGATGGTTTTCTGTCAGGGTGAGATTAGCACACACTTCCTCCAACTTCTCTGTAAACTCCTTGTGTTTCTCCAACAAAGACTGTCAAACGAGAATAAAAAGACACCAAGTAAATATCTTACTTTGACATCAAAAGGCTTCCATTAAACATATCCACATTCAAAAACATTCATATAAAACAAACCCCAAAACCCGACAGTGTTCACATAAAGGCTTGTTCCTATGGTCTGGGAACACAAATGGCAAAACAAGAGAGGAGAAAATATTCAAGCACTTAAATTTAACATGCAAATCTTTTCCTTCATCATAATAGTGTAAAAATCTAGTATGCTGTAAACATGCTATTTCGCCATTCGCCACTTTGGTCTTGCAATGGTAATAAGCACATTATGTCCGGTGTGTTAATGGGTTTGTTGTGGGTGAAAGTGTTCCAACAGAGAAGGTGCATTGTGTCTTCTGTTAATTGTTCACTGGTGTCTTGAAGGCCTGTAAGATACAACCAGCACACAGAGTTAGTCTGCAGGAGCGATCAAGCATGTGAGCATGCAATGTTGTTACATTTTCTAAACAATTAAGGCATTCACAGTAGAACCGCCCAAATCTGAATTCTGGAAACAAAAGCCAATAATTCACTTCAGAATACAATTATCAACAAAACAGTCAAATACTATGGTAAACACATAAAACCCTGGGATATTGTGTGTTACTCATTACTTGGAAAAAGTAAAAAAAAAGTTAAATATCTGTACATAGTTTTTTGAACTGATTAATCATTTTTGTTCTGAAGTCTGAGGTTCAGGCATCTCATTCCAATATCAAAAATTGTGTACCAATAATGTAAAACACATATGTGAAATTCTTAATGTCTGAATAACACGTCATTGTTGTTAGCTCTCACAGTTGTGCATGTGCTCATTCAATGTGTTAGAGTTGACCTATATATTCCTATGCTTAAATCTGACCAGTAACATGGCTTATACAGCCCAATCTACATGCAAGGTAAGCATTCATTATCAAGTACACCAAAAATGTACAGTTGTTGTTTTTTAGGTAAACATCTGTGATATTTTGTAGTATAGCTACAGGCAGACCTTGTCCTGGTTCTCCCTCTCCCTGGTGTCCAGTAGGACATCTAAGGCACTCCTCTGGGTACCAAGCCTCTCTGTCTGATCCCTGAACGCACGTTGAGTGGTGCTGAGGAACTTGAGGAGGAAGCTGCTCTGAGTTGGACTCAGAAACTGAGCGTGCTCAGAAATAAAGCACTGGATATCAAATGTGACATCCTCTAACTTGATCCTGGCTTCTTTTAGCAGACTGCTCTCCGTGTCCTGGAAGAAAAGATGGAAATATGCAGAGTATGTTTCTGTAGTTACTGTGAATATTGGATGTTTTGAATTACATATATTTAAAGATACCCTGTTCTGTTTGATCAAATGTTTCAGTGTGTCCACATCACATGGGTTAAGATCCACGTCACACATTTTTGAGTTGTTTCGGATGAGGCCCGTGAGTTCATCAAGATCACCTAGATGTTTCTGGTACGTTATTTCCAAGTGTACCTAAAATCAAACATACGTAGTCAATAGTTGATGCAACTGTTACATCATTGTATTTTAATCACTAGCAATGAACACTGACCTTTCCAGTTTCCATTGCTTGAATTAGGGAGTGACTCCTTTCTGCACACATTTGGGAAACAGCAGTAAAATTTGGCTCTAAATCCTGATATGTCGAGGCTAAATCGTGGTGGATTTGTATGGGAATATCCTCATCAGCAGAATTCACGAGGTGTTTGGCTTTCTCCATATCTGCCTTTAAAACACTAGCCAGCCTAGAAAATTGGGAGTCCAGAGACTGGATAAAAAGGGACATTTGGTCAGGAGCTAATGCATAAATCTATATACATAAGTGAACATTTATGAACATATAATATTGTTTGATATTGGTAATTTCTAACCTGAAAATCCTCTATTTGAATCTGCAGTTCTTCCATGTTGTTCCCCACGGGTGCCTGGATTAAAAGGTCTTTTCTGACATCTTCCAAAACATCAGCGTGATCCTGCAGTCTCCCAACACACTCCAAATAATCCTGGATGGTGAACAACTGAGGAAAAAAAAACACAAAACAAAAGAGAAGCAGATGTACTTAGGTCAAAAAACGAAGGCAGGGGTTAAGCTTATCACTGAAACAACATGAAATGTACCTTATTTTTAACCTTCTCAACTTTGCAGGCGTCTGAGCTGCCACACGACTGAGGAGACGGTTGGTGACTGGCTGCAGCAGAGCGGCAGACACCCGAGTCATCTTCTGCTGAGCCCTCATCTTCTCCCTCTGAGCTCTCCTCCTTGATGCTCTCCAGTGTGTGGCGCCGTTCCTCCAGAAAGTCACCCTGCAGGGAGTCACCCCCCAGGGCACTGTTTAGAGTGTCCATCACTTCCTGAAGCACTGAAAGGTCTTGGCTTGAGGAAACAGTCTTGAGAACCTGCAGCAGTTGCAGCTGGATATTTGGAGCATCAGGCTGCTGTGTCTTTTCACCGACTTTCTCTTCCTGCAGTATCTGTTCTGAGTTTTCTATTTCTTTGTTGTTAAATCTGAGGGCGTTTTGTTTCAGTAAATCCATGAGAAGGTCTGGATGACTGCTCTCTAAAAGTCCATGAGGTGGGTCTTTCTTGTGAAAACCACCTTCGTCTAAAGGTTGTGGAGCATTCTGAACTACAGTGCTTTCAGTGTCTCGAGGTTGTGCCTTTTGCGAATCACCCTTTGTAATAATTTCCTCCTCTACATCTACATGTGCCCTTACAGCATTAGAAAACACTGACGGAGCTGAAGAGGAAGCATCAGATGTAACACAGCTGTCTGACAGGAAATCTGTATCTACCTGGGGATGCTCAGAAGAACACACATCTAACCTTTTTTCCTCTGGTAGAATATACAATCCTAACCCTACTCCCATTACAGCTTCAGACTGTCCTAAGTTAAGTTCTGAAGCATTTCCACAAAAACCTGCGTTTTCTTTATCACTTGTCTCTCCTGTCTGTACATTTCTCGACACAGAGATCTGTTCCATATCAATGCCTGTGAAAATGTCCTCATGTTGCCTCTCTGGGGAAAGACTGCCTGTGCTCAACTCAACATCTTCTGCATCACTGTGCTGTGAACCTGACAAATCTTCATCAGCCAGTCCTGTTTCAACAGCTGGAGTATAGTGCTCTGAATCTTCTGCATCAAAACACTTAAGATTGATAGCATTTGCTGCGGTGACTTCATCGGAAACAATGGGTGACTGTGGAGATCTCTCCCCGACAAGCACACTCTGACCAGTTTGAGAGCAGCTGGGCTCAGATCCAACACTAAAATCGCTTTCTGAACGAAATGCTGCTTGCTGATGTAATGTGATTCTGCTGCCATCTTCTGTGATGTTGTTGTCATAGTTACCATTACCCCTTGACTCTGAGATGACTGCACTTTCAACCAAATCTCTGGGCGATGAGTAATCTATACTCGGAGCTGGCTCGCCGTCCAAAGGTGACTGAACTGCGCTTGTGTCATTCTCCGTTCTACTTTCCTCAGACAACACATTGCAGTGTGATGAAGACATGTATAATACACTCTCGCTAACGGTATTATTTTCCACCTGGGCATCATATCCCGCGATGAAAAAAACATTATCAATGGGTGAGCTGTCCAATTTAGAGGGATCAATATAAGTGGCATATTGAGTCTGGCTTTCTGGATCAGTGCTGAGCTCTTCAGTTCTGTCACTCAGACTAGATGAACGTGACTGGGTAGTTGGAGCAGCTTTTTCTATCACAACAGCCGTATCTGTCAGTTGGTTATTGATTACACCCTGTGAGTCACTGCCTTCAGCCGGTAAAGGCGATTTGTCAAAGTGATGAATACACTCTGAAGAAACCTGACTCCATGAGGCGGGTGAGATCATCGGAGACCCGTGACCACTAACTGAGAGAGGGGAATGATGGAGATAATTACTCAGCTCTCCTACATTTCCTGTTGTCTCACAATCTACCTCTGCACCTCCTTTTTCACTCTCTATCTCTTTGTTATCAGCCTCGTAATTAGTCAGATCAAGCATCATGACAGCAACCTTCCTCTCAGTCTGCGTGTTTCCAGCTTCGTTATTATTATTTAAATGCCGATTATGATCATCAGGGATGGAGTGAGTGCAGTTTTCCTCTGGGTAACTGCTGTCTTCGGGGTAGAAGTCAACACAGTCATCTTTAACTAATCCAGACTCACTGATACTAACGGTGCAACCAGACCTCGACAGGCTCTGCTGTTCCATATTACGAAGAGCAGTATTTGAGGATATGGATCCATCTGACACTGGCTGTTTTAAAACAGACATTGTGTCATCCTCATCTCCTACGACACTTGCTTTTTCATCTGACCGTAGGTCAAGCAGTTTCAAAACTGTCGTCTGGTCAACTAGGCCCTGACTGAGAGCTGCCTCCTGGTCATAACGCCTCCCAGAGGTGACATGTAAAATGTCTCCTTCCTCCATTTGTGCTTTCAGGAGATGAGTAGCACAGTCTTGCTCTTTGTCAACTAATACGTCCTGAGAGCATAAAAACTCATCTTGGATAATATCCGCACCTTCTGAATCACTACAAAGTGACTCAGCATCGTAGTATGGTAGTGTCTGACGGCACGATTCTACTAAACCCTCAGAGTCAAACATCCTTGACGGCGAGCCAACATTTGTTCTGTTTACAAAGCATAACGTTTGAAGAACTGAGGTCCCTGGAATATCAAGACCTTCACTGTCAGCACCTCCATCATCAATTTGGAAACTATTTCCACAATCTGGAAATTGGTCTGACTTGGTCCAATTTGTGTTGTTTTGACACACGGTTTCCTCCGCTACACCAGGCTCTGTGGTATCCATGTCAGTGTCATCATCATCTACTAACAATTCCTGTTTTAGAGCGTCTTCATCTGCGTATGTTTTTTTATCAAAGCTAATTCTTCCATTGGCTGAGGAAACGAAATCACCAGGATCAAATGTGTGTGGTGTGTTTTTAATTAACTCCTCCGTTTCCTCATTTATGTGCAGTGGTATGTCTGAATCTATCTGTTCTGGAAGATCACCAACATTTAAAGTCAGAGAAGTCACATTTTTCTCAGAAAATATTGAATCGTCAAGAAAAATGTTGACCATTTTACTAAGCTGTCTATCGAGTATTAGGACCCGCTGCCCGGATTCGGGCTCTATGTAACTGTTCAACATTAGGTAGGAGATGAATAGCTGCTTTGCCTCTGTTTGAGTAGGGATGTTATCAACTTTTAAGCAATCTGCAGCATGATAGCATCCATCAACCGTGAGTTTTCTGTACATAAGCCAAGATGAAAACTTTTCATTAAGGTGATCAACATCAGGAAACACATCAGGAATCCCTACGGATTTTAAAACCTCTGCTGTATAAATGTCAATGAAACCATTCTGAATGGCGGCGGCGATGTCGACCACCTCTGAATTTTCTGGAATGTAAAAAGCTGCTATTTTCTCCCGATTACTTAAGAGTGTGCTGGTAAACTCATCAGTGGTGATTTGATGGTCATACTGGAATGAGGTAGACACGGTTTGGATTTCCCCATGAGAAGGCAACACAAGTCCCATAAACTGCTGCTGATTGTCAAGCACAATGAGTGTGCTGCTAGATCTCATCAAATCACACTGAACGGCTGCATCCACTTTTAGCCCATCACCCATACCATCCTCTGACATGGTCTCCTGATCACTTACACCATCACAAAAATACCTCAAAGTGTTAATATCCCTCCCTGAAGTCAGTGATTTATTTCTGCTGAGGCACTTCAATATCAGTCTACTGACCTCACAAGGTTCAACCTCCTGCACAGGCTCTAAGAGTGGCACATCTTCAGCAGCTCTGGGATTCATTATATCCTGACAGGTCTTTTGCCTCTGCAGAATTTCTACATAGACAGAAGCAGGTATCAAACCACAATGAAAAGCCCTCTCCAGGGTCAGTGTGTCCCCCGTGTAGCACACCTTCAATCCATCACTGACTTCCTTCACCTCTATCATCTTGATGATCGGGTCTTCACACTTGGCCCCTTCCCTAGCTGCTGCTATGTCAGAGAGTGACACAGAAGAAACATGTGAACTATGTATGCACTTGCTTGCTTCGTTGAACTTTGGCAAGTGGTTCAGGGTGGATTTATAAACGAGATCTTGTTTGAAAGCATCGTCCGGGTCTAGACAAACATGCGGCTCAGACTGAAAAAGGTTGGAGTTTACCGCTTGGGCCTCTGGGAGGGTGACCCCAGTTATCCGATTGATTGGGCCACTACTGGATCTGGTCCCAAACCCTGCATCACTGGGTTTTAAATCCTAAAGAAATTGAAAATTTAACACATTACAGAACTGCTTTCAGTATCAAAATCTGTATTATCTATTATGAGTCAAATTTGCAATTCAAGTATTCAAAAGCAAGACAAAATGTATACTCACCACCAGACAAATATGGGCATGTTAAAACACCATATGCACAAGTGCAAGACTGCATCAGGGTTGCAACAGGAGAGCGATGGATAATACATTTAAAGCTATCATGCATCTGGGAATGCAGTATCCACCATCTTGCAAAAAGAGGGTTGTTAGTCACATCACATACTGTAGGTAAAGGGTTATGTGTCATATCTGTTATCCTGTTGACTTCTTAAGTCAAGCACATTAATAAAGGTGAAATGTCAGACCAAAGCCGGGCGCAACTAAGCATGTTCACAGCATACTCAGATTTTTTTGGGCTTCAACTGAATAAATCTTGTTTTCTGTTCCTAATTTAAGAGAATAAAAAGAGAGAAAGATGCAAAAGACAACTGCTCACACTAGGGAGAAGAGGAAGAAGGTTAGTCATGCAGCTGAACATCAGGTGGCACTGTTTTCTAATACATTATAAGACACACAGCCAAACCACTAAATAGAAGAAACAGCCTTGTGTCCAACCTCTTCTGCAGAGGTTGTCTGATCTGAACAATGTTGGGAGAGTTCACTGTAGGCCTGATTGAGCGCCTTCAGCTGCTCCTGGGCCTTTTCTCTTTCCTCTTCGGTCATTCTGTAAAACAAAACACAAAGAATGAGGCTGAGAGTGTAAACGGTGGACTAAGTATTGTGCAGTTGGGTCACAGTCGCTCGACCTACTTGTCACTGTGTTTGATCAGCATCATCTGTGTGGCCCTTAGTGCTTCTGCAATTTGTTCCTTCTTAGTGACCATTTCCTCGACTGACACCTAGAACATCAAACAGTGGCGTATTAATGCTTTATATGCAGTACAATGGCTCCTCTTTACTTTTGTAGGACTACTCTTTTCAAATATTATTGCAGTCACCAATATGGTGATCCTAGGGACACAAAGCACACAAATACTCCCACACTGGAGTTGTTTAAAATACTGAATTACATTTTTCAATTCTTATATAAAAATAAAAATAATTAATGAAGACATACTGTACACCCCGGTGACTAGATTAAATATTAACGCCTGCACAAAATAATGCAATTCAATTGAACAGCTATGCAATAAATATGTTAAATATACGTTAAATTTAAAATGTTCAGAATGTGTAAAAAAGGAGTAGATTTATTTTCGAGGTCATTTTTTTTTTTGGTGGGACAGAATATCAGAAACTGTTTCTTAGGAACTGTTTCATCCCTTGACAAAATAAAATAAAAAATAAAACAGGAAGTCCAAAGCTGTCATTATTACATTGTAATTGTATTTATATTTATGTGTACATAATGTACAAAACAATTTAAATAATAATAATATTTCTCATTTAATTAACCTTAATGACATATTTTTGTCTACTAAAATCCTAAAACCAATTAATAATAAGAATCAAACATTTCATTAATATTACTACATTTTACATTACTGCAATGCTAGTCGAATAATGAATCTATCTATTCTATTTCTATTATATTATATGGATAGAATAAATTCTGTCAAACGATCAAAGACAACCCATCTCTTCAGGATCACAAAACCAAACTAATAAATTTACCTATTTTAAATTTCATTTGAATAATGTCAGCTTTGGATCGTGTGTATAATGCATTTTTCCTGTAACACAGGGATAAAACTCTGAAAGGTGTTTATATATTTCAATATCCTGTTGGACTGATGTCATTTATTAGTCACTGAGGTTGTTCTGAAATGTGAGTGCTTGTGCAACTTTTGTTGTTATTATATCAGTTGGGGGTGATTGAAATAATCGAATATATTAGGAAATCCATAATATTAACCATCCTTTTGTGTACAGAGGATATGATAAAGTAATTACAACCACTACCTATAGTGTAAAACATATGGATTACATGAATCAGAAAGTAAACAGTGTGTTTTTATTTGAAATCATACACTGTGACAGCAAAAAAGGCTGCAATATCATTTTGATTAGAAAAATACTCTTCCCCGTTAAAGCAAAGCATTCTCTCATGTACAACAAATATGTGGCAGGATATTAAAAAAGGACACGCCAGAAAACACCAAAAACAATACACATTATTTACCTGGGGCGTGCTAGAAGCATCTGTGTTGGCATTGCTATCTTTCAGGGCATTTCCATCATTGTTCGGGGTCTGTTTCACATTGGACATCCAGTGCAATAGTTTGCTAACTTTATCACCATGCTCTCTCTTCTCCTCATCAACAGATCTCTACAATTGAAACAAATTGGTTTTTGACAAGATTGTTAACTTTGTTACAAAAAACAAAAAACACTAGAGGAGGGAATCCTAAAAGGGAGGGGCATTTTCAAAATACATGCATAGTCAGACTAAAAACACCGAAGCTTAAGAACCATTGTCAGTAGTATCAACCACTGGATTTAAATGTGTGTGTAAACCAAAAAAAGAACATTCAACAGTGAAGTCAAGCTAACTTCACAGTCAAACACAAAAGAAACCTTATTTGTAACTTTTGCATACTGCTTTTATGCAATGGACAAGCATATATTTACAAATGTTTATTACTTATACGCCCAAACATAATGAAATGTTGATTTGGCACCAAAACCATGAATTTTTGTAGCATCCAGTAACCTTAACCCCGTGTGGCAGTCGTACACACTTCTTTCCAGTGCCTCCCTGAACGTTATTCTTCTCTTGGTCTTTGGACAGGTGAGGCTTTTAGTGTGGAACCTCTCATCTTTGAGTACAGCGGCTGTAACTTTGTCAACAAGACCACTCTGAATGACTTCTTCAAGTGAGACTCTATCACGAGTGTCAGAGTTTATCAATCCTCCAGTCAGGAGCTGGAATTCGATAAAGCGAAAACCGGCATCCTTTGGGATGAGATTTTCCTGTACAGCCTGGGTGATGGACAAAGTCTTTAAGGTCTTGGGGTGAACAATGCCATTAAACGCCTGCTCAAACTGTTGGAGCTGCTGATTCAATGCCTCATCTAAAAGGCCTCTTTTGAGGGCCTCCGAGAGAGTAACTTTCTCCCCTGAACAGGGGTCGCAAATACCTCCGGTGCAGGCCTGGGCCTCCAACAGCCTTAAAGCAGTGGTTCTATCAGTAAAGCCCTGTTGAAAACCCTGAAGAACTGACAGCCTCTTACTCTGAGTGATGTCCCAGAGACCAGCAATGGGGCTGTTAACATCTTCCACAACAACCATTCTTGAAAATATGATATCCGCAATCTCATAGATGCTAAGAAGCCCAATGCGATAGCTTTCAAGCTCAGATATTTCAAGAAACCTCTGACTTAGAGCGGACTCTAGACAAAGTTGTCGGCCACTTTTGACATCAGTTATGATGTGAAGAGGGCTTCCATTGGGGTCAACTATGGACTTTTCCTGCCATTCACTTTCCTGCTGTGACAGAAACAGATACATCCTCTTATCAATGTGTCTCCCCTTGAATGCTTCGTAAGCGGACATTTCGATGCCGCAGCTGGTGCTGACAACAGACACTCTATGAGAACTCGTGGGAGAGGTGTTTGTTAGATGTTTCTCACCAAATGGGAAGAGAAACACACCACCATCGGTGTCATAAAGGCATGTCTTCAGTATTTCAGAGTAGTATGCTTTCTGTCCACTGTCAGGGTTGTGGAAACCTTTGGGGTTACTGACTGGATCATGCAGACTCTGTAGAGTCTCCTTGTTTAAAAGACCCTGATCAACAGCAATGCTAGCCGGCACCCTGACACCAATCTCTGGGTTGACCAGTCCTCCAGTAGATACCTGGACCTCAAGGATCTTCTTGCCTTTGTATCTATCGAGAATCCTTTCCTCCATTGCCTGAAACACAGACAGCTTTTTGCCAGCATGGATGTAGCCACTAACAGCTTTCTGAGCCTCCATCAGTTTATCTTTCAGCCCTGTCTCTATAATACCTCTCTCTAAAGCCTCAACAACTGAGTGTGTTTGCCCTGTGGCCAGATCTGTGAGGCTTCCTGTTGCAGCCTGAGCCTCCAGGAACTCAAGAGCGTACGTCTTTGCTAAGAAGCCCTTCTCAGCCGCTTCTAGGAAGGATATCTTTTTCTTACTTGACTCCACATAAACTCCAGCAATAGCAGTTGGTTTAGCAGTGTACTTAGCGAGCGATGCTTGCACCTCTTCCATTGTGATGAGACCCATCTCAAACCTACGCAAAACCTCTTCATCCAAGAGTTTAAACTTGATTAAGTTTTGAATACTTGGGCTGCCTTTGAGTTCCGGGAGCTTTTGGGAAGTTGAATATATCACACTCAGTTTCTCCTCACTGTCTGATGTGTTTACACTTTCACATGTTTCTTTGATCTGATACATGCTTGTCTTAGCGATGCTATGTGTTTCATTTGGGCGTTTGTCTGTTAGTCCACACAGAGCCATGTATCCATGTGTTGTCACAGTCATGGGCTCATCAGGCTTGATTTGGCTCTTGTAGGTCACATCTTGCGTGCTGTGCTTTTGTGGGAGAGTCAGAGTTTGATAAGTAGAGCGATTTAAGGTTTTCTTTGTTGGTGAATCATAAAGGCTTTGGCTGTGAGTGACCTCCATTTTATCTTGTTTGACTTGTGTCAGTCCTTCAAGAATATTTTCTTTCTCCATTGTTGCCATCTGTAGATGTGACATTGGAAGAACTTTTAAGTTACAGAGGACTACAGTTCACTGTTACACATAACTACAATTGCTAAATAAATACTGTAATAAATAGCAAGAAATAAACAATTCGTGAAACTGTATTGCATTTATATATTCTTATATCAATAATATTGTGCTGCAGTATTGCTAAACTAACTTCATCCATACCTCTGAGGACACTTTTATTTTGAGAATCTCGTCCTCCAGGTTGCATTTTGCACTTTCAGACGAGGGCACCATCTTCTGCTTCACTGTATGTTCGGTCTTCAACAAAGCAGCCTTGTTGTCTTTGGCATAGTAACTGGCTTCAATGATGTCCTGTTTGTTTATCCTCTGGTTATCAGTCTTCGTCCTGACCCCGAGCGTCAACAGCTTTTCCTGTAGACTTTTCACCTCTTTGACGTACGACTCTATTTGTTCCTGAAGAGATCTCGCTTCATTTTCCTTCTGTGTCAGTTTCCACTCACTGTCTGTTATCTTAGCTGACTCATTTGACTGTTCATTGCAAAGGCTTTGTAAAGCGTTTACTTTTGCGTTCAGTTTAAGTCTGTCTTCCTCAAGTTGGGCTATTTGTGATTTTGCATTTGAGAGGTCTTGTCCGAGCTGTGTTCTTTCTTGCTGCAGTTTGTCTATTTTGATCTGCAGTTGCAGCTGTTGGTCCGATTGTTGCTTTGTTTGTGCAGTGGTTTGATGCACTGTTTTTATCTGACTGACATCCTGTTTGAAATACTTGTTTAGCATCTCTGCTAATTCTGCGCTATGTGACTGCTGTTTTGAACTCCCGCTTTCACTTGAGAATTCAGTTTGAAGTAAAGTAAGTTTTTTCTCTATTTCAGTCTGCACTAGCAACAACTGCCTCTCATAGCCCTCTTTCTGAAGTTCTAGTTTACTTTTCAAGTCCTCTAGCATTTTCTTGCACTTTTCAAGTTGTTCTTCCATCTTCTGGGACCTCAGCTGAAGGACAGAGTTTTCATTTTGCTTTTGTTCAACCTCTGTTTGGGTGCGCTGCAGCTTTTCTTTCAGCATTCGGACTTCAGATCCCAATGAAATGCTTTTCTTTAGCGCCTCAGCTTTCTCCTTCTTAAGGATAGTGTTTTCATGTTGTAGATTTAACTGAGATTTGTCAGAACTCAACATTACTTCTTTCATTGTCACTTTATTTTTCTGAAGCTCGCTCTCCATCTGCAATATTTTGGATTCTTTGACTTTTCTTTCTCTGGTCTCTTTCATCAATTCATCTTTAGTTCTTTGTAGGGAAGAGCTGAGCTCTAAGAGTTTAAAATTCAAGTTCTCTACATTTCTGTCTGATGCTCTCTTGTCGTTTTGAAGAGCATACATCTCCTGCTTTAGGTTTTCTGTCATTTTCTCTGAGCTGCTAGTTAACCCTTTAGTACTGTGCTTATGTTTGAAAAGCTCGTCTTCTAATGCCTTGACTTTATTGAGATGTTTCTGACACTCTGCAGATTGTTTTTGCAGTTCTGCATTTCTGTTCTTTAGCATCACGTCCAAATCACTGATTTCAACATTTTGCTGGTGGATCTTTTGATTAGCAGAATTCTTCTCAGCAAACACTGACTCCAGCTCTGATTTCAGAGTTGTTATTTCTTTCTCACATTTGGCATTTTTTGAATTAAGTGTTTGGATTTTCTGTTGCAGTTCAGTCATTTGCCTCACCTCCTCACTGTAATCTTGAAGTTTCATTTGAAGCTCATGGGAGGTCTGAGATTTCTTATTTAGTTCCTCCTCAATAATTCTAACCTGTGATTTGGTGCCCTCCACCTGAGACTTGAATATTTTTATTTGCTGATCCTTGCTCTCAAGTTCCATTGTCACCTGATCGAGTTTAGCTCTCAAGTTCTTCAGATTCTTTTCCATCTCCATATTTATCTGTTTTAACTCATCTACCTTTTGCTGCAACTGAGAAGCAACTAATAAACTTTTTTTAAGTTCTGATTCGAGGTTTTTACATTTGAGCTGCGACGCCTGCTCAGATCTCTTCATTAAGTTGTTTTCTTCCTTAGCTGTTTGAAGCTGCTGTTTCCAGCTCTCTATCTCACTCTTTAAAGACTTGATCTTCTGTTCAGAAAATGATCTGTCTTTTTCCAATGACTCTGTTTGGATCTGAAGACCTCTAATATCACTGTCAGATGAGACATTCATACGTGTCAGCTCATTGCATTTAAACTTCAGCTGATCTACTACTGCCTGCTTGGAAGCTACCTCTTCTTCTAAGTTGTTAATCTTGTGAATATTTTCCTGCTCCATGGAGCCTTTCTTATGCAGTTCTGCTTGGGTGATCTTCAACTGCTCTTTAAGGCCTTCAACTTCAGTGCTTTGGAAAAACGCGTTCTGTTCCAATGAGGATTTTGCTCTTTGGAGAGATCTGATTTCCTCTTGAAGTCCATTGATTGATTTCTTCATCTTCTGTGCTTCCTGTTGGAGATCCTCTGATTTTTGTCTCATGTTGATCCTTTCAGTTTCCATGTCCATCTTAAGTTTCTTCAGTCGGTTATTGCTGTCATCCAACAGCTTTTTATAACTTTGTGCTTTCTCCTCAGCCATTTCTGCTCTTTTCTGGATCAGGACTAGTTCCTCTACCTTCTGCTCCAGGACATCCCCCATCATTGTGTCATTTTGTCTGACTGCAGATGATTCAGGCTCACTTTCGACTGTCGACTGACTGTCAGATGACAAAGGCTGCTGAGCCAGATCATTTTCTTTACCCTTTACTTGACTTTGCACCTGTTCCTCAGTACTTTCCTCCATGTTTATTTTCCTCTGAAGTTTGGGGCTCTGTTTCTTAAGATCTTGGCCATTATTACGTTTCTTTAAGAGGTCCTCTAGGTTCTTCTGAGCCAAAGACCATTTGGCCTCTGACTGCTCAATTAACTGTTTTGTGTTACTTAATTCTTGCTCACTGGCAGCTTTGTCTTTTACCGCTATTTCTAACTTGGTGCAATACTGATTAACGTCATGCTCCAGCTGTGATTTCTGAAAGCTTAGATCATCAATTGTCTTCTGCTGTGTGGCTACTTCTCCTTCCAACTTTTCCAGCTGTACTTGTCTTTCAACCAGCAAAGCCTCCTGTTTCTGGACCCGTTGCTTAAGTTGACTAATCTCTATTTCCCCTGCAGCTTTTTGGTGCTCCACGCTCTCTGTCCTTTTTGTATTCTCTGCTCTCTCAAAAGCCCTTCTGTTCTATAATGCAAACAAAATAAGTCATCCACTGTTTCATGTTTATTTAGAAATTGTAAAAAAACTTGCATGATAGTTTATCTTCTTACCAGAGTGCTGCAGCCATATTAAACACTCTCTCCAGGAATTTGCAATTTGCATAGGTTTTTAGTTAGCCAGAAATATTGTGGAGGGTTAGAAATCATATTTAACAACAAGATGTTAGATTTATTTAAGATATTCTTACTAGCGTTACTGATTTGATCACTGCATCTTTGTCATTACCAATACTTACAAAACTAAGCAACTATGCAACAAACCCACACAAACTCCTGGAGAGGCTTTATTTTCCCACAGAAAGGCGATATAAGAAAAAATGAAAAAGCTCTTTCCTCCTAGCAAGTCACCATCACCAGCAATAAGGAGTTACTGTACAAGCAGACATGCACCACATTTCCTTTGCTTCTTTTGCACAATGAGGCAAATGTCTTCACTAGTGATGAACTGAATATATATGATAATACAACAACCCTCGGAGGAAGGTGATACAGTTTGCTGCAATATTTTACGGTTCGCTACCTACTTACTGAGGCAGCGAAATATGTTGATGCAAAACAGAAGACCTAGGAATCATGCAATGATAAGAAGGTAAAGCTAAACGGGCATTATAAGTGTAAGCGTCCAAATAGCCCCAAAAAGTCTAAAATATGCTGCATAAGCTACTGCAAATGTAGAAAGCCAGGAGGTATTGAAAATATGGATCTCTCACCTCCTCGTCTTCAGTTCTCTTCAGCGTTTCACTGGCAAACTTCACATACTGTGTCATGAGAGTCACAAGAGCAGTGTAGCGGGTTCGAAGATCCATAAACTGTGCAAAATTAAGAAAAACAAGTATGTCACTGAGATGTACACAGAGCACACCGTTCCTGTCCTGCCAAAGTTAAATAATAGTTTTACCTCCTGCTGAATGGCATCAGAAGAGCTCTGCATCCTCCGTTTCTTGAGAGGGGATTTGTGTTGGGAGTCAACCATCGCTCTGAAAGTCATCAGCTGAAGTTCATAATCCTAAAAAGAGATTTAGGTGTAAGTTTACAACGTGTGGATCACATCTTGGTCGTTGCCCAACAAAGCTGAAATGGGAATGTCACAAACTGCTAATTTCATATCAGAGAGACAATGAGAAAATGTAAGATACATTAGCTGACCTTAATGGCAGATGAGTACTGCTCTGAGTACTTCTGACACTCATCAATTCTGCTCTGTTTTTGTTCAATTTCAGCAACAAGGACCTGAAAGACATTCCATTTAAAATATATACATATATACAGTACATCCATACTGTATTTATCTTATAGTGAAGAAGACGTTAACTCTTGTCCTACCTTGTGTTTGTTCAACAGCTCAGCCAGTGCCTTGCTATCTTCAGGTTTGTTTTCTTGGGCCTTTAGCTGTGCTGCTTCCATTTCTCTAACCCATTCATCCAGACAGCTGTAGGAGTCTCTGTAGTGTTTCAGAGATTTGCTAATACCATCCAGGTCCCGCAGCCTGAAATTGAACAGTTAACGTGAATGAGCAATACTTACACTTATAATACTTGCACAGAAATGTTGTGAAAGACTTCTTATGATGCAATGCAACAACAAAAAAACTATAAGAAATATTAACACTAACCTGTTATCAATCTGGGAGTGAATGTTCTGCCATCTCTCGCTCAGCTGATCAGCTTTCTCCTTGTGCCAGTCCAGATCAAAGTCACGCTCGTTGTGTGCCTTAAACATGCGGTCGCTGATGACTCGGGCTTTCTGCAGCTCATCCTCCATGTCATGGAACACCCCCTGCTTCTCGTCAATCTCTGTCCGCCATTGCTGTAATCAAAAAGAGGAATGGTTACTCAAAATGAACTAAAAACGCTGCCAATGTTGGTGAAATATAAAATTTCAAAATTGTATTACCTTCAGTGTTGAAATGACTGTCTCAATGGACTTGACGTCAGAGTTCATAGCGTCTTCCTCGTAGAGTTTGGATTCGTAGGCCTTAACTAGCGCCTCTGCACTCTGGCTGTGCCTCACCACTAAGCTCACTGTTTTCAGTCTGCGACACAAAGGGAGCATGCCTTCCATTAAACTACTTTTAAGGCAAATATCTATCTGGGTAAAATATTGAAACCATGATTACTTCTAGACAATGAAGGGAGTGTCTTACTTGTCCATATAAATGGAAGACATGGAGTACACTTGGCTCATGCTTTGAACGATGACGGTGAGTTCAGAGGAAAGCGTTGGCACAGAAGGAGAACCTGCAGCCTGTCTGAGGAACAGCTCACACTTCTCCTTCATCACGTCAAGGTCCTCCTTCAGTCTATTCAGCTCCGCTGTCTTCTTCTACAAAGTGGCAGGTAGAAAATCAGGACTCAAAAAGAAGTAAGTTTTTGAATGTGTTGAATGATTATTGGTACCTAGACGTGTACCTCATGATCTGTGATGCGCTGCAGACTCTGCTCCAGGTCGTCTCTCTCCAGCGGTGTGCGGAGTTGCCTGATCAGGTGTTCTTCGTGGGCCTCCAGATGCATCCGGAAGTTGCGGATTTCTGAGATGTAATGATTGTACACCGACTCCTCGTGTTCCTCTGTTTACCGGGAAGAATAAATAATCACGTAAGAGCATAAAATATGTTTTGAGTTTTAAACTGTGACAGGACAGTTTTGTTGTATTTAAAAAAAAAAAGTAATTGTAAAAGTTCACAATACCACGATAAAACAAAGGAAATGTTAAATCTGCATAAAGTCTCACACACATCAAGCGATAGGACACAAAAGCACCTCTAGGTGGCATCATTATCACAGTGTAAGGTTGGGTAGGACCTGTTGCAATTCAGCTAAATCAATGACATGTTGTACACTGCTAAGGTGAAGTCATACACAAATTAGGAAAATGGCTTTAATAAGATGAAAACTTATTATTTAAAAAGGGGAGGGGGCTTTTGTGTAATTTTGTATAAACGTATATTTGTCTCCTATGTAACATCACAACATAACATAGCTATTTTGTATATATTTTTTTCTCCAGGAATTCCACAAACCATAACTGCACATTACCAACATACCAGTGTTTGCTTTTGATTAACAGCAAAGCTAACCATCTCTTTAGAAACTCTTCTTAATTCAGTAAAAAAACAAAAGTCATTAACTTAAGGCTTAAAAGGCTTAAAGAGCCACGTATTTCCCTCGCATGTTGAGTTCAATGTACACCACCAACTCCTTGTTGGGAGGGACAAGAAGGGAATCTGGGCCTTACCTCTTTCTGCAGATCTGAGTAGCTCCTGGTAGTACTCCTTGCAGGCCGCAACGTCTCTCTCTAGCTGAGCACAGTCTGCCACTGTGAATACCTCGGACTCCTCGCTGTCCTCCAGGAACTCGTCGAAGTGGGACTGCAGGTTGCTCAAGACCTGCTGATGCTCACCTTGTAACATGGTCTTTATCTGCAGAGAAATAAAAGTGGGAGTGAGACAAACATGCACTTTGCATATTTCCTAGAATGATCATCAAAACTGAGCCTGATTATCATAAATGGTCATCAGCTGGTGTTGAAAATTGGGATGTATAAAACATAATCATTCAAACATACTGAGGCAACATTCCAGTTGCGGATGGCTCGTATATCAGCCATTAGATAATGCCAAGACACCACACTCTTCATGTTGATGTGGGAGTGGTGCCACAGTGCCAGGACGTTCTGGTATATCTGCTCAATTCTGCAGGAAAAGCAAGAGACAAATTATTTATCCCACCAAAGTCAGGTCACCAACATTTATGCATTCAGAAACTTTATTTTAAAATATAGCATAATTCCGACACAAAACGAAGCCTAGCATCCTAGAGTCTCACCTGGTAGCCATATCAACAGCCTCTTTGTTAGGTGGAGGCACAGTGAAACACACAGAGGGCACCATGGCCTCATTCCCTGCTGGGTTGATGACTTTCCACTTGGCCCGGTGAGAGTTACTGGCCAATACGCACTCATCCTCTTTATAAATGGTAATCTGAAAGAGTTGTGATAAAGACACAGCATACATATATTTACTAAATACTTACTTTGTAATAAAGATTAAAAGTGGTGTAATATGGTGTAGAGAACCACTGTATACCTCAATCTGACGATAATCACAGATGGCTTTGACAGGGATGGAGGATCTCACAGGGCTTTCAGGGTTCCTGGGCCTGAGCTGCACAATATTCTTGGCCCTGCCCACTAACCCAGCTACAGAGCTGCGGTACTGAAGAAGCTGCTCTTTCTCATCCTATGGACACACCATAACAAAAAAAAGTTTACATTATTTTTTACTTGCAACTATCTCAGCATGAGCACACACTTCACACATCTTTCATCAGTTTACCATGGACTCCTGAATGAGATCCTCCATTCTGTGTAGGCTGCTTGTTCGATCACAGCTGTATTTTCTTTGAATGGCATCTTGCAGGCTCTTAAGGTAGTCCATGGACTCTTTGGCATCACTGAAAAACTGCAAGAGGGAAAAGAACGAGAAATTAGATGTGACAAAGACATGCACTTTGCTGTACTGACCAAAAAAAAAAAAAAGGCAGCATACCTCAAAATAAACAGCATTCTCCTTGAGATGCTGTTCTACACATGAGCAGAGCTGTAAAATCCAGCTCCACTGCGTCTGCATGGCAGCCCTGTAAGCCTGGAAGAGAAACAACTTGGAAATAAGATATATATCCAGGTATAATAGGTAGAAAATTACAAGACACAAATACTTTACAATCTTTTAATCACTGTGGGAGCAGTATGCAGGGTGGAGACGCTACTGCCATTCTGACCGCAGAGCTGAGTATGCAGAAAAGAAAAACCACACGGGACTTACTTCAATAGTGAGCCTGGCGGGGTGGTTTTTGAGCATAAGGCGTTCTGCCTTGTCCTGCACAGACTTGATCACTTCCTCCTTTTCATCCAGCTCCCTCATTAGGTCCTGTATGAAGACATTAAGCTGAGTATCTCGGGCATCCAGCCGCGGCAAAGACCCAGTCACTCCATCCTCTTACACACTCCCATATCCAGTCTCACAGACCATTCAGGCCACAATACACAAAGCCCTCCACTGAGATTATTGTTCTATTTAATGAAAGCAGCTGTAATGTAGACAAACCTATACACCCAAAAGAACTGTCTGAACAAGCCCATGTTATTCTCTCTGCATATAAAATTTCACAGATTAAATTTCAGTTAATTTAAAAGACTGTTTAAACAAAAAAAAAACATACAGCATGGTAGTCTCTTTTCTTGGAGATGTTGTCGTTGCGATCACTCCAGTCAAAGGCAACTTCCTCCTCCTCCTTCTCATTCAGCCAGATGAGCTCCTGAGTTGCCTTTGACACAAAGTCATGCAGGCTTTCCAGATGGCTTTGTCTCTCTCTTGAACAGCTCTGAAAGGAACAGGCATCCATTAATTCAGACTACAAAAAAAGCACATACACAATTTATAGCAGCACAGATTTTAGTTTATGGCTGTTGATCTCAACAGATCACTTACCAATAGCGTTTCATACTGCTTTTCTAGTTTGTTCAGTTTGTCTGAATAAGTTAGTTTCAGGGGGATTGTCATCTGAATCTGAGAAAGAAAAACATGTTTTGGTTTCTTTTAGTTTCCTCTGCAGACACTAAGAGTTATGGCAGGCAACAGCAGAACAATTTCTGACTAACATTTAGGTTACAGCTTATGTAGGAGTGCTGATGTTCCTATTAAGATTATAAGCAAGACAGAGAGAAGCACCAAAACGCTTACCTCACTCAGTTTGGCATCTTTAAGACTCATTTGAAATTCTTCAATGGCTCTGTGTACACTTTTGTGGTTCTCTAAATGCATTTCCACACTTGGCAAATCAGATCCCCACTCCGACCGATCCAGCTGCAACTTTAATACAGAAAAGAAAGAAAGAAAATCAAATAATCAGTATCTTATTTAACGGTTAAAGCTACAGTACATTATAAACAAACTGAAAAAACCTTGATGTTTTTTTAACATCGAGGAAGAGGGGACTACAGATGAAAAATAGCATTTTGGCTAATTCTGGCATTTTTGTATGTAAAATAATGTGTTTTATTAATTTGCACTGTCCCCTTTTCATAAATAAACTGAATTGAACATGGTGACTACTCACCTGCATCTCCTCCACCCAGCTCAGGAGGTCCTGAACAAATTTCATGTTGACCTCCTCTTCTGTCATGTTGGGGTCTGCCAGTGAGGATTTCAGTAAGGGTTTGCGGATCTGCATGTGTTTCAAATGCCTGAGGCTGCCTGGGTCCATGCCGCCACCACCCATGTAGCTGTGGACTGAAGCAGGCTGCAGACCGGGGGTCAAGGCAGGGGTAAAGGACGGGGTCAGGCACGGTGTAAGGCTAGAGGTGAATGTGGACCCAGGGGTACCTAACCCCCCTGGGGGGAGTGCAGGAGTAAGGGCTGGTGTGAGGCTTGTGTTGAAGTTCTGAGAGTAGCCAGAGTTCAGGCTTTGTGTGATGCCCGAGATCATCATTTTGGTTTGTTCTGTCGTCAGGGTACGACCTTTGCTGTACACAGAAGAACACTCTGCTCTCAGGGCTAGAAGGTCATCCCGGAGTTTTGACACCCTGTATTTAAAAAGGAACAACAATATGAGATGTATTCATGTATAAGAATATTCAGTGTGTTATTTTTGCAGGAGGATATACACTGTACCTTTGGACAAGTTGATCTGCAAAGGGGAATTTCCCATCCAGAAGAATTTGGATGTCCACCACTTGTTGTCTGAGGATATTCTCACACTCTAAAAGGTAGCCAGCAATCTCAGCTTCATGTAGGAACTGAATACCAGACTCAAGGCGTTTTGCATCCTGAGCAGAGGAAAAAAAGAGACTCAAAACTCAAGACTGTACACACAGTGCTATTTTATCACAACTTACAAACAGATCCAAACAGAGATTGCACATAACTTACAGACTGCAGGGCAATTCTTGCCAACGCCAGCTTGTCCTCTCCGTTAACACAGTCCCGCTGGACCCTGTTGGCAATCTGCTGCAACATCTCAAGCCTACAAAAACAAAAAGATCAACAGTTATTATCGCTTTAATACAAACAAACAAAAATATTCACAGTGCACAGCTGTAATCTCACCTGGATCCATAGACAATGTTGTTATTGAGAAAGACAGAGCTGTTAATTTGTAGTGGTTCAGTAAGAGTGGTGTCATCAGAGCCGAAACTGGTGAAGCTACTGTTGCTAACAGACGAGATCCCACTAAAATAGGCCATCTTACTTTACATGGCAAATCACTGCAGCCAATCAAACAATTACCGTAACATTTCTCATCCTAATCATCCCTCTGAAAGGAACCCAGCCGCGACCTAGCCATGACACACCCAACTGACGGAGCGGCTTTCAACGTGCTCATATTTATAGTCCCACAGCCAGGTGCTGAGCGTGTAAAGGGACTCCCACACTGAAATACTGCGCATCCCTCAGGGGCTAAATATTAAAGAGCAGGTTGAGGCAGTACGCCTTTATTTGAACTGCGACTGTAAAGTCCTGCCAAACTGCTGTGATTGCTGTTTCTGCTAGTTTTCCCCACACCCAAAATTAATGCTGTAAATATGTTGTGTTTACAGATAATGAAGGCAGGGATGGAGATGTAAACTTGTTTAAACTATTATCAATGGAGAACTTCCAAGTCTTTGTTTCCATAGAAATAAGATCTACTCTGCAAACAAACATTGATGGAAACAGAACACCAGATAGAGCTCAGAAACCTGACTGAGCATGCCATAAGGAAGAAGTAACTCTTTGTGTTCTTAGAATTTGCAAGTTTCTGCTTTTTTAATGTAACTACGTACTAGCTCAGTCATGAATTTGTTCCTGGACTGACATTTTTTTACGACTATTCTATTACACAAGATTATTATGTTTGGTGCTTATTTTGTTAAAAGTGGTACAAAACTCAACCTTATCATATGCAAACAGTGTACTTTGGCTGCAGTAAATCTGATCAAGATATATTGTGTATAACAGCTCATGAATATGTTGATATAAATCCTATATTAGGCTTTCAATATAATGCTATAGCACCAAATACACCAAACTCAGAAAATGTTATGCTGACTCATGTAGCATATTTGCTCTTTCATCTATACAGTGTTTGGAAAGCTTTTCATTTAAAAAAGCATCCATCCATCCATCTATCTATCTATCTATCTATCTATCTATCTATCTATCTATCTATCTATCTATCTATCTATCTATCTATCTATCTATCTATCTATCTATCTATCTATCTATCTATCTATCTATCTATATCTACCTTGCTTGTAGGACTTGTATTTTGCTTAAAACAGTCACACATTTTGTGTGTCTTGGTTAAATGGTGGTGACCTTTGGCTGACAAGTAACCCAAACTATTAGGTTATAAAGAAGAGACCTTTAAATCACATTATGTTGAGCCAGGAGACATGAAGTATTAATACGCTCAGTGCCTGCACATACCTTTCCACCTCAGGCCTCAGGCTCTTCTCCCTTTCTAGCATGGCAACGATTAATTTACCCCATTCCTTCTCCACATCATTTGGGTGATGACCCTGGGGTAACTGAATACGTCCAAACTCGATCCACATCTGTCAGGGACAGACACAGATATGGTATTACTACAGTGCGCATCACTACAAACACTGCAATGTGTGATCAAAGCAACGCAATGTTCCTCTATTTTGGATTTGTAGCCTATACCTCAAGCATTTTATAGAGATTCTTGATTTTTGTCTTCTCGTTCTCTTTCAGCGGGATTTCGTGTTCTTTAAACTGCAAATACTGTGTATAAAGTGCCTGTAAAAGAAAGCAAAGATCATATTAAAAATGTTTATACATAGATCTCTAAGCAGTTGTCCGTACTCTCCCCTTGTCTTTGAAACAACTGCATAAAAGTGCCTTTACTGTTAAAAGGTATCGACTTCTTGCGGCAAATGGATGCCGCTGCTCTCTCATATCCATCAATATCACTTTAAGTCTCAGTTACAGCAGGAAGACGTTGCATGTGGGCTATTTGAAGAAGACAATTATCCTTCACCTACTGCACATGCAGGATCTAAGCACTCTGTAAAATGAGACAGCTAAAGCTCAACGTATGCAAATAAAGCTAATAAAGATTCAAATATTGAATACCTTGATTTCCACAGGGTTGTTGGGGAATGATCTATCTGACATTATGGCCACATTGTGTTTGATCCACTGGCTGAGGTATTTGATCATGTTCTGGTACTCCACCCATTTGATATCAACATCCTATTCAAAGAAAACGGATCATCAGAAATAAAGCACTTTTTATCACTTTCACTTGGATTTGGGTGGAGTTACTTGTGAACTGATGCCATCAACTTACATTAGGACTGATTCCATCAACACCATCGGGTACTTTCGGGAAAGCATCATACAGTGTCGAGACGTATGTGATGACAGATTTTTCATCGGGTGACTGAACGTCTACGTCTGATGAGGGAAGTCGAAACCAAAAGGTCACAAATGTAACACATGTCAATGAGCTTTGCTCAGAGGACTTATTCCCCAAGCCAAAATCTCCAAGCTTCACTTCACGAGATTTATAGCACAAAAGGTGTAAAAATGTTTCCTAAATCTAAACAAACATGACAGTGGGTATGGATCTCACCCTCGGGGTCCAGCAGTCTGGCCACCCCCAGCTGTTCAGCTACACAAAATGCGTGCTCTAAATTTGATCGGTTGGCCTGTGTCGACACACGGCTCATGTCAACCAGATCTGGCCTGCAATAGGGAGAAGGATAGACAATCATAGAAAATCAAGGTATACCAAGTAAAAGAAAGAGGACGCGAACAGAAGACCACTAAACCCACTAAATGCATTATATAGCCTGCAGTTTCTTCAGTGTTACAGTACCTGTATTTATGAATGATGGCATTAAATAGTCTCCCATCCCTCCAGGAGGTTGTGAAGTTGTCACATCGTACACCTACATAGCCATCTGTTATCTGCCTGGACCAGAACAGTAGCCTCTCCTTGGCGGTCATGTCTTCGGACTCTCCTGTCACATGGATCTCCGATATCTGTCAGGATGCCAGGACGTTAAATGTGCAGAAACACACACACACACAGAAAATCTAATCCACAAACCTGTGAATAATAAACCTGTGAGATTAGTTCCCCATTACCAAGTGGCAACAATCAGAGCAGCACCTTGACATATGATGCAATCAAATGTGATAACACAAGCGACAGCCTTAAAAATACTACTGCATTAAATTAACAACTTTATGTTCAGTTCAGTTCAGTTTTATTTATATATCACATTTAAAAAGACAACCATAGTTGACCAAAGTGCTTAACAAGGACAAAAAAAAATTTAAATAGATAGTATATACAAACAATACACAATACAAAATAATCAACAGTTGAAAAGGGTCAAAGTGTCAAAGCTCAACTTGAATTGAAAGCCAATGCATGGTAATGGGTCTTAAGCAAGGACAACAAAGACTGAACATTTTAACCTTCACAAAGATAGTACTTATTGTACAAGTGTGAATTACGTGTAAATGAGATAATAGTTTCTGTTCGTACTTGAAACATGGAAAATGTCAGCAGGTCAGTGTGAAATAAAGTTAAAAATATGAATAAATTACCTAATAGTTTTACAAGGTGTTGTACTGAAGATTAAGATGACCTCAAACAAACAGTGCCACTTCACAGGTCGAGTTCCACAGTGTTGCTGGCACTGGGTTTAAAGCACATTTATGACATTTGAACAAGAGTTTCTACCTACAGTTCACACCACATTTAGTAATGTTGATTCAAGCCTTTGAAGACTTTGTTTTCCTGTAACACGCATCCCAAACAACCAAACTTATGGAAACACCATGTGTCAGCAATACTGTAATTCCTTTTGCTATGGAAGCCACATGGGATACATATCGAAAAGTTTGTTTCTATTTTCTAGACAGTGTTATGTCACAACACATGCTTTAAACAAAAAAAACAAGCAGAGAAACACAAAGTAGATTCAATCAATCAATCAATCAATCAACCATTGTTCCACAAGGGGAGAATTTGCAGCCAGGTGACTGAAACAGTAGTGACATACTACAGCCAAACCAAGATTCACAAAATAGCACCATCCTGAAGAAAAAATGGAAGAATCCCCACAGACAAGACTATCCAGATGCTATAACTTCCAAAGCCTGAAACATGTGTACAGTCTACTTAAGAAAGCGTATGACAGGAGTTTAACAGGCCTGCGGCCACCGAAACAAAGGTTAATCTAGTCTTTTTAGTCTGTAGTCAAACTTCCTGAACAAAGTATGATATGGACAAGCCAGGATAGCCTCAGTCTTCCTAAGAATGTGTTAAGAATAAATATCAAAGAGCTGAATTTTACTGACTGTTGAGTCTCTTTCTACTGGACATGCTGTGGTTTCCATAGCACACCATGATGCAAAAGGATAAAACAGATTCAGACTGCAACAGTCATCAAGGATCCACAAGCATCAAAATAATTAATTTTTCCAAGAAAATAACGATAACTGTCCCAGGACATTTGTAATTATCTACCAGGGTGATTTCACAGTGCTGTATAACAGTTGATTTTGAACGAGGGAGAGAGATTGCCTAAAATCAACAATAATGTCCTTTGTTTTGTTAACATACATATGAAAGAATGACACCATGATACAAACTAATAAACAATAGCACCATGACCCTGTTCGTTATCCTGCAAAAGACTGACTTCTCACTATCACTATCACTGCATCAGATTTTATAATGTGCCAATTTTCATACAAACTCTGGCAGACATTGTTGTTCAAAATATAAAGAAGAGGGGACAAATAGCAGGGTTGCCACACTTCAGCCTCCTTATTAACAACAGTAATCACTTTAATATACTGTACAAAACTAACTGTTCTAGTGAGAGCACTAATTAATATAATGAATACAATAAGACATAATTTTTGTTCTGAATGTAGTCAACAAAATCAAAGCCCCACCAATAAACACACACAAAAACACAGCCTGCTATCACTCCAAAAGTGATTGACGGATCTTACAGTAAGCTCTAAAATCTAAGTTACTATTTTTTGATGCTGTATAACACCTGTCAACTATTGGTTGGGCTTTAACAAACAAAAAATCTATGTCAACATACTGCTCCTGTCTCTACATATAGATGCGCAGCATAAATATTTGAACACAGGTTTCAGGTAACTTATGCAAAATTATGCAGCCAAAGTGCATAATCTTCTGCACAGGTGGTGCCTGTGGTGTAAATACATTCTATAACGTATGATTCATGAGAATGACTGGGAACACAGACAGAAAAGACACCACAGTGATGACATAATGCTCTACCTGCACAATGGACCATGCTGATGGCTTATAAAATGATGTAATGATGAGAACATTTGTTTAACAGTGAACTGGTGATACTCTAAAGAAGTGTATTATTAAGCATATATTTTCACCGCAATGCTTAACTTCCATGATTTCAACACAAGCCTTGCAATTTTAACATTACATTATACTCCAATCAAACCCCTTATTAATCTATTATTAATCACACCAATAATGGTTTTATATAACACCCTCTAAGTTTACCTCGTGTTGGGTGGAAATACATTTGGCAGGAGCTGGAAGATGTTCTACGTAACCAGAGCAGGTGTAGGCCCTCCGTCTCCTCCTCCTGTGTGCTTGAGAGCCCCATATAATCTTGGCAAACGTTTCCTCACTCCCAGGTCTGTCATTACCCCTCAGAGTCCGTAGCATGTGCTCCACTGCTCCAAAGCTAACAGCCCTCCTTAACTGGCGCTGCAGCAGCTTCTTCACTAGCAGACCATCCTTAGCTGAGACGCCTCTGGATGTTGTGTTAATACAGCGAAGCTTTCCTTTTACAATGGACCTGCTTCTTTCATCATCTGTCTGCTCTGTGCAAAACCTTCCCGACCTGTAAACTAACCTCGTAGTTGATTGATTACAGGGATCTCTAAGGATGAAAACTGGTACCTCTCCAACATAGATGCCTGTGCTGATGCTATCCTGCCTGGATAGATGTGTCTCCACCTCGGATGGTTTATCCAGCTCTGCTTGGGACTCCTCTGCATTCCCATCTGGGCCATCTTGAGCCTCTGCACTACTGCAGATGGCCTCAGTTGCCTCACTTCCAGGACTCCTGAGAGATCCAGCAGGCTGAAAGTCTTCCGATTTCCTCTTCTTCCTCTGAAAATAGCGGCGCCCTTTGCGTTCTTTAGATTCTAAGCTCAGTGGAGCTTTCTTGGGATCCACATAGCATTCCTCTTTAGGGCCTCGAACACAGCCACAGATGTTTCCCATGGCTGACACGTATACAGTCTCTTACCCATTGACAGTGAGCTGTTTTCAGGCAAAGTATCCGGTGAGCTCCGCTTGATCTGAAGAGCCACTATCCCATTGACAGAAAGCCAAGTTCACGCTGTGCAACTAGCACACAATAAACAGTGAGAGACAAGCCGGCAGCCCGACACAAAGCTCCCTTCACTCAAAGTAGAGTTGACTTTTCCTTTTGTTGACTCACAGCTGAGAACTGGTCAGCCTGTCTCTCTCTCTCTCTCTCTCTCTCTCTCTCTCTGTCTCTTTCACTCACTCTCACTGCATTTCTGTCTTGCCTGCGTGCTCACTCTTGAGTCTCTCCTCTGACACTGGAATCCTTTCTGACCTTTGAAACATTTATCGGGCTTCACTAATCCAGCACAAACACCATAAATGCATACGCAGACATGGCTCATGTGCTTATAGTTCTCAGCTGAGCAAGAATGGAAGACTTGTGGACAGACCTGTTTTGTGCCGACTAGTCTGCTTTGTCTACACAGTAAACATGCACGTCACAGACGCCTCTTAGGTTTCCTAATATTTGCGTCTGTAATGACGGATGGGGACAAGGTTTAAACTGCAAGTGGATGCCAGCTGATGGCCACCTATTATGCTGTGAGAAATTTTGGCTCAGCAAGTTTGGCAGCATGAACCAGAGTCCCAGCCAGTCAGAAAGGCTTTGAAAAACAGAAGAGCATAGAGAGCAGCAGAAGCAGAGTCAAATCCGAGCTGGACAACAAAGTGCTTTCACTTTGTCTATTAATCAAGCTACGTACAATAGCGGAGCCAGAGGTGGGGCTTAAATCCAATGGTTTAAACAAACACTATTATCTGAACAGATCACCACCACCGCAGTTCACAGGGGGGCAAATGCTCTGACCAGGAAGTGATTCAACACATAAAAACCATTGCAGCACAACATTGCCTGACAGCATGAGGGAAAGGTTCACTGTAGGGGAATCAATCAATACTTTTATGAAATGGCAAAAAGAGAAGTAAGTAGTGTGTGAAAGGGTAAATAAATATAATGCCACCACACAGCTCAACTAAAAATAACACGGTGCTACTGTCAGCTTACAATATTTGGACCCTGAAGGTCAAAGTCACCTGACAGCAAACACAGTTCAAACTACAGTGTACTGATTACTCACACTGCTACTTATGGGCAGCTTATGGTAAAACCACCAAATACTGGTATTACTGCAGCATTAAATTGTTATGGTTTTGGTGTTGTCTTAGTTTGGTAGTCTGTTTTCTGTGTTGTCTTTTGTTCAGTTTCCTGTTTTATTTTGAAGTCTCTGGTTTTCTGTCTTGTCCACTTTACTTCCTGTCTTGTGTTTCCCTCCTTTTTGATTGCTTTGCCCAGCCTAATGTGTTTCACCTGTTTCCCAGCCTTGTGTCACCTGTCTTGTGTTATCTCATTACCCTCTGTATTTAGTCTTTGTGTTCCCCTTGTCCAGTGTCAGATCATTTTGTGTGTTTTGTGTCCCCCAGTGTCAGCGCTCCCAGTTATTCCTGTTTTTGGATTCCCTTGGTTTTTTGATACCTTTTGTCTTTGTTTTTGGAATCGGTTTTTTCCTACTGCCGTTAACAGGACTCCCTTGGTTTGTATGTGTTATATTAATAAATCCTCCTCTTCAAACGTTCTCCTGCATGCCTGCCTGCTCCCTGCATTTTGGGTCCGCCATTCCCTACTCCTCCCTGCTACACCTGACATAGATTATGTTTGTAAATGTTAAAAACTAGGGACAAGAGTTGAGAATTAGCTCTAGCTATAAACTCTATATGCTGCGCATCAGTTATGGGCTTTGTATTGTAACTATGTTTGCTTGTATGGTCCCTGTTAAATAAACAGATAATAAAAAATTTTTTTTTTTAAATGATGGTTTATAGCATTTAATATTATTTATATACTTGCTTGGTACAGGCTTCTTTTCCCCCATCAGTGAATGAATGAAATAAATGAATCATGACTCTGTTTGCGTACAGATCAGTAGACATCATAGAGACGGTGACAAACAAAGGAGATAAACAGGCATAGAAATACCTTACTACAGTGCAATGTCACCAGCTATACTAAAATAAACATTTTACTCAACACCATGTCCCAGGTCAAAATGCCACGTGGTCACCACTGTGAAGAATAGCGGCAGCGTTGTGTGATGAAATCAACTTATCTGTACAGACATGATCAAACAATAGAGTCTGAAACACCATAACAAAACTTGCAGCACTGAAACAGTGAACCTGCAAGGTAGAGGATTGAGGTCAAACATTACATGGCACACACCCTGTCAGTACTCTTAGTTTATATAAGTTAATATATAAAAGAATTAGCCTGCAGCACTAAGAAAAGCTCATAAAATATGTCCGCAAAACAACCCCTGAACTTCAGGCAGAGCCTGTCATATAAAAGCATGTAATATAAAAACAGTTCATACATGCCAATCTGCTGTCAGCTGTGATTATATAATAAAGCCAAAGGTGGATACTGTGACTGAAGTGTAACGTTTTCTCTGCCCTGCTATCCCCTAAATCAAGAAGAAACAGGCCCATTGCTGCTCAAGGGCTTGCGTGAGACTGACAGCAGCAGGTGTTGGCATCATCTCCGACGCAACCTGTCAGCAAGTCCAGGCAAAATTATATTACCTACTTTATCCCCCATTATTTCATTGAGGGCGTTGGTCAGGTAGATGCATTCTGGTTCTAACATAATATACTAACTGAATGCCATCTCGATCAAAGCTGCAAGTTTGAACGACTAGTACAATATTACTGTCCCTAACCAACCACATGCCAACCAACATGCCACAGTCAATGTGGCATGTGCCAAAGATATTAGTAATCCAATGCAAGACAGTCCGAGAGAGGGAGAGAAGGGAAGCGAGAGTGCGAGTGAGAAGTAGTTAAAGTATGGAATTTCTGCATGCTATTGGAGTTTGGATAGACACTTCGGTGGACACCTGGATTCTCTTGGCATTCAACATTTTTCAGAACATTCAGGGAGAAATATAAACTCAGCCTAGAGCACAATCTTGAAAACCATCGCAACTCTCCAAACTGCAAAGCTTGGTTGTACTGATTTGTGTACAGATGTTCACAGAGTAATGCCACAGATTTCTTGCAAAAACAGTAAACCAAGTAGACTCTGGGAAATAACGAACTACACAGAGTACAATACTTTTCTATTGTTTTAAATTTCCAAGCCATTTCCTGCTGCATTCAAACATAGACTTGTTACAACTCAAGCTAAATCAAATATGAATTAAAGTAAGCCAGGTAAACACTAACATATATTACACTGTAATCCTCAGTGAGTAAGACAGCAATAATATCATTCAGCATAATCTATGCTGCACAGCTTCGACACCTTGTGGTCAAAAGTAGAATCATTTTAAATGCATTAATCTGGAGGGCATTTGACATGCTATTATGCAACTCAATCCCAAAGCATGCCAGCATTCATGTTGCACTTAAATATCTGTAAATCTCTAAGACAAAGGTATCTCAGATAGGCTTTTTTGTAAAAAAATAAATAAATAAAAAATAGCCCTACTGTAAAACCAAAAGTATCTGCATGGTAGTTTCTGTCAAATCAGATGTTTCAGAGAAAGAAATATTGCTATTTTGAAGTTCATGTGTTAAATTAACACCTTGTTAGTAGTATGAACTCATCACTTACATACTGTATAATACAAGGAAATGAAAGTAAGTAATTATCCAGTATCTGAGTAATAAATAATCATACTTTCTTGGCTATTCAAAATCATAATTACCAAACCATGAGATGACAACACTGACCTGAAAGTGCAGAATAATGGTCCATATCAATCCCAGGGTCAGTTTTGGGTTGCCGTCTGTGATGTCGTCATTCCTGATGTTTACAAGTTTGACCTGATTGCAGGAAACGCATCATCATTCACATATCACATATTTACAAAAGTGTGCAAACCCTGCTCTTGAATTTTTACAATATGGCATTATGGTCTTTACATTTATTTGTGTATTATTACAAAGTATGAGTGTAACTGCGTTCTTTCTATTTTGACTCATATGTCTGTCTTTTATCAAGCACCACAAGGTGGCACAACAGTCATTATATTATGTCAGGGAACACTGTGGGTCTGAGATGACAGAGAGAATGAATGCTTGCTACTAATTAAATGCTATAAACCTGCTAGGACTGTTTTATCATGTCGGAGTGAAAAAGTATGTGCATTTAATGAATTCGCAAAAAACTTAATAGAGAAAATCAGAGTCTAACCACATTCTTGTTTTAATGGAGCAGTTCATTTATCCCTCAAGTGCCAGCCTGATCATCTGTAATAATTGCAATCAATAAACTGCAGGAGGAGATTTAAGGAAGTTGGAACAGTTAGATCCATAAACATTTACTTATTACAGAAGGTGCATGAATGTGTCTGATATGTACAGCAGCTAAAACAACAGAACAACTCATTTGTGACCATCTATGATTCCTTTGTCTCAAGCCTTACGTCACATCTGGCTACAGCTCAGCCAGGCTGTGTTCTTCATCACATCCTGAGTGGTGGGGGAGGGGAGGGCAATCAAAGCTCTCAAAACCCCACTGATGGGATTTGTAGTCAGCGCTCCTTAAATGCTGCCATGACTATTTGTGGAAACTGAATTTTCATCAAGGAACATGGAAAATGCCACGAGTCCAACAGTGTTGGAGAATAGGCAGTGTCTAGGTATTCACCACTGAATGGGGCTGTCCCACACAATGTGGCACTGTGTCTCAGCACAGATATTCAGACACAGTGTGCCACTTGCATTCCCAGTTCAATGACGTGTACCTTTGTTTGCATTTGCCTGCCTTAGGGGTTAACGTGTAAACAAATCTCTCATAATATGATGCAACTCCTAATATACACTATGAACTAATACAGTTACTTTTATTCTATTTTAGTGTGCTATTCAGCTGTAACCTTTTGTATAATTGCTTCCTCAAAGTATGAAAATTCCTATTTAATTATGTGGACTTTCAGTTGAATACTGCTATGAATTGTTGAGGACAGGAAAGGCAGACACATTTATTTGACCTGCAGTCTAAACTTTTAAAGGTTTATGAAAATGTTGGCTCAAATGTATTCCAATCGAAAGTGTGACAGAACAAGAGTTTCAGAGCTTGGATTGATCCTTACCTGCCGCCTCTTCAAATAATCCAGTGCTATTTGTACATTCTGGAGTCTGTGGAAGCGCATCCTCCCTCTCTCCCGAGGCTGTGGACATAAAGAGGGACGAGGGGCCATGCATGGCAATCAGCTTCTTCTCAATATCAGAGGACACATTTAAACAATGATTAGTAACATGGTGGACACAGGACATGCTTCCAGGTTCTTACCCGCTGATCTGGTGAGGTAAAGACTTCAAAGAACGCACAATAAGCTCTACCCAAAAAAAAAGAGCAGACATTTCTGCAGCCCCACTCAAAATCTGTGCATGTACAGAACATATTCCACCATTTGCATCTCTAGAAATTTTGCTGTTAACGTGTAATAACAAACCAAGTAAGCCTGCTAGTTAACACACTCTCACAGCTAAAGTGTACAAAAAACACAGTAATACATTTGGTTCGCTGTGCTGTAGACACTAAATGTAAATCTTTAAAATGATAGCAGAATGCTGCATTGTTCGAACAAGTATCCAATGTCTTGTGGCAAATACACGCTGACAGTAAAGGGCCACAGCATGAGGTAATGAAATGGAAAATGCATTGAAGCCAGGATGCAGCAGCAACAGCAGCAGCAAAAGACCAGTGCTGCATTCAGCCATATTTCTAAGTTAATGATAGCTGAGAGAGGAATCCCGCTCATCTCAAACAATATTTAATAAACCCATCTCCCACAGCTTTCATTCTGTGAATCTCATACACTTATGAAGAGCTCTTGAGGCTTTAAGATACCCAAAAGCATGCAGATGAAAAATGTCCTGATGCTCATGAAGGTTTGGAGCACTTTGATTGTATGGCTCAATGATGGGCAAAGCTAATGAGATGGATATAAAGACCCAAGCATTATGGGCAATTTCCTTAATAATTTATTGCATCTCTTTAATGCCTTTGCAAGGTCAGTGTGCCAAATATATTGTTGATGCATGCTCAAAAAGAAAATTTGAGCATGACGATGCCTGGGTCTTTAGATCATGTGCACATTTATCTGCATCATCAGTATCATCTGGTCATGTATACAAGGATTCTGACATTATTTCCTGATCAGAAGAAGTGGCATTAGGAAACATAGAAATCACAAATTTAGCTAAATTGGGGAAAAGGAAACAATACTCTGAAAGCATATAGAAGAACTACAATATCTCCTAGCGCAATTATGCAAGACTACAAAAAGACAAATCATACAGTGGGATTGTTTCTACACTCCTGTTAACTGGCCACAACACAACTCTGAATTAGTTTGTTAAAAAGGGGTGGAGGGGCAAGCCACACGTACCCCCTTATCATCATCATCCACCGTGTCTCCATGCTGCTCAACTGCACATGCTTCTGTCCCACTCACCAACCGCAATGTCTTCAGAAAATCACGCTCCCTTGGCTTATCACCGAAAAGGCAACACATGGGAAAGAAAGGAAGACATGGACACACACGGCGGCCAAATAAAAAGGAAGTTAGACAATGGACAGAAACCAATCATAGAGTGGAGAACAGAAGAGGGGGAAAGTAGAAGGAAAACAGGATGTAAACAGAAAATAGATAGCTTATAGAGGATGAAAGTTAGTCACAGTGAAGGAGGGAGTAACTGCTGGGGCTCCTTGCATAGGAATACATGCAGTTTATATACAGTAAGGGAAATCACAGCATGATAACATTATGGAGCTCAGGACTGCACAGAGACTGTATTAACATAATTTAATATAAGATGAAAAAATGACATGTTAACATAGAAATGAAATAATACTGCAAATAGCCTGCTGGTTAACATGCAGTAGCTCCCGTCTTAGGCTAGAGTACTACAGCTACATACACTGTGCAGCTATGTGCTCTGTATGTGAGGGATTAGACTCATACATAATACTGAACTATTTAGAATTCATGCCCTTATGATTTCTCATGAACAAAGTAAAAAAAGACCCCATACTGATAGAACAAGGCAACAAACCAAAGACTGAACATTATGACTATTTTTTTGGTTAAAATAACATGTAATATGGACATTGATTGCTAACAATATTACAGTGTATACCTGACAATTTTGCATTACAGTTTGCAAAACAATGTGGTCCATCAAGAACCTATTGTTGTATTTCAGTGTATAAAAATGTACTTTCAATTTAGTTTATTTCTACAAATAAAATATATGACACTTTCCACAATCCTTTTTTTTAACAGATGCAAAGTAACCTATTGGGCACCTGGATTAACACAGTACAAGTACACTTTCATATTTGTGAAAAGTTTTGGTTACTTAGCATTTGAAAAGTGTTCCACACCTAGAGACGATCAACTTCAAGTTTTGACAGAACAATCATTCCAGCTGTGTTTTAATCACCATAACTGCACAGCTTCCTGCACTCAAAAGAAACACTGCTCATTGTAATATTACTTTATTACTGAGAGGTGCAGTTATTGTGCATTAATATTTGCAAAAGGGCATTTTAAGTAAGACCGGACGTGAATTTTTATGCACAGAAGTGCAGCAATGTTGGTCCCCTAAAGGTCAAGAGTACAAAGAGTTCAGGACACAGTCACAACCAGCAGAGAACCAACAGGGATTTTACATACAGAGGTTTAAATAACTGCTCATGTAATTGTGGTATTTAAATAAAGGAATGTCACAGGAATGTCTGTAGGAATTTGCTTTTAATTTCTTGTACAGACCGATACATTGGTGCCGTTTCTACATACTGTATCCATGTAGCCTGGATGGGATATTCCACGCTTGCAGTTTATGTTACTTATTCTAATATACAGTAGATGACAGAAAACGGCTCAGGGCTGTGCTCTTGGATTTTACTGCAGCTTTTAAGGTCACTGACCATAATATTCCTACAGCCAAGCCTAATTGTTATGGTTAGCTCCTGCTTGGGGAATGGGGGGGAGGGTCCAAATAAAGAATTAAGGTAGACTTTGGCAGTTAGTGCGTTAGAAAGGCTAGTTAGCAAGTTAAACTTTGTTAATAACGATGATTATCTTTGGCCAAGAACTAGTTTTCCTAGTTAGTCCGAGCTAGTTTTCCTTCTTGCTAGCTTTTCCTTGCTAACATTTTGTTGACTGAAAGACAACAACTTTTGCTGGTAATCACCGTATTTAATATCCCACTCAAGTATGTTGCTACTTGAACACTACTACTGTGGCACAAAGCTGCCCATCCCTCAGCGTATCCAAGAAAACATATTTAAAGCAAGGCATACTGTACCACATCTTACATCTGATAGAACAACACAACATCAGTCAGTTTCATATATATCCCAGAATGGATAAGGAAAAAGAAACAAAAAAGGAAACAAAATAGTGTTGTAAAATGTTCAAAACCTGCATACAGTTAAAAAAAAAAGTTACTTTATTGAGTGAGTTTCGGTGGATGTAAAAATCACAGCTGATCTGATTACAGACCCTCAAATCCCAGGATTCCCTCCTACCATCAGTTACGTAAGTCAGATGGAGGGAGGGAAAGGTGTGATAGATTGCTCTACGGGAAGAGGAATACATTGCTCACTTTCATTGTCTAATGACAATCTGAATGTTTTGTGATTTCATAAGACTGATCTCAAAGGACATTGTTCTAACAACTCAATAGGATCATGTCCACATATACCAAAAGATGATCAGTGATTCTGACAAACCTTGTTTCTTTTAGTTCTGTTTCTCTCTATATATATTAGAAACACTGACCACGGAAATTAAAACAACAGAAAAACGTTAACTTACCAATGTGTCTCCAGACAAAACCTCCAGCAGTGAGATCAGGTTATGTCCATCTCGTAAGTCTTCATACAGGTCATTTATATGCTTTCGTACCTACCGACATAAGAAAGAAAGAAAAACGTGAGCAAATATTGTTATTAACACAATTTTTCATTGACTGTTTATTGTAACAAATATAGCTATACAACTACTGTACATGGTGTTTTCAAAATCTCTGAGCGCAGTTATTGAACCATGATAATCTCAATTTCTAAAGAAAAGATGAAGATCTTTTCTACAAGATTATACCAGGAACCATGAAAGTCTCTCACATTCTTACAACTGGCGTAACAACAAATCAAACACCACTTCTTATGTTTCTTTCTCGTACCACTCAATCAAAGTGGGGTTCAGTTTCAGTTTAAGCCTAGTTTTAGAAGAAACCTGTTTTACACATATTACAACAGTTCCCTCTAAACTGAAACAAATGTAGAATAAAAACACACAGGATATCATTGTGACACCATATCTAAATACTTGAGCGAGGCACTTAACAACTCTGGTGCGAGTCTTTCTCCGTCCTGTAGGCCCATCTCTCCTTCCTGCCCTAAATACCGCACCTCTGTAATCACCCTGCTGCCCGCTGACCTGCTTTCACACAGGGCTTTCAGCACTGTAATCCCAGATAGCAGCCACAGCTGTGGAGCCAAAATAGACTTGCACCCTTATGTTATTGGGTCAACAAAGCAGGTCCCCAACTATTACTCAGCACCTCTGATTTCTGAATCTGACTGTCAAACCTGAAGTAAAATGCAAATATTCAAATTAAACGATCAACTCAAGTTCAACGGGTTCAAACAATTGCAGTACAGAGCATATTGTTTTTATACTCACGTTTGTGTTTCTCTCTGCATGTGTCCTGTGTTACTGCAGTACCATAAACATAATATATTATTTCCTTTTTCTTTCGGTTGTGACAAAGTTTACATAATGCGGCCCTGCATTAAACAGTGTGAGCTGTTGCAGGTATTTCCTTAAGGACCAGCAGCTGGTATGCATGCAGCGTTCATCCTTCTAATATTTCTCTTATTGGAAATAATAAATCCCTTCCTGTTTGAAAACATCACATGACAATCATCAGCACTGATTCACAGGAAGCCCCATCCCCATCAAGTAAGGATTGACCCTTAAATTGACCCTTCAGCATCGTGTCATGTAATATAAGTCTGGAGGCTATAGGCATCACCAGAGGCAGCAGTTAGTTGTTGAGATATTTCAGTCAGGACCAAAGTGGTGGACACACACTGCTAGCGTGGCTAAACGTTTCATATGCTTCATGCGACTGCCACCTGTTTTCCAAAGCATACAATTAGTCTTTGATTGATTTCCTACCTTCTATTTATATCAAAATTATATGAAAGTCACCTTGCATAGACTTGAAGATACAAGCCTTGCTTGAGATACAAAATCTAAATAAAATACTATAATGACTCTTATAAATATTGTTATTAACACAACTGTTCATTGATGACTGTTCATTATAACAAATATATACCTATACAACTACTGTACATGGCGTTTTTAAATATCTGACCGCAGAAGAGATCTTTGAGGGTTATACCAGCAACCATGAAAGTCTCTCACATTCTTAACTACAGATCAACCACTGATGTTTCTTTCTTAGAACCACTCAATCAACTTGGGGTTCAGTTTCAGTTTAAGCACATTTCATAAAACACATTTTACAACAAACGTGGTGACGCAGTTGCAAGAATGGACTTTCTGAAAACTGTCTCTGCTGAGTCAGCTTATACAAAAATAACCGAACTTCTATCATTGCTTTCGTTGCTCATTTGGTGACTGATTTATTTATGTTTGGGAATTCCTGAGTCTTAAAATGTTTCTATTACTTAGCCATATTTGCTGCTTCTCATTTCCATCTGGCAAGCTACCCCCTCCCTGGAAGATATCCCATTTACAGGACTCATGGCCTCAACTAACGCATCTACTGTATATCAGTACCATTGAGCAGTTCACGCTGTGGGATTGCTTTTCATGCACTTTCATGCACTCACAATAATAGTGAAGTAAATTAATAAATGAAATCCCCTTAATTTATATATCACATAACTACATGTTTATGCCTTTTACATCACAGACAAAGTAATTTGTGGTAATAGCAGTGATTAATGCACCACTGATACATGGATTTTATAAAGTATAACATTACGCATGATTACCAGGTAGTGATGCATTTTGTACAAAGGTCTATTAGAGGAGACTTGCCAGTGCTTGTCTGTCTGCTAAAGTGTTTTATTAAATTCCACACACACATGAAGCACCACAGTAAGCGACAAACAACAAAAGACAACCTGTTGCTGCAGCAGAACAACAGCATATGCCATGCTAAATTACTTTTAACAAGCTTTAATAATATCTGGGCAGGAATGTTAGCATGTTGGAACCCAACATGGAGAGTGGTAATTGTTATCACTGCCAATTCTTCCCTAATGGATTGTTTATGTTAGAGGAAAATGGTTTGCTGATTGTCGCATGGTGGAAGAAAAGTTGGAATTTGAACTATTATTTAGGTTTCACCTCTGTATTAATGAATATAGTTTCCATAGGAAAACATGGGACACAAATGGATGAGATCAGTTTTCACATACAGAAATTCTGAATATGACATGGTAACAGAAAAAAAGGACGCTATCACAAATGTGTTCTTACCTTCAGCAGATGCTGGTTAATCCATTTTGTAAACGTCTTCTTCTGCACTCTGTCTCTTTCATCTGGAGAAAGAAAAAAGAAAAAAATGCATCCTGTGAATTATTTTGACATTTTACAGCAATCACCATAGAGGTGTTGGGGCAACACAAATCTCTTTTGAAGAAGGTTGTCATTAGACAAGGCCAATTTTGCTTTGTAAAAGCCTGTTATGTGGCCTCTCATGTTTAGTGTTAACTACGAACAGAGAGATATGGGGAAACAGCAGTTCTTTACTAGTGGGTCAGCACTTTAACTCTCTTTACTTACGTTTTAAAGCATTTAGCAGTTCATTTTTGAAGTGCTTCCTGCTGTACAGACTCATGTGCAATGTTATTTTTGGATTTATAGTTTTAATGAAAGTGATGCAGAAAAGTAAGGACATCTAAAGACCGCAGGTCCCAGAAGTGGCTATTAAGAAGATGTCATTTCCCAGAGGCTGAAATGACATCACTCTCCTGCATGCTATTGACCACATTGTTTTTTTGCTTCCCATTACCATAGCAACCAGACTTCCTGCAGCCAGTGACATAACTGAAACCAGGACGCAAATGGAAGCAATTAAAAAGGAAAAGGAAACGGGTTATATACATTTTCTCAAGATCAATACATTTCTAACAGTATACTAATGGTAAAAAAAAAAACTATGCTTGGATTAGAAAAATAAAAACTACATTTGCATTTTTATGTTTTTGCGTCAACATTATGAACTTGCATTTTTAATGCTGGACTATTCCTTGAGATTGGCCTCTATCCAGTGTCATAGCAGAGCAAGATTCACACCAGTGACCACAGTTGTGACTTATTCCACGGCTGCCTGACACAACTCCTTTAAATCAACCTCAGTGCACACCAAAAAACTCACATGTACAATCAATTACATTACAATCTGTCGGCTAAGTCACATTTACTATGCTGCTAATGACAGCAACACTCTGGAAGATAAGTATTTTTCTGAACATTGGCCACAGGACAAACAACACTGATGACCTCCTCCCTTTAATAATCCTCAAATACAGAGGAAGTTTTGCTCAAGGCTTACCTACTAATAAATAACTAAGTAATGAGCAAGCTCAGACATGACTAACCTGTCAAGGAAATGACAAGAAGAAGAAGCAGCAGCAAGATAAATACTGACCCATGCAGCACATTAGAGTTACCAGGTGAGCTCTATGCTCCCTCTCAGCCTTCAGCAGGTACTTCATGCTCTGCACTAGCTCCTGAGGGCTGTCGAGAGGATCGTGGTTCAGGTAGACGGATGCCATGTGGATAAGCGTCTGAGGAAGCAGTAACAGTCTCCTTCTTCCTGCCTGCCTGCCTACCAGCCTCTAGGGAAGCCGCAACTCCCTCTATCATCAAGCATCAAGAACGAGTCCTGTCAGGTTTTCCATGGCTACTCACTATTTTGAGTTTCCACCCAGCTGAGTGTTTATCTAGCAGCAGAGACTCAAAACCACAGAAAAAGAACTGTGCTTCTTTTAAAGAAAGTTGGGAAAAAAAGGTTTCTGGATGGTTCCAACTTACTGTGGCAAGATACAGTTTATTCAAGCTGCAATTTAAGAGCAATGTACCATCATTTCATTCATGAAAATACTTCAGTAATTCATATCAATATATCTTGAGAAATATGTACACCTATATACCTCGATTTTCAAGTTTGCAAAAGTTTTCGAGTAATCATCTATCTATTGAGCATCTGCCAAAACTCACCACAATGTTTACCTCAGCAGAAACAACTTAGAACACATCCAGGCAAGTAACAATCAACACGCTTCATGACACAACACAAAAATACCAACAGGCAATCTCCATGGAAGATATTCAACTTTCAGACAAATTGAAAAAAATTAATAATAATAATAAATATATTATACGGAGCATACCAGTAACATAAGAAAGTTATAGAAAAGAAAGCTGTCCTGTCTTAAGTTGTGGGATTCCAGTGAAGCAAAAATCTGTGTGAAGAAAATATAGCAGGATTTAGAGTTACCAGAATAAAGGGAGGGGGGGTATTTTAAGAACCCTGTGACTGTACTCTCTACAGATTCTTGCATTTAGTTCATCTAAAAATAGTGCATGTGTAAAAGCTGCTGAGAATTGGAAAATGGGTTGCTCTGACAATTACTCTGTATGATGGTCTACACATCTAGATCAAGGCCTAACACAAAGCCAAACATTAAATTAAGGAAGCAACACATCAACATATCACATCCGAGTCTGACAAAACATTTATCAAAAAAGAATCCAAAAAAGTAAAGTAATCTGACAGTACTGCTTTGTCATTGCTGATGTTTTTTTCTGTGTCACAGCTAAATCACAGAGTAATAAAGCAGTGTGACCTACAATAGGACACTAATTTCGTTTGAAATGCCCATATCTAAGCTTTGCTGAATAATATATGAACCTGTCCTGAGAAACTCATTAATATAGATTGGCTGAGAATTCCAGGAAACTCTCCAGCCGAAAGCAAAGGACGGGAGCTGAATGAGAGTATCATCAGCCAGCTATCAGACGTGGTCAGCAGCAATAGACTTCTGTACTTGACATATTGCACAGATTACAGATAACCCGCACACTTAATAGACTCAGAACAACATCCGCCACTGTCAGGTGGTGTGAAAACTGTGAAGCAGAACTTGGGAGCAGGTTTGAATATGCTATGAGACAAGTAATGTCTTAACCTGTGCTTCCTAAAAAATGAGGGTGTGTTTAATAGTATGGTGCCCCCTTGAGGATCTAATGAGAATAAAAAGTGACAATGAATTCTGGTTTGATATCAGCCCAAAATAAATTACACTTTAAAACACTTGTGTTGTCTTCCCGTCAACCTTGAAAAGAACACTTATTTTTTTGACGCCTTTTTTTCAAAGTTTGTTTTTGCTTTTTCCAACATTCGAAATTGTAAAATTTTTCTTCTACACATTTTCAGCGCTTATTTCTATGTCCCATATTTTATTTTGTATCGGATATAAAACAGAAATTGAAAATGGGTCAATTTGACCCAAAGTCAACACAAGGGTTAAAGTTATTTGGTCATAACATGAAAGCAGTAGTAAATATGAGTAAAGATCAGATATCAGGCAGCTTGTCCCCGTAATAATATCAATGACATAATGTCAGATCAATATGATCATACACTTTATCAGCTATATCAGTCGCGGTTTGAAGGTACGTTTTTTATACAATATTAAAGCTGCTGTATCAAGAAGTCTCTGAAAAAGCTTGGAGCAAAGACATGGTCACTAAACACCAATTTGTTTGGCTCTGGTTTGATACTCAGTGACTTTTTTCTAATTCTAAAATTAACCCATCATCATCACTAAATGTATTATGTTTATTTCATTGCAAACGTTTGCTTATACCGGGAAGAGCCTCCAAATTGTGACAACTGACAACAACTAGAACTACATACAATACATGAGAGCACTTCACAATAATGCTTTAAGTATTTAGGAATAATGCTCACATTTTCTTATGATGTTTTAACATCCTTACTTTAAATTCAGCATCTTACTTTTAATTCAGATTACAGTTTAAAAATGTGTAAACCAACAGCTTGGGACTTCTGAAGGGTCACGAAAGCCTGACTAACCACGTCTCTCTCATATTACATTTGAAGTTCTTGACATTTAAAACCTTGAGGCTGCCTAAAATTTTGAATTGAATTGAAGCCTTTAAAATGTACCCCATGATAGGAAGTTAAACTGGTAGTATTTAAGTAGTCATTGTTATTTACTGTACAGTCTTTCTGTAATTAACAGAGAACTGTATATGAGCACACTCAAGTGCATTGCTTCTTTTAACAATGACATAACAAACACTGAAATCTTGACACACAGTAGCCAGTTTTGTATAAAGGTTAAGGTTTTTGTGGTCTGTGTGTAGCCTACTTTGTCTACAGTCTGAACACAGTGCTAGCCAACAGTCCAACCCAGCATTCAAACAGCATAGAGCTCCGAGACACTTATTTGTAGAACTCAGCACATGTGCATGGCTATAAATAGCAACAACCCTAAACCATGCTGCCCATGCAACTGCAGACCACATAATCTGTGCCACTTAGGTGACGTCCTTCATTTCCTTACATACAACAAATATGACTGATGAAGTAAATGCTTGTAGTAGAGTTGAATTTGTAGTACAGTTGATTCTTATGTAATCCTGGAAAGGGGTTGGAGTCTTATTTTCTGGTTTGTGAATGTAATTTATCCATCCTAAAAGGAAAGTGTTTTAGGTGTGAGGATATGTTTGGCCAGTATTGATTTTTACGTTCTCTAAAACCAGCGATTTAGGACATGACACTGGTCTGTATGACTGATATTTACCAAACTGCTTCCAACTACACACTACCAGACTGATGGAAATGCATGCAATCATCAGCAGAACAGTCTACAGCATTTCACACTTTCATTACTATATTTTCTCAAGCTTCTTTGAACAGGAAAACGGATAAACTGCCTGGCACAGGGGGCCGGTGACACCCTTTGGCATCTTGTTACGTCAGGATGCCTAAAATATCCCCACATTCTGAGCTGAGCAGAGTCAAAAAGTCCTCGCAATCAAAATCCAGCCTCTGTAATCCTCTTGACCTCGTATGGGAGGGAAATCAAAACAGACCTAAAGACTAAACTGAAAAGCCCTCGACCTTCCAGCCTATGACATGGACTTGTTAAACATTCTTGCTAAACAGCTTGTATTTCAAATCTCCCTATCTTGCACCCGGCTCGGCGCAAAGCCCGACGCAAGTGTCTTTGCTAGTTTAAGAACGATGCAGTTGTCAATTTCCCATCCAGCGCCCACGTTGTTTAAATAGCAAATGCACCTGCGCCGATCTGTGCGCCCATGGGCGTGCTGATCTTACAGGGAGGTGTGTTCAGGTGCATTCTTGGCGTATTGCTATCTTGAGCCTAGGCTCGTGCACAGCGTGCGCACACTATGCTTGTTGCCATATATGATCTGCTTGCGCGCTTTCACTTCACGCACAAGCAGATCAGTTTCTTCTCCTGAAAATCTCTCCTTCCTGCTTAGCAAATCCGCCATCATATTAGCAATGCACCAAGGTACAAACACGCCTGGCTTTTAAAGGGAATGGGAGATGACACTCTGATTGGTTTATTGCATGTTATGCCCAAAACACACTTATGATTAATTAAGACATTAAGTACAACCCTTTTGAACCATGCGCCTGACGCACGGACCCTTTTTTCCACCGTTAAACTAACAAAAGTGGATTTGTACACGCCTTAACTGCACCTGCGCCTGGCGCTTCCCGCCGTGCGCTTAGATCGTTAAAATAGGGCGTCTCATGTTACAACCAAGACAGAAAGCATAGGCATATGTACCTTGGCTTTGTTTTGAGTACAAGGCTGTCTGTTGCATAGCAGTGGGGATTTTGAAATGCAGGTCTACATTGATCGAAGTCAACACATAACAATAAGTTCTGATATTGCATACATTGACAGGACATGAATCACTGAAACCATCATTTAAGTGAGTCTTAAATTGATATTATATTGAGACAATATAAAAAGCAAAGGTTTGCCGCAACCCCAAGGTTACTCAAGACCCACGTAATGCTTCAATAAGACAAACAACATACAAAACACATTCTTTGCTAACATAAAGTATGTATGTAATGCTATGTAATGTAAAGTAATGTAATTTGTTCAGTAGGTCTCTATCTAAGCTCTGTTGTGTCATAAGCCCTTTAGTCACATTATTTATTATTTTATAAAATACGACTAAATCCTACAGCCATGCCTGCAGCTCTGTGAGGTTCGGGAGCTATATGCTAACATCAGCATGCTAACATGCTCACAGCAGGGACAATGCTAAGATGTTTAGGAGGTATGAAAATGTCGGTATCATGGCTAAAATGGTCTGTTGCAACTTACAACAACCTAAAATGTTATTATTCAACCGTTTGTCAAATGACACATTAGGGGTTTGAAATGCACAGAGGCCCACTGAAATGATGACTCAGCTCAATCTGGCTACATTCTTTCATTTCCTTTTAATAGGCATGTTGTGAACAGAGTATCCAGATAGGTGGTAAGCAAAAATACTAGTGGGATGATAAGGGGGAGAGAATTGCAGGTGCATTTTTGTCATTCTTTCAAAGTGAGAATACTACAGTCAGTCTTCTCAAGAAGGGCAGGGCAGCATCTGAAATATGTGAGTACAACAGCTCAGTAATCGAAAAAGCTTGCTAAACCTTCTAAGCAGCCCTTCCAGTCGGTCTTTTGTCTCTGGACTTAAGACAAAGCAAAGAAGAAACTAAGAAAAAGTCTTCTTAATCAATAACATCTGTAACATTAGGTTTCAGGTTGTTAAGATGTAATACTCAATTTCCTCACTTATGAAGTTGAAATATTGTATCACCCTTGATAAAAAAGCAAATGGAGCATGAAGGTGAAGCTGGCAAAGTGCCCTCATGCAAGAGCTATCACTACAAATGCACTCAGCAAAGTCAAGGAGAGGAGGAAACATTAATGACAGCTAATGGGACGGACAAAACTTACAAGCACACACACCCCCCACACTCACACACACACCCACACATACACGCTAACACTCCGATACAAGCCTGCATATGTGCAACAGCTGCAAGTGCCACATATGAGTGAATATTTGTGCATGTGAGGAAATGTTTTCCTCCCCAGACTCTCAGATTATGTAGAATCCTTATCAAGACTTAAAGATATATGTACTATTTTTGCATTAAAATGTCTAAAAACAACTATGATCATGTTATATATATTTTTAGTTGTGTACTTACATTTTCATAAATGTTTCAAACAATGTCCAGAAATCTATCATTTTAATTAAGACACGGATCATATGGCTTGGTCGCCTGTCAAAGGCGTCATATAACCTTTGACCCCTCTAGTTGCCGTTATTATGGATCCCACATAACTTCTAGGCAAGTCCCGACCTACGAAGAAGATGGACGCCTGGCCAATCGTAGCGTGTGAATGCTATTGAAGGGCGGGCCTTGCCTCGAAGTTGCGTGGGTTCCATAATAACGCCTCTAGTTGCTCTAACTTAGTAACCCCCTGGCTCGTTTATGAACGTAGACTCTTAAGATGTACAGAAGATGTTGTTTCCTACTGTATAGCCACGTCTTTCAATAAAGCTTGAATACAAAAAAAAAATAGTTGCTCTAACGTCCTTCAAAACACAGGAAATACCAGATTATACGTTCGAGAGAAATTGGAAATCATACAATGTAAAATAATTATACTTAGTAACAGTAAAACATAATTTTTTCTGCCACACTGCATACTTTTTTAATTAATTACATGCCACTTTGCAACAGGGACGGATTGACAATCTGTGTGTTCGGGAAAAGTCCAGAACCGTCCAACTGTCGGCACAAAAAAAGTCTAATAAAGCAATATTAACAGCCAACAGCAGGGGGCGCTAATACACTTATATGTTACGTGTAAAAAAAAAACTGAGGAAGAAGAGTAGGCCTACATCATTAGACGTGACTGATCATGATGAGGGACAAACAGCAGAGTTAATTTCACATCAGCAAGAGGTACTTGTAACCTTTATCCCTATCTTAGCAAATTGCATAGTCAGCTATCAATATGGGTGTGCATCATGATTATGAAAATTATTTTGTACCATCTTCCAGAGAAAACACTGCTCACAAACTGCTCCAAACAGCTCTATTGTAGTCCAGCCTTTACTTACTTGACGAACGTGCGTCACTTTGTAACACTTGTTATAATACTCGCCTAGCTGCTAGCATGGCACGACCTTATGCTCTGCAACTGACAAGCTAGCAGTACTTACCTAGCTACTGCGCATGTGCGACTCCCAACAAAGATAGGAACAGAAGTGAGATGTCTCACTCTGTAAAACAGAGAGCTCAACACATAGGGTGAAAAGAGGAGCTGCAGCAATGTGCAGTAAAACAAAAATGTTACCATGTAAACTGAAATGAGCCTGAAAATGAGCATAATATGAGCAATTTAAAATTTCCCACGTAACGGTTGCTGTCTGGATAGTCAACTAATCTAGTGCTAAATTAGCCAGCTAGCCCTATCATCTGCCTGACTCCCCGGCGCTAAGAGACTTCAGTCGGGATGAGAGCAGACAACAGTACCAGTGACAGCAACCCGAACCCTGCCAGCACAAACCCCAGCACTGGGTGCTAACAACAATAACAGAAAGTTTGCTAATCCATCGTAGATGGATCCCAAGCAACTTCACAATGTCATCAAAAGTCTGTGTTCACATTCACAGTTTTGATTAAGAGAACCTTAGCAGCAGAAAATTATATATTGTATGTTTAAAGCGCCCATATTATGCTCATTTTCAGGTTCATAACTGTATTTTAAGGTTGTACCAGAATAGGTTTACATGGTTTAATTTTCAAAAAACACCATATTTTTGTTGTACTACACAGCTCTCTCTCACTGCTGCAGATCCTCTTTTCACCTGGTTTCTGTTTTAGCTACAGAGTGAAACCTCTTTTCATCTTCTTCTTCTGTACTATCTTTGATTGCACTCGCACATGCTCAGTAGCTCAGATGTAGAGCATGTCAGCTAGCTAACTCTAGAGACAGTAAAAGAAAGCCTGTTTCTCCAACTTTGGTCAGTTACAAAGCAGGATTAGCTGGGAGACTTCTAAATGAGGGCGCACATGTAAGTAGTTCTTTTGTAGATTATGGTGAACTTGTGTGTATTGTAGCAGTGCTTTGCTATTGTATTGAATATTTTAGCCAGCAGGGCATTGTATTGAACGACGTATCATGCTAGCGTTAGCATGCTAACGCTAGCATTAGCATGCTAACGCTAACTAACGGTTGTGGTTAGCCAGCTCATTTCAGACTGTGACGTCACAGTCCGAGCCGATTTTGAACAGCTCACTAGGAGACTGAAGGCAGGACACATTCAGAAACCGTATCTCACTCAAAACAGCATGGATGGATTTTTTTCAAAGTTTGTATGTGTGTGGAAGCACCAGAGACACAAAAGAACACCCCAAATCCCAGAAAAAGTGATTTTTTCATAATATGGGCACTTTAAAGGTAATCCTGTGTAAATTAAATTTTGGATTGGAAAAAATCTGTGATTCAACATCAACAACTTGCCTGAAAGATATTGTGTGTATTTTGATGAAATTAGTGGAGAACGCTGTCTTAATACAGCCGTCCAAAATCTACAATAGGTGTTAACTGGGTTTAGAATTGGTGACGATGAAGGCCATAGTATGTGATGGAAGCATTTGCAATCTCATTTATTCAGGTTTTTCCATTAATTTTGTCAGCGGCCTGCATCTTCACACTGCACTCTCTCTCTTATATCTCTTTTTACAAGTCACGACTGATATAAGACAATTCATGAGAGTATAGCAATGGTTTTAAAATGGTAGATTTTAGAGTCAACACAAAAACAGATGTAAGTACTTATTTCCTGGCCATTTATGAAACAGTGGAGAAATCTGTTTCCTACTGCGACTATGGGATTGCTTCCCAGCATCTGCTGAATTCAGGAAAGAAGGCTGATGCTGCTGGAGTGAGAGAGGAGAGGCTACAGAGTATGAGTCATGGCTGGGACAGAGACACACAAGATGATCTCATGTAAGAGGAGCTAGGCAAAGCTGTGGAATGAGGTTCAGTCATGCTGGTTTTCCCATCACCATGACAGCATATAAATACAACATTTAGAAATACAACAGTGAGCACTCAGACACAAATATAATGCAACTGCATGTGACTGCATTTAAGTTATATTTCATTACAATACGTGAAGGATATAAATCAAACGTATTCCAGAAGGACAGTGCATGTATATTTCTAAATGATAAATCTAGGACTAATACAGGATTAAAGATTAAATAAACATAGACATATTTCTGTAGCTAAAAACTGATGGAGCAGTAAAAAGCTTTCTGAGAGCTCTGCTGTTTCGGATTACACTGCCCATTTTAAATAAAGTCTATTGATTAGATCAATGAGGGGCTTGGCCACAACAAAAATATGATTTAGTATAAGTATATATTGTACTGTGTATTTACTGGAGAATGTTTTTATTTTTTAACATTTTGTTTTCCAAATAAAACCTTGTCAAGTTGATGGACAATAACAGCAAAACAACCAGATACATTTCAGATATTTAAACGGATATACTGATCTGAGAAAACATCTACTGTGGGTGAAACCTGTAAAATGAAACCACAAGCAGCTGCTATATGTTAATGTGAAATGATGAAGTACCAAGTTGAGCTGGAGTTGGACACTGATCCAAAAATCGAATACCCTTAATTAGCCATTAGCACTTAGCACAAGGGTTCTGGCTGCAGTAGCTGTGAAATGACCCTTGATAATGAGATCAATTATACTATCTAAATCATATCTGTTCACATTTTAGCTAAACCAGAACTACTGTATTTTTGTTTAAATAGGTTAGTTCCAATTGTCCAGCTATGGAATACATAATAAGCCAAGCCAAATCCTTTACTCCTTTTATCTCCTAATATGGAAATAAAAAAATAAAATGCTACTGGCTTTAACTAAGAAATTGTTTCATTACAGTAGAAAATAATTGGTTAGCAGCATAGACTACATAATAATAATGGACGAAGCTTCCGGGCTTGAAAAGTGAAGCCAATGCGGAAGTGCCTTAAACCTGAATTCTATCTCATTTCCATTAGAGGGCGACTCGCACGGTTACAAAAACGAGTCAGTTTCTATAGAGGTCTATGGCAAAATGACCCTACTTCTCACTTGATTTATTAACTTGATAAACATTTTCATAATAAGTTTATGGCCTCAATCGCTAGTTTCAAGTCTTCTTCAATACAGCATGATGTTCATTTTCTAAATTATGGTCCCATTTATTTTAAAATAGATGATAAACTTGGGGATGCTTTAGGGGCGTGGCTACATGGCAACCTGTCAATCATGACAGAGGCTTAGCAATGCATATGTGTACATTAAAATGGCTTTGAAATTGTTTTTGGGTGTTGTCCGTGTTTTAATCTTGAACTTTGACCTTCTCACCGTGTGTTTTCACTTCAGTTAATTGGGACATTTTGGTCGCCTGTAAATGCCTTATTCAGCGTTCTGCTAACTAAGCTAGCTAACTAAGCTAGCTAGCTAGCTAGCGCTACCGCTAGCATTAGCTGGTAACTTAAGGAATGTTTGCTGATTTCCTGTTCCACCCTACATGCAGATGAATGGTAGCAGTATCCAGAGGTCCGCGTTTATCAGCAGGTAAAACTCTGGATGACAAAAAAAAACAACCCGTATCGTAAAAATTCTAAACAGAAGTTCACAAACCAATAGGTGACATCACAGATGCTACTATCTGTGATGTGATGATCCACTAATTTTATATCTATGGTTGGCAGTCATTTAATGTATGTGCTACATGTAATATGTTGGGGTATTCTTTCTTTTGACTATGATTAACTGATTTTAAAACTAAGTTTAATTTAAACCTATGAAGCATGTTTCTATTGTTTGTGAACAATATAAATTAGTAGATTAGTGCTCTGTTTTTGGAGGCTACAGTGGCTAACTGTGCATTCCCATTATTCAGTACAGAATGTTAATCTGTGGGCTGAGTTAGATGGGTCACACTTTCAAAAAGTGTGGCTCCTTGACGTTCAATGAAAAGCCAAAAAAAGGAGCATCAAAACCATCAACTTGACACATGAACAAGTCTCTGGAACTTGGATACTGCTCCCATAAAAACAAAGTGTCTTTTGTATGGTAGCAGCCTGCTGTGTGTGGGCCACTAGGCCATTTGAATGTGATGAGTGGGCTGTCGACATAGAGCAGAGGGGTTGGGCTGGGCAAGGCCCAGGAGGATGGACAAAGGCAGTGACTGTGCAAAAAATCACAATGCTCTCTCACTCGTCGCTGTGTTTGATAAGGCAAAATAATGTGTAAAAAGTGTAAGAAGGTTGATTTTAATAAACATACGTTTCTTTAATGTATCTACAAAAAATCCTTCTTGTAATGAGAAATTGAGACATAATGCAGACTGCAATGATTCAGAGACAGACCACACCCTCCTATATCACACAACTTACAGAGCCGGGCTACTAAAGACCAACTCTGTGCTGTATATGGCTGTCATCTGACAGTTGATTCTTAAACTAGTAGCCTACCCTATTTAGTCTATTTTATTTTAAAATAGTGTCTTTTTTAAGACAAGTGGAGAAAACAATTATTTGGCAAGGATTTGAAAAACATCTGTGCATGACAACGGAAAAGCCGGTCACAATTTCTGTAAATAAAAAGTTTCTCCAGCTTGAATTTAAATCTGCAGGGTTCTCAATTAACAAGCCATGCTTATTTGAATTTAACTCTATAAATATACCGTACTTTCAATCTGATTAAACAATTTACGCCATATGGCAACTTAAAAACAAAATGAACTGCAACAAGAGCTGACTGAACCACCAAATTTCTAATCCATTAAATCTTCCCTGATGTCAGAGAATGATCAACTGTTGGGAAACTCTATGGCCACTTCATGCTGACGGCCTGCCGAGCCTGCTCGGCAGGAACAGTGTGATCCCACACAGCCACTGCCATTAACTGTTGTATGTGTTCAAGAAACAGAGTCCTTAACTCATTCCTCAAGTTTATGGTCTTTTGTAAAGCTTGCATTTCAGCCCGATCCACAGCAAATCCTCCGTTAAGTGTACTATTAACTCTAATACCTAATTAGTGTGGCATTCTTACAGCTGGAGTCATAAGAACTAAATACATGCTCCCAGTCAATGGTAATTATTATGCTTAGTCACCAAAATTTCTGAACTCGCATTTCTTTCAAACACAGTACAGAACTTTGTACAGCGTTTCTTTGATTTTCTTAATTGATTTATATTAGTAAGAGCTTACCAAAGGCCCCACTGGTAATGAACAAGGGCACACACCATAACACACCACATAGCACACTCACTCCCTACTATGAAGCCTGTACATCTTTTTCCTCCAGTTATTACATTTTATCTGAAACTGATAGAGGTGTTTGTTGACTCTGGCAAACAAGAGGTGACAAGCACCCACATAAAGATAAACTCAACAGCGCACATAATAACAATAAGTTACAGTACATTTGCCAAAACATCAACAGTTAAATATGAAAAATATCCAATCTAACATCTTCATTTGGTGAGACAAAGACGATTCTGTTTCCTTTTTAAAAGCAGGCCCACTGGCTGTTTACTGGTCTGTTTGGCTTGTTTGGTTGTTTGTTTGGTTACTGTTGATGATTTTGTTATGAAAATGTCTTCCTGCAATTCTTTATGCATCACATGGACAGAAGCTCGGGGCTCTGGGTGATCCCAACAACTCTAAATGAAACTAAAGCCACAGTAAAAACAGTGATTTTTCCAGCACTTAGCTAGTGCCCATATAGAAAAATATCTCCATTTTGCAGAAGCAATCCAACTTGTTTATGAAAACAATAAATACAGTTCTAAGCCAATTTCATGACTGGAAAGACACATTAACATTGGATAGTAAATTGTTTTAGGAAGGTAAAAGTTGTTGACACGGCCTTATCAGTCTTGTAAACTCAAATACACTGCTTACTACAGTATTGCATACAATAACTTTTCCAAACTAAGATCTAACCTTCTAAAGCTTTCCTCTCACAAATTACATTTTATTTTTGAAAATTGTAACGTGTGAATCATCACTCTCCACCATTGTCAGACAGCCCACAACTTTATTTATAAGAAATTATGAATTTGGAATCCCCTCTCCCTAACTGATCTACTAATAAATTAATGTTGATAAATTATTTCTGCTTCAGCAGTCAAAGCTGGAATGTTTTTTTTTCTGCTAAAAGGAGACTGATAGGAACAAAGCTGAAGGAAACAGGGTCTTAGATGAGTTTGCTAGAAGTAAAGCTTAGCCCAACAGCTTATTTTACGTTTGTGCCAGGATCACTCAATAGCCACACGCTTATGTGCAGAATAATATTGATAAGAAAATGAGTTCAGTCAGTTTTAAATGTGACTAAATGATAAAATTGAGACAACAAACAAAAATTATAAGCATCTTTGTGAAGCTATACAACGCATCCATAAATCGTTAGTAAAATGAGCAAGAAAATACCGAAAAACGCCTTACCCTTCTTTAAAAAGTCCATCGTTCATGCAACAACTGGAGGGGAGTCAAATATCCCCCAATAATCAGTATATAATATGTAAAACCTATTTGCAGAATTAGTGATAGAAGCTCATAGTGTGTCACAACTCCTCTGCCTAAAGACAACAGCCACAGATTCCTAATGATCATCATCATCATCATCATCATCATCATCATCATCATCATCATATGATCATATTAGAGTCCAGTCAGTGTAAGCCTTATACCACAGCTGACTGGCCCTGCTGGCTAAAATATTCAACAGCTGAGAGAGAGAACACGCTGAGGGCGAGCATTCAGTACAAAAGTGCACTGTATATGCTATTTATTGTTTTACTTGGGTTTCTTTTGTGGAGAGGAAACACAAGGGTTAAAACCACTGCTGTCAGTTTGAATTCAGCTCCACCACATCTCCAAAGGCCTGGCCTCAGAGTGCATGTGATTTTGTTAGCGAGCTTTAGCTGTCAAAGAGACAGTGAAGAGCATAGACCTCTGATGTGTGATGGATTCGCTCTAATTAATGAAATATATAGACCAAAAAGGAGCAGCTACATGGAGTGACATGAGCTACGAGCTAACGCCTCACCCTGCTATGTCATTGTCCTGTCTGCCTTGAGACACCACATAGGTCAGCTGAGCAATATTCAGTCAATGATATTCACCCTAAAAAAATAAATCATTTACATTGTGAAAGTAGGATTTACTCAAACAACAGACCTGATTTGTCTGTTTTGAGCTTTCAATTTGACAATAAACGATGCAGATACTGTAATCATCTGGCTTGACAGACATAGGCTATTTCAAGCTAAACACTTCCATATAACAGCTAAACAAGAGAAAAAAAATCCTCTAATCTAATGATCAACTGAGATCATAAAAAACCCTCATAATAAATCCTTTGTCTTAGCTACTAAAATGCAACCTAATTGTGATGTCATGCAGGAAATATTCCCACTTTTCCACTGCAGGGATAAAGACACTAAGACCAGCCAGTCACCAGAGAGAGAGAGAGGGGGCAGGCTGACATTCATTGAACTGTCAAGCAGCAATCAGGCAATATGTTCATCGTCCCAAAGTCTGAACAAGATCCAATCAGCATTGATCCTACCTTTGTATTTTCCCAAAACATCCTCATACGCTTGGAGGTATTCCTGTTCGTCCGAGAGACCATAAGCCTGCGGTCCGTACTGAGCCATAACCCAGGCTCCACAAACTGGACACACACCAGCGGCGGACAGGGACACAGCGCGTGTATGTATGTGTATGTATGTGTGTGTGTGTGTGTGTGTGTGTTTGTGTGCGTGTGTATGTGCTCAAGAGTGACCGGCGCTGTTGTTGCGCTGAAGGAAACGCCCTACATCCCTCCCTTGTCTGCGCTCTGACCAATAGGCGACACTTCCTCTCCGGAGTTCACTAGATTGATAGGAAGGACTGCCGGACGTGCTCCACTGCAAAAAATATCTGTCTTAAAATGTAAATTGAGCAACTGAGTCTTAACTTAAATGTAGGCTACACTAGAATAAAACTTAAATCGTATTTTCTTAACACAGTAGGCTAAATCTCCCCCAGTCCAACCCAATATACAGGAAGTGGCATCATTGGGTAAAATAAGATGCCAAAACCAGACTGAATTAATTGTTAATGTTTTACAGTGTGGCAATTGACACTTTTCCTAGTCAGGCGTAGCCTAGGCTACTGTACCCGGCTCGTAACATGTAGTCTGTACCACAATCCTTTTCATAGTTGTCCACCTGCCAAGGTGCCAAAGACTCCAAACATTGACGGATTTAGAAAGTAATCTATATTTGTGTCTTTGATGCCAATAGCCCTATATACAGCTATAGCTGTCACCGATGTCACTGTAAGGTGCCAACTTCACCCACAGCAGAAATGTGATTCACTGTAGACTATATCTAACAGGGATTTTACAGCGACAATCAAAGTATTTATAAAATAAGTAAGTGCTATAAAACTTTAGTCCCCCAAGCATGAAACTAACATAAGTCTACGTCAGAATAACCTATTTCTTCTGTCTATCTTCCAACGTGATTTTTATTAATTAGGTTATCAACTTTTGTTGAAATAGGCCTATTTCATATTAAAATAGTAGGCTATAGGATAGATATGGCCAATTTATTATATATATATATATATATATATATATATATATATATATATATATATATATATATATATATATATATACCAATTGTGAAAATCAAAGAAAAATAGCCGCTTTTTAAAAATTGCACCACCCATACGATTCATTTTAAAGCATCATATCCAGAATAGGAGCCAACCAAAAAATACCTATACATGTACCCCAAAGCCAGACCTTAATAAATAAATAAAATAAATAAAACTAGAGGCAGGCTAAAGAGAAGCTAGGCTACACCTTAACAAGTCGCTAAGCTCATGCAGCCCCATAGGCACCGTTGGCTATATTGCAGCATTCGCTCATTGTTTTTCTCGTTACATTACTGATAACAACAAGGAAACTGCCACTCACCTGCGATCCTGAGCACGGCTCTCTCAGCCGGATCCAGCACGGATCCTCCCTGAATTTTCCTCTTGGATCGCTCATGTCGAGGCAGGTTCCAGGGTAAAGTGTCCCCGGGTGCAGGTGATGCCGACCCAGATTTAACACTGTAATCATCCTCGTCTGAGAAATCCGCCGAGGATGACATGGAGCAGTGCAGGGAAGGGTTCCCCGAACTGGAGCTCTGAGACAAAAGAAAACGGGGATAAAGAAAAAGAACAATGCTAGTCTTGATTTCACACATACACACACACACACACACACACACACAGCCAAAAAACACAGCACAGGACTAACACCACAAATCACATTATTTCTCACCATCGCGGGTCAAAGTGCGTAATGTAGGCTTAAGTGTGAAGACGCCACCAGCTTGCAATAACCCATAACCATAAAAGATTGAGCCAAATAAAGGCAATGTGAAATCAATAGTATCTGGCTCCCCCGCCAGGTCAACAATAAGACTTACCACTGTATACATGGAGAGCTGTCAGCTGGAAGGAAAAAATAACAATCCTATTTGCGCGTTATTAGCTTTCCACCCTTGTCACACATTTTGTTCGTCAATTCCAAATAGGTGCCACGCCCTTTGAATGATGCTCCGGCCACGAGTTCGTCCCTTATCTACGCATTTAAGGATGTGAGGTGATGTCAGATCTCCAGAGGGCTGAGCGGATGGTGCGCTGTGTGCTGTCGAGACAGAGCTGGACCGTGATGGGAGAGCAGACTGCATGTGTCTCCGCGTCATACCCGGTATCAAACAGCAGTAGCAGCTCCAAGAGCGACGGTAGTGTTAGAGCGCCATCCCTGCACAAAGGTGCTGGGTGGCTACAAATAGGCTGCATCAAAATCGGGGGTAATAAGAGGGCAAGGGCTACCACAGTTTCTCATGGCAAAAGGGCTTCACTACAGATCCACAGAAAGTAGAGTGCTGAAATGACTTTGGATACATTTACATAACTGCCTGCACTGTAGATAGGGCGTTAACCACTGAGGGTGCACTGAAAGCGTTCAAATATGTTGAGCTAATTACCTGAGAGGATGGAGAGGACCATGGGAGCACAAAAAAGGATTAGACTTGGTTTAAGTAGGTTTAACCGGGTTTAAATTTAAACCAATTCAACCAAAATCTAATTAAAAGAAAAAGTTCTTTATACCATTTAAATGCATCCTCATTGCAGGGATTATCTGGTACATCTCATCTATGGTGTGCTATTCTTCCTTGAATTTTTGCAGGCTTTTAATTCTGACTAGGACTGCAACATTATTCTCATATAGAAAATTATAAATGAATGACTTTCTGTTGCAATGTCCTGCTGCACCCTGACACACCTGAGATTGAGCAACAGAACAAATGAAAGAAAAAAACAACCTAATGGAGGAGATGGGTGGGGCGCAAAATACCTGTATGATGACACTTCATTTGTTTAATGATACAACAGGATGTAAAGGGGAAATGCAACCTAACACAGACTGCTGTGATGCTGAAGAATTCAGTAATGACTTGTGAACATTGAGAAATGACCCTGCAGCCAGGACTGTCTTGGTGTTATTCAAAATTAAACTTGGAGCTAGCACATGAAATGTAAATGTGGATGATAAACTTCAAATCTTCTGACAGTATCTACAGGGGTACAGAAAATAATTTCTATTTTTAAACAGCAGTAGTAGTGACAATCTGTTCTCAGTGCTGGGTCAGAGCTGATAAAAGCAACACGCTGTTAATATTAGCAGCCTTTTCATCGTTGCATCACTTTATATCAGGATACAAGTTAATGCTATAAAGGCAGCTTAGTGTTGCCATTTTTTTATCAGCTTTCTACTTATTCATAATCCCTACCACTAAAAGGGGAAAAAAAGACATGATTCGAAGAAAGTTAATGCTCTCTATTATTAAATAATTATTAGTTAGGCTGCTATAGGAATAAGTGTATGTTGTCCTGAGTCTGTTTTTCATATAAGGAGCCAAACTATACAGGGATAAGAATAGTTGTAAGATTAGAGGCACTCCCTCCCATCACTCCATACTAGGCTTATCGTCTCCATTAGGAAATGTACAAAAGTCATTCTCTCTCTGTTTGTGCAGTTCTTATTCAATAAGTCACATTTAAAATAACACATCCAGACGCATTCATAAAATATTCCATTCATGACCTGATTCATTAGTGTTGCACACTCTGTTTTAGTGGTGTACATAACATAAAAACAGGACTGCAACCGGTTGACCTGCTGTGAATAGAATATGTGAAGAATTGTCAGCAGTTCTTTAACACTGGTCAGGGTCATTCAGTTAAAAACACAAATATGGTTCCATCAAGGCAAGGCAAACATTGTGGATTATTCATTTTGCAGTTTAGTGTATGCTACCCATGCTAATGTGGGCTGATCTAGGCCTGCATTAGTTTATGAAGGACTATTACATATTAAAGTCTGCTGACTTATAGCACATCTTGGTGCTCTCGTGATTCCTTAAACCTCCAAATTTCTATTCTTGTTTTGGTTGAACTAATATGTGTTGAATAATGTGGTTAAACTAATTATTTGAATAACAATACTGACAAACATAGGATTGTTTATGCCAAATGTATCAATAAAAGTGGATTTTGTTTTACCCATGGCAACAAAATGCTTGATTCAGAGGCATCACAGGCAACTGTAACATATTGACATAACTCAAGTCAATCAAGTGTATGTATTGTTTTCTGACAATGACAATAGGAAAAAGGTATCTACAGTATTGTAACACAACGGAAGCTAGGAGTTGCAACTGCTTCAGACAGATCAATACGTTTCTATGAACATAGTTCAAACATCATTGACATGTCAAGTCTTGTACTACAGTAAATTAGAATTGTATACAGAAAAATATTCTCAGATTAGAGCAGCAGCGCATAAAGGAAGCCCAACAGACCAAAGGGGTTCAACTTGGTTAAACCTTACGTTTCCAGCTGAGGCCCTGTGTTTCTTTAGCTCTCTGTTCCTATAGCTGTAGGTTCCCTTCCAGGAAGCAATGGATCAATGTGGGTCAGGTGCTATACTGTCTCCCTCCTCACCTTACATTTTCTAAAACTGCTAAAAGTATTGAAGGATGATGAGCACACTCTTGTTTGGAAGCAGTGAAGATATTCACAGGGAAACATAAAGATGCAGAAATAAAATGGTGGCAAGTTAACAAAGAGCTGAGCTGTTGATCCATACAAGAGCACATTATGGACCCATGTCCACATAGTAACTTGTTAACAGACGATGGATTGGTCCCTTAGATGACTACAAACTAGTGCAAATAAACAGATATCATAGAATCTGTTAAAATGGAGGATTATCATGTAAAATATAAGTTGAAAATCAGTAAAAATACATCTTATACAGAGCTGATTCAATAACATGTTTGCACACTCACTCAGGTAAATACCAAATGGCCAACTAGTAATGCATATTAATGAGTTTTAAATGATTTTAATGCTCTGTGATCTATTAATGTGAGATATTTATCGCATCTTTTTTTAACGGAAAGCTGCCACACCTTTAGAAATGATATGCTAATGTAAACTCTAGAGTATGGTGGCTTAAAGGTGCAGTAGGTAAGCCTTATAAAACTAACTTTCTGTCATATTTGATGAAACTGACCCTATGTTCCAGTAGAACTACATGAAGCAGTTAATTTAAAATAAAAAAAATCTGGCTCCTCTGGCACCACCTACAGCCTGTAGTGTGATTTGCAAAAACCCACAGCTCCCTGTTCAGATACACCAATCAGGGCCAGGGGGGTGTCTAACTGTGTGTCAATCACTGCTCATGCGCACACATTAATTCTCCCTTGTGGGGGGAGGGGCTTAGGAGACCATTTTGGGCTAAGCGGAAAGGGGGGAGGGACTGAGAAGTTGTCGATGTTCAAATTTTTTGGCTAAGTCCTGGACTTCACAATCCTACCTACGGCACCTTTAATTTAAGGTTTTATTTTAATTTGGTGGTCAACAAATTCTTTAACACAAAACTTGTATTTCCTTGGAGAAACTATTGGAGAAACGTTAAATCGTTTATGCAGGCCCTTAAAATTACTTTAGAGATCCCCATTTTCTTTTTTTGTTAACCCTGTAGGTTTCACATGTTGGAAGAGATTGGCTATTATTACAACTACAGACAATGTGTTCTTTGATCCAGATTTGTAATCTTATGATCAATAACTAAAATATACACACAGGGATACAAGGTGACAACACAATAACAAAAGACATAGGACCTATAAGAGCAAGGTTTGCACCCTGAAGACAAACACTTGCTCTGTGTCCCTACTGAATCCATGAAACCAGGTTCAAAGGCACACCGATGTCCCTGTGAAGGGGAGCAAGCAAAAAAACAGTATCAGTATTAATCATGGTTACAGTTAAAGCGGGGGTACCTACAGGTTTGCGTGTGGGGGTGACTTGTACAGACTGGTAAAATTCTGGCAGGACTCTCTTCTTCACTTTGCGTTTTCTTAGAGTCGACGACGAATCGGGTTCGCTCTCAGGAATCTCGACCAGATTGGGTTTTTCCTCTGTCACTCGAGCATGTATGCTCCTTCTTGCATGACGTGGACTGTGCCTGAAGCCCTGGGAAACATGAGAAAATGTCAAGCTGGCAACAGATTATATTTCCATCAGACATAGCAAGAGAAATTAAAAGCTCTCATCATAATATGAATAATAATTGTAATTCCATTCAGGTTTCTTAAGATAGGGAGGCTCTGTTGTGGTATATGACCTAGATTTCAGAGTCAGAAGTGTTAGAGACAGATGACTCAGCAACTTCTATTCCTTAGGGAGAAGGAAAATGCAAACCATTCAGTGGATCCGTTTGAAATTTGTATCTTTTGTCTTCTTCGATAGACCCTTAGTTTTTCTTTAGGAGGGGTTTATTGTTTGAATTCATACTTTTTAAAGGAAATGATCAGGGAGACTGTTCTTCAACATTATGGTTCAGCAATTGTCCTTGAACATGATACTGAATCCCTACCAGCTACAGTACTGAGCCAGTGGGGATTCAGTGTCCTGTAGCTCAATAACATAACCTGCAAAGGAAGGCAAGCTTTTGAAGCTTTTGCAACTTTCAAAACCACAGAGAATCATAACCATCTAAAAGGTTTATTTTTAGGCATCAGTCTAGGAAATGAAAACCCTTTTTGTAGTTTTATTTTGAATTCAAGCCAGGATGATCAATTACTGAAACCCGGGAATTATATAAGACAGCTTTTGACATAAGGTAACATTTTTATTTTAAGATGGCAAGCTAGCGGTGGCAGTGATTTGAGGTTGTTTTAATGCATTTTGGTGACTGCAATGTTCGTAGTTTTATTTTGACAGCAAAGTGCGTAAAACGGAAACCGAGCGACTGAAGCTACTTGATCGCATTAGGAATCAAACACGATGACATACTATGTACCATAAAACAGACTGGGTTTTATCGGCTCAATTACACCTCAGTTTTAACCTATCCTGAGAATACACTGTAGGCTACATAGTTTCAACCCTCCTTAAAGAATGAAACAGCTCAATCACCTTCATTATTTATTGAGAACACATGCGCATTGCGCACATCATGGTCCTTAAAATAGTCATGCAGCTCTGTCAAAAGTCTAAAGAAACGGGCTTTTGGGTGAATCATTTGTCATGTTATTCTCGAAGAGCTAATGAAGCATTGGTTATATAGGGCTTTCACACATGTAATGTCTCATAGCTGTTAGATATTACAGAGGTCTGAATCAGCCCCATAATTTAAAAAGTTCATCCTACCTCTGATCGAAAATGATGTGTTCGGAGGCCAACTACAGGACAGAGAACAGATGTTAAGAGACATTATGAACATTTACAAAAAAAAGTATGACACGTCAGATATCAACTATATACATTTCTCTAATTAACAATAATTCCAGATAGTTTAGGCTACAAACTAATAACACCCTATGTGTCTTCACACTTTTTAACGCCGAATAAAGTAGGCTAGTGTGTTTCTCATACAACCCATACCGCAGATATGAGTTTGCAGCTTGCTAACAGAGATAAAACAGACTATTAAATACATCAGGAACATGCAGTGTACAGACATGAGCTGTCAGGATGAGGAGATGCGGCTGGCCTGCGCTACTCACCGCGGCTCTTGGTGCGTCCGGAGAGCACTGATTTTATTGGATGTTTTCCATTACGAAGCCTGCGATGCCAGCAGCAGAAAAACAAAATTGTCGCTATAGTCCCAAGTAAAAGCAACAATAACAGCAGCACACATTGAATGCTGTACGGCCTTAACAGGACCAAAAACGCCGCAGCAATCATCATAAGGCGAGATGTAGGACAGATCCCGCAGCCTCTCAGACAGCAGGCTCCTCTCCTGCCGATATGTCGCTGGAAGCTTAAGATGGGAATAAAGACACTGACTGACACACGTGAAGCATCGCAGAGCAAACTGCGTATAGCGTACAGGTTCACAGTACACAGCCCAGACTATTGATATCATATCATTATTGTGAGGTACAATGAATGACTCAGCAGAGACGTAAGTTTTATTTATTTATTTTCTAACAGGGGCAGGGAGAGTCAGCAGATTCAGCTGAGCATCGCAGTAATCTGCTGCAGAGTCGACTGGCCAGGATAATGCTGTCATACCAATAACAATATAGTATTAAAGACTAATACAGACTTGTCTGTCCTGTGATAGTTTATAGGGAACATATTTAGCATTTTTATCCTATGATATAGGCTACCTACAATGTTACTACAATATTCTATTGGTAATACAACATGTCTGTCTGATATAGTTCAAGTATAGTTCGCCATAAAGGCTTACTGAAATGTACCCTGTGTGATGGGTCCTAAAATGAGGCAGGTGCTATCAGGATTAGACAGAAAAATTGGAACTAACTCTCATCATAATCCAACAATGGTGGGTTATGTAATTTTTGGATGAACTGATATCATTTACAGCGTTGTTTCATTAGTCAATTAAAGACTCGGGCAAGCAAAGTGTGAGGGGAGAAAAAAATAGTTTTATTTACAATTTTAAAACAAAACCAAAAGCCCAGACACTGGCATGATTAGTTAACATGTGTTTATAGAATATGCAACAGCCATATTGTTTCTGTATGTCATATGCCATATGGCCACACATACAAAAAAATACCACAATACCATTGTGTGTGCCAATATATACATGACGAAAAAAAAAACATATGTTGCTATACACATACATTAGTTAAAGCTGACTTATGCATTATTAAGTATAATGAATGTATGGTAATCCCATAAGATACATTGGGTACAACAAAATATGAATGATTCGGTTTGTCAGCATGTGTACTTATATGTGGTAAATATGTGGTAGTATCATACATGACAACATAGAGTATATGTTCAATTTGTGTCATGTTCTGTGGGTGTGTAGCATTAAGGGGCTACAACTTACATTTCATTGTGCAACCCTGTGTTGTAAAATGGCAACTACATGAACCTTGTAACCTTATATGCCTGCACAATGAATTGCCCTGTGCGGTGAGTTTTGAGTATGTTAACATTTGTTATTATTTGCAACACATTTACACATTTTATTGTATATGTCTTCTGTTGAAGAAATCGTACAGTATCATATGTATTGTAATACATGTAAATATAAGCTTGCATAAATGCTATGGTGTACTCACCTTTTCATAAGCAGTTAGAGACCTGCATGGGGCTGCAGCATTGTTGTTCGCCTGCATTGCTTCTTGTAGAGGTCCTGGTTTGAACCCTGGTCATTTCTGTGAGTTGTTCTTCCCATGTTCATAAGAGTTTCACCCATAGTCCAAGAAGACATATTTACTCATAGACATGAATGTTGTGTTTAAGGTCTATCGTTACATGGGTCAAAGACAAATAAGGATTTCAAATTTGAAAATAAATGAAAGTGTCAAAAAATGCCAACTGAAGCACTTTCTATTTTTATTGGAGTGTTCTATATACATCAACAACAGGAATTTAATTTAGAAATGCAGTTTAATTTTTTTGTGATGAATCGTGATTTATTCCATGAAAAATGTCCTTCCTGGGTAATATTTAAATATCTACCTTTTTACCATATACATTTTTAGGCATATCCATAGTTACAGCTAACCAAACATGCACTGTTCAAAAAAACAAAATGAAAAAAATTAAAGGTTATCAGATTTTTATTGTATACTCAACAAAAAGGAAAACATGACCGTGTAATACCATGAAAATCTGTGTTAAATTACTTGACTGTGTCATTGTTACTCAGGATGACATACCGTACCAGGAATGACATAATGCAAAAATGGCATAAAAGATTAAAGAAATACATATTATTGTATTAAAATAATCTAACATTATCAACACAATGCTTGAAAAGTGATAAATACTAATAAAAAAAAAACTGTTTTCATTAACATGTCCAATCTGGATAACAGAGGACATGTCCTGGGTAACAGAAGATCTTCGTTATCCAGGAAGGACAAACTGTATCCAGGAAGGACAAAAACATGATTTTCCCACCAAAACTCTGTCAAACATTCCATACTCAGCTAAAATATATCTTAGCCTTTAAAACATTAATGACATATTTCACATGAAATAGGCATTTTTAAAATATCAAAACATCAAATATGTTTTATTAGCGTTATCCAGAAAGACATGATTTTTGGACAGTGCACCAGCGACCGAAAAAGCAAAATAAAAACTTTTTTAAGAGAGAATTCCTAAACTCTCCAGATGTTTTGGGGTCCTCCAAAATCTTCTTTATGATGTAATATCATATTTCATGACTATGCAATTGCATTATGGGTAATTTATGGATTTTAAGGTCTGTTACCCAGGAAGGACATTAGGAAAATCCAAAAGTAAGGACAAAAGTATTTCTTGAGTAACATTTTAAATATGGGTAGGATTGTTACTATATTTGTAGGTATCACTGCAAACATCGACACAATTATGCCAAAGTAGATAATTAATGCGCCTATTATTATTTTTGACACATTTTTTTTTGCAATAAATACTTATAAAAGTGAGTAAAGAGGGGAGAGTTGAGTAGTATAATTTAGTTTTTTAAAATGTATATTTATCTTTTGCATTATGAATATGCTTTGGACACCATAATTGACATGCCACGTCTTTGACCCACATAAACCTTATGTCCACATAATCACAATGCATTTATATAAAAATATATATTAAAACATTATTTTTGTGCACATACAGTTATTACTCCAGCATGTTCACATATCTTTGTTGCATAGAATTTACATACAGTATACTGTGAATAGTTACAACCTAAGTACAGTTAGCTATTGAGAACTAATAATAATAATAGAGGGACAGTTGGCGACAGCGTTACATTTCGGCCCGGACAAGGTAAGAACAGACGGGCGGAGTTTGTTTTCGCGTTGGTTGTGTCTCAACAACCAGTAACCCCGTCAGTATGGCACACTCCGCGTAGAAAAGGAGGGCTTCAGTTACACGTGACGTTGCAGACTGTGTAGCTGCGTTCTGTGATTTGGGATGCTGTAGCGTTAGCTTGCGAACGTTAGTAGCTAGCAAATACTCTGTCAACTGAGGAGCAAACCGAAAAAGCAGTAGGTAATGTGGTGCTCAGCTTCATTCATCTGTTGATTTCAACCATATTTCACTAACGCCAACCACAGTCGAACTTTAGCATGTTTACCTTGCATTAGTTAGCTAGCTAAGTGCAAACGTCAGATGGCTAACGTTAGCTTACCCAGAGCCTGGACGTTTGGCACTGTCCTGGATTGACGTCAGAGGGAAGCACCCATTTCAAGATTTCGCTGCTAATAAAGTTGCTGAACAGAAGATGGTTGATAATGCAAACACATCAGAAGGCAGGCGAACTTCTTAGTGACAGATTAGTATACTTCACATCGACGTCAACTGTGTGTAAGTTGCAGAAATACGACTTAAATCGATGGAGTGCAGCTAGCTTTGGCGCGTAACTTCTTCCTCGCTCAACGGTTGTAGTGATGCTGTTCAGCAGCTTGGCACTCAGTGCTGCCAAATGGTGGCCGAGAGCTGTAGTGCAACAACACTGTGATTTAAGTGCATAATACATCCATGGTGCAGATAGCCCGTAGAAATGTAGTATTCACCCAGCAGTGGCAGCACTAAAGCACTGTGGTGGGTGGGCAAGGAAGAAATCACGCTCAATGGTCGACTTTAAGTATACCTGAGTAAGTCGTGTTACTTCACGCTAGCCTCACCGACGTGGTGCTCACCTAAACGGTTGCCAAGTAGAACAACTTGCCTACGATGTATTTTTACAAGATTTTAATATTTGCTCATTGAGCAACCTTACCTTACTAATACTAGCAACATATGTCTGTTATGAGAACTGTACTTAAGTAGCAGTTGACCCGATGCTGTTGTAAGTAACTTAAAGATAATGGCGTATTTCATGCTGTTGTGCGTGGTTAATTAAACCATAATTTACCGGTAAATTGATATGCGTATTATTATTTTTTTAACTGTAAATTTATGGATTAATGTCCTAATTTTGATTTGTCTCAAGTCATCAGGTCTAACGTTAAAGCTACAGTTGGAGGTGTGCCTACCAGTGGTGGAGGAAGTACTAAATCTCAGTCCTTAAGTAAAAGTACAAATAACCAGAGACCTATATTCACTTTAAGTACCACAATGACAACCCTACTTAAGTAAAAGTAAAAAGTACCTCATTTTAAATGTACTTTAAGTATTAAAAGTACTTGCATAACGATTTATTCTCTCAATGTCTATATTCCAATAATAAAGAAATAACAAACAATAAATAAAAAAAACCGTATGGGCTGTGGCATTTTAATTAAGTTAGTTTTAGGTTAATTAAAGTGTGCTTATCATTGCTGCAAAATGTAACAAAGTAAAATTCAAAAGTATGCACTATTGATTCTACTTAAGTAAAGTACAGATATGTGAAAAATGTACTTAAGTACAGTAACAAAGTATTTGTACTTCGTTACACTCCACCACTGGTGCCTACTGACACGTAGGTGCATGTTCAAAGTTCGAGCTGCAGCTTCAAAAGTCAAAAATGTTTAGTTTTTCCTCAGATAAATGTCTTCTCCAACTCAAGCAGAGGACGATGACGTGGAAGAAGTGGAGTTTGTATCAGTAAGTCACACTTTACTTTAACAAAAAAAATCAGTATGTTCAAAGATAAGATTAAAAACTAGCATTTGCTTACATTCTGTCTCTTGACATTGACAAGACTAATTGTGCAATAACATCTTTATCTAGCCTGATAACCAGACTGCACTTTTATTTAATTCATAAATATATTCACTGAACAATATAGGCTGCTGCTCCATATATTGTATAACTGTATCCATGATTCAGACATAGTAGATCACATCTTTTTTTTAATGGGCATGTTAAAAATTAATAAACAGCCCTTTTTACATTGTACAGGGTTTGCAGACTTCTTTGAGTCTTATACATGTAGGTGTGTTTTATAACATTAAATGACAAGGTGTCTTGCACTTGCTTCAGGAGGGCCCTGTCAGACCAGTATCAGAATGTATTGATCTGCTGAGTGAAAGTGAGGATGAGGGATGTTCATCATTGACAGACATGGTGAGTTACTGAATAGACCTTTTTTTTATTATTATTATTAGATAGTGTCTGTCTAAAGTTTTCTAAAGTTGTTGTGCCTTTTATTCTCATGTAGATTGAAGATAAAATCACCCGCCACAAAGCGCGTGTTACATCTACACTGGAAAGACTAGCGCACCAGGTGGCCCTTGAGAAAAAGGAAAAATCCGATAAATGTAGAGCGTTCAAGGTGAGTTTGCTTCAAAATAAAGTGAGCCGCTATCATTTTATGCTTGTTAGATTGTAATTAAGCTATTATCTATATCAGACCATTGTCTTCAGTTGGTTTCTTCATCTTGCATTCAAAAGCAAAATTACAAAATGGTATAAACAGGCAAAACAGGTTGTAATGCATACTTACCTTACTTACCCTACCTTGAATCAAAATTATATGATCACATTACAACTACAAAAAATACATAAAGAGTGAAGAAGAACAAGAAGAAGACATACTTTATTGATCCCCAAGGCGGAAATCATATTTCTTCACTCTGGTGTTTTACACAACACACACAGGCCCGAAATACACACACATGCACTAATGGAGAGATGTCAGATTGAGGGGGCTGCCCATTAAAGGTGCCCCGAGCAGTTGGGGGTTCGGTGCCTTGCTCCAGCTACCAGTCCACACTCCAGTCTGTACTTGGTCCGTATGTGGACTTGAACTGGTTTCCCTCCGGTTCCCCCACGGACTGAGCTACTGCTGCAATATTATCAATAAACAATATTGTATTTATAAAACAAATACAAGTGCTTGTTTCCTTAGATAGAATGTAGATTCAGTGCTGGTAAAAACTCATTAACAACTCTATAGCCAAACTGTTTTTTCATTGAAAGAGTAAATTAAATATTAAATGCTGGGTAGAAATTGATATGGGGTCAATTAAGGTCACTTTCAGCAGCAACAGTGCCACCTTGTGGCCGGAATGCATAGAAAACAAATAACTGGCAACTAGATTGAACAACAGCGGTACTGTAGATTTTTACTGACATTTGTCATATAAGGCAAGTGTTACAAAGATGCAGAATATGTTCTGTTATCGTTCATCTCTTTATGTCTCTTTTTCAGGAGAAGCAAAACTTACAAAAAGCTCATGGAAAGCAGGGGCTGGCTTATAGTTCTACAAATGGATTTAATCAGGAAGCAAAGCACTGCGTGGACATGTGGTTAAAGATGCCAGGTACATTTTTAATCTGGATCAGAAATCTGTTGCATAATCAGTGACATTGTCACTTTTAAATCTGTCAGTGTTGAAGTTGATTCAGGCCAGTAGAACATCTTTAAAAGCATGCTTCTGTCATGTACAGTTTGATGTTCCTACCAGTATACTATTTTGTGCTGCTGCAATGATCCACTTCACAGGGATGATTTGAAATGTAATTTTGTCTTAAGATATAGAGGCATGCCAATGACAGACCACCCTTTTTCATGATGATACTACATCTTGGAGAAGTTGTCAACTTATCATATTCTACCTTTTGTGTTTATTTAGGTGTTCGACCTGGAATGATCAGTGGTGGTTTTGGAAGAAGACACAAAGCTGTTTCTTTCCCTGGAAATAGTTCAACTAGACACACTTGCCCAGTGATCAACTGCGGTCGGGTTTTTGACAATACGGCCCTTCTTGATGGCCACTTAAAAAGGTAATCCTTTTCTGTTCATTTCAGTGTAGATGTAATACCTTTTGAACCATTTCCCTGAGTACAAATATGGCATATTTTGCAATAAAATATCTGTTGTGTAGGTTTGATCACTCCACTTGTGACCCAACCATCAATCTTAAAGGATTTCCATCTGAGCTCTTTGCCTGTGTTGCTTGTGGTCGATATTTTCAGACTGAAGAAGCATGGAGAAAACATCTCGAGTCCAAGGTTTAATTACTTTTCTGACTGCTATGAAAAACTCATGCTCTTTGAAAGATTCATTAATTAGTGTGTGGAATAAGTAGTTAATAACTATTGATCTACAGTAGAATAATAGTTATTTTGATCACTAGGTGTCCTCATCTTCTGCTGATGGTCACAGCATCACTCAGACCTTTCAGCGGATTGTGTGTTTTGCCTGTCCTGCCTGCTACATGCTCTTCAACCTCCGAGATGAGTGTCTTCAGCACATGTCAGCCAAAAACCACTTCACAGAGTCACTCGCCATGAATGGTAAGGTTCATTAAACATTTTTATTTTCTATACATCATTACAAACCTCACATCCAAATGTCAAAGCTCTGTCGTTATTTTAGGCCTATTTCACAAACACTTCGGAGGTATTATATAAGCAAGATTACGTGTCCCTTTTACTTTTCTCCTATTGTGAAAGAAACCAGAGGAGGACCACTGCCAGTTCCTGTCTCACAATATGTTAAGAATCGCCTCATCACTTTATGCAAGGATGTGACGTTCAATGTCCGATGCTCTTTATGTCACAAAGTACTGATCTCACATCAGGCAGCTCAAGCTCACTTTAAGTAAGTTTAATTGTGATTTATTCAGTACCTGTGCATGTATTAATATATTTTGGTATTACATGTTATATAGCAGACACTGATTTTGTTCAGATGTTTTGTGGAACTGATTTTTCCTTTTTTATTTTTTTTATTTTAAGTGTTCACTGCAGACAGGGTTGCGCGGTGGCCAAGGCTGATAAAACTGTAGTGCAGGTAATGAAACAGCTGCAAGTGCAAGGGCAGTGCTCCCTCTGCTGTAAAATCTTCCACAGCCAAGCTGAAATTGAGAGACACAAAGAATCGACCCAGCATGACGTGGAGGTCAACCAAACAATGGAGAAAGCCCTCCTTCAGTACTGCAGGTTTAGTGAAATTCAACACGCCCAGAATGCTAGAGAGGCAAAGAGGACAAGACAATCCACTGGCCTTGAAGAACCTTTTAAAAAAAGAAACAAGAAGAGGAGGGATTATGAAGAAATTCCAGCCAAACAGAGGAGACCGACTAGCAGCGCTAGCAGAAACTCAGTAACAGCATGGTTCTGCGAGTGTGGTATACAGTTCTCGGAAGAGTCTACAGCCAGTAAGCATCTCCTGGCTGTAAACCAAATTTTCCATCAGTGTGGCATGTGTGGCAAACACATGGGAGAGTCCTCAATTACGCGCCTGCATATGAGTCGCTTTCATGGGGGAGCTCATCTATCCAACTACCTCTTCTACTGCCGCAAGTGCAACGTAGAAATGCCTCGGTATGAAGATATCCTGTCTCACGTGTCAGAAGCTCACAGCGGACACACCTACTTCACTGAGCAGGAAGTGCCTGAGGAGCTCGCCACCGTCATCTATGCCAAGCCGTCCACCAGCAGCGAAGTCGCCCGTCATTCGTCCTCCAAGTCCACAGTCCAGCAGGACACAGTAGCGACTTTAAAAGCTGAGCAGACTTGGATGTGCAGGATGTGCGAGGACATCTTTGACGCAGAAGGGGCCGTCCGCAAACACTGCAGTGACGTGAGCAGTCACAACTTTCAGAGATTCATCTGTGGACACTGCCCCCAGAAGTTCTTTAAAGAGTCCACCGTACGTAGACACTGTACGAATGAGCACAACGGGCAGATAAAGAGCTTTCACTTCTGCGGCCTCTGCGACAGCATGCAGTTTGAATCTGAGGGCGAGTTCTTGGAACACTACAAGAGTCTTCACAGTAAGGACTACTACTGTATGGATGATGTTGAAGTTGTTCAGCCTGCTGTTGCTGAAAGCACCAGTCAGCGTATATGCCCATGCATGGGTTCAGAAAAGAGCAAAGAGGAGATGAAAGCTACATATACACAATGCATGAGGAATCTGTCCGCTGAAGGAAAATGTCAGTATGTGTGCGCCCCTTGCAGCGTATCTGTGCCTTCCTTTGCACAGATGAAGACTCACGTCCACACAAAGCACGCAGCCTTGAACCTGGACAAGACCTTTGACGTGGAATGCAAAGCTTGCCAGGAGAGTTTCTCGGGTGTTCCAAGTTTCCATAAACACTATCACTCTCGACACTGTACACTGGAACCTTGCATGAGCTCCAGGACCTGTAGTAAAGACATGAAAGCACAAGCCACCACTGTAAAAGTACTCAATGCTGTGGAGATCACACCAGACACTAATGGTAAGTCAGTTGCAATCTTTGACATTTATTATCTACATTTGCATGCAGCATGTAATCCTGTTTTTATATATTGTCATTTCAGAGATTGAAGATGAAACACTGGTGAAGTTTCTGAACATGGGTCAGTCCAACAAAGAGAGTGAAGCATGTGAAAGTAAGCAATAAACGATACATAACCACTGTCACTTACGCCACATAAGAGAAGAGATAAGCAAGCAAAATGCACGGTGTAGCTATAGTTTACATACTGTATATGCAAGTTATATTACGTCACATTTTTGTACTTTGATTGACTTAAAGTATGTCAGCTGCTCATTTATTGTGATCTATTACAGATGTATCGGATGACGAGATGAACCATGAACCGTCTTTGAATGCTGCAGAAGAAGAGAGAGAGTCAGCAGGTATGTGTTTATGTGGCTGAGCACGTAATCCTTGTTTCCCCTGAGAGAAGTGTATAACTCACTGACGACTGAGTCTACCGTATGTTCCTTTGTGTAGCAGCGAAATATCCACACAAAGCTGGACAAATCCAACCTTTAAGGACACAAATTTTCTTTGTGAATGAATAATGTATCGTCAATAAATAAATGTTCTTCCTTAAAATACAGGGGGCATATGTATTGACACCCCTTTGTTAAATTTCCATAGAAGCAGGCAGATTTTTTTTTTTTTTTTTTTAAAGGCCAGTTATTTCATGGATCCAGGATACTATGAAATAACCTAAAAATAATTTGGGAATTTAATATAGGGGTGTACTTACTTATGCCCCCTGTATTTTAAGGAAGAACATTTATTTATTTACGATACATTATTCATTCACAAAGAAAATTTGTGTTCTCAAAGGTTGGATTTTTCCTAATTCTTTAATTAAGGCATTAAGATCAATTTCCAAAAGATGATATATATATTTTTTTTTTTTATTCCTCTTTTTAGTCAACTTTAGCATGGGTTCCTATACTCATGAGCAGCACTGTAGCTTAGTTGGTAGAGCCTGCGGCCATATATAGAGGTTTACTCCTCGACGCAGCGGGCACGGGTTTGACTCCGACCTGCGGCCCTTTGCTGCATGTCATTCCCCCTAGAGCTTAGATCAGGCCCAAAAAATCAAGCCCGTGCACGTTGTGTTCGAGCCCGGCCCGACACGTTAACTGTAATTATGAGCCTGATTTAAACCTGACAATTTTTTAATACGTGGGCCGTTATAACTGACGTTCTCAACTAGAATTCTGAGTTGTTTGAACTACAGAAATCTGTTTAGAATTATCTTAATGAATAATGCAACAAGAACGAAGCATGTAAAAAAAGAAAATTGTTTATTCAGAATGGAATGGATCCGAATGAAGAAACGTAAAAAAAATAAAAAACTTGACCCTCGCTCCCTCAGCCGAATAGTGTGGGAAACAGATCAAGGCAGCAACATAATCAAAGCCCTGGAACCATATAGGAGACTTTTTTTTTGTCTCGATCACCTAATTAATACTATCCTTCGCCCCGGTCTGCATGCTGACGCACTGGCCAACAACAGTGCTACAGATGGGGGAGACACGATGTAGCACAGTTTACCTCACACTCAAGTCAGTGCAGGACATATACCCAGAGCTACAGGAGAAGCTGGAGAGGCATAGCTTTCTCTTCCAAATTAGGCTAATAAAGTCATGACTAAAAAAACAAACAAAATGCTTGATCAAGGGCCCGGCCCGGCCCGAGGATAGCGGCAGAAATTATCGGTCCGGGCTTGGGCAGAGAATCTAAACTCTAATTCCCCCCCTCTCTCCCCTTTCATGTCTTCAGCTGTCCTGTCAGATAAAGGCCTAAAAATGCCCCCCCAAAAAATCTTTAAATAGACTAAACTAGAGTGAATAAGTTTAGTTTTTGTAGTGACATGTATGTGAATGTGGAGCTGTTAAAAGATACAGTAGATAAAAAGCAATAAAATGAAATGCAAACAATTATTAGGTTCATATCATATCATCTAGCATAGTTATGATGTTGCAATTTGCAGTTTTATTTGGACATACTGGGGCCTGTTTCACAAAAGCAGAATATAAATCCAGGATAACTGATAAAGCGAGGCTTGACCTAGTCTAATCTGTGCATCCTGGCTTGGTGCGTTTCACGAAGGTCGAGCCAGGCTGAGGAGGAGCGACTAGGTCGAGCCAGGCTGAACTAATTCAGATAGATGCGCGTCCACGGATTTCCTCATAAGACCGCGAGGTCCAGCACAGATTTACTGATGCCAAAATGGAGAATACGCATTGTAGATAGGCTACTTTATACAGAGTGAGCAGCAGCTTCTTGTGGAAGTAGGATGACGTGAAACACATTATTTGTATAAAAAGAAAAGAAAAACGGCCGCTGTAATGAAACCGCGAGAGAAAGCGTAGCAGATGATCACGGACCGACTGAATTCGTAATTGTAGCCTAAATAACTGACCACGGCAGTGAATTGAAGCCATCATAATCCTACCATTCAAGGATTAGGCTACTAATCATTTGCACAAATTAATAGTTGTACTCTTTGCCTTAAAAGTAAGTAGAAGATAAGATTATTCAGGAAATTTACCATGAAGATCAATTTTCTACAACGCTAGAATATGATGCGTAAATATGTCTTTCACTCTACTCCTCTCCCTCTCTTTCATGGGCTAAAATATAAATGTCATATTAACTTCCACTGCTCGCTTTTAATGCAAAGTGCACAACTGTTCGTTTTTGCAAATGACAGTGACTCATTGAATGGTTTCAATTAAGAGCAGTAGTTCATAAATGTATATTTTTAGATATATCATTCAGTCTGTCCGCTATTATATGCCACACTTTTTCTCACGTTTTTTTTGAATGAATGGAACAGAGTATATTCATCAGTTATACCCCCCCAGCAAAATATAAGGTCAAAAACCATTGGGGTGTCCTCTCCCTGTTGTTACATGAATGTACAGTAGCATACATCACTATATAGTTACTGGTCCAGTGAACTAAGACTATCATTTGGGAGGATACAAATAGGATATGTTCTTAAAATTGTACAATCCTCCCAAATTATAGTCCCAGTTTACTGGACAACACAAATTGTGTGCTAAGAATGCGAAATACAATGCACATGGAAGCGGAACAAACATGATCCTTATTGTCAAAGAATTAAAAAAAAAATGAATCAACTAAAACAATTCAAGGTGCATTGTTCAACTATAGAAACACATGTACAGCATTGTGTGTATTGCCCTTAGTATCACTTCATTTAAAACACATTTGATTTTTTTTTTTATTTCATGCAGCAATATAACGGTAGCAATGAAAAAATAATGGTCACAACTTTAAATAATTAAATGAACAGCAATATGTACCTGTTGTATTTTAATCCAGGCTGATAACAATAGGGTAAAAACACTGCTGGGTGATCAGAAAAGGCTCCAGGATTAAATAAATCCTGGCTGTTAGCCTGGTCGGGAGCAGGCTAGCTGCACAGAATAAATCTCCATGGTGATTTATGTGCCTCCGCTTTCGTGAAACCGAGTCAAGGCTAAATTCATCCAGGATAACTGGAAAATCCCGGCTTAATCCCTTATCTTGGTTTTGTGAAACAGGCCCCTGGAACTTTAATAATAATAATATTATTATTAATAATAATAATAATAATAATTCCGTCTGCTTCTTTTTTACAGAGTTGGAAGAAGCTCTTAAACGAAGTCTTCTGGAGTTTTGAGGACGTGATGTGAACAGTTTTTTTGTGACACAGTACATTGAAATTATATTGAGATGTTTTGAACGAGGTATTTGTGTTTAGAATCTATTAAATAAATATTAGTTGCTATTTTACTTTTTCTGTGTTTAAGTTATTTTGTTATTGTATCAATAAATGATTACATAATATAGGGCATTTCCATCATGGGGAACTGCCCATATTATACTGCAGTTGGCAGAAAGTTGGTTTGTGGTTGTGGATTTATGTCCTCTGTTGTGAAGAAACATTTGTATAGATGGCATCGATGACACAGCAAAATGCCGAAGCTGAACTTGTGACCACTGTGCTAACTCGATCTCCAATTGCAATCTCTATTTTCATGGCAGACTTCAAATCTAGTGTATTGTATGCACTGTAAAGAGCAGAGCCAACCCTTGTATGTGTAACAGTTTCAGTCTCACCTCAACGTCTGTCTTTACGTCATAGGCTATAAGACCATAAAGTAGAAAGAGTGGAAGTCCTGTTTAACAGAAGCTACAATTCTGGCAACAGCTCTTTGGGCTCCATTAGTTTCCTCATGTTGTCTTCAAAATCATTAGAAGGTGACTGACCAATTCCTTTTAAAGTGGAGTCCCACTACAGATTAGCATTCATGTGTATTTTTTAATGTTACTGCCTTTGTAATTAGGATCTACAAATATATTTTCCGAATAAGTTTCTTTTACTTTTTCTTCTCACCATTTTTGTCACTTGTCCATTGCATACTTTGTGATTATTGCAAGCTGAGGACAGATGTGTGGCACTAAAGAGTTATAACACCCTAAAACATTAACCACAATTAACACTCACACACACAGGTGCACATAGCCACATATATACAGTACAACATACAATAGCCTGTTTTTTTTTTCTGTTCATTTCCATCATTATGCTGCTCTCATGCCATGTGCCTTTGCCCTTTTATCTTATTTGCCAGTTTTGTCAAAAATTAACCAGTTAAAATAAAAACAATTCCCAGCCAGGGTTCCCAGAATTCTAATGAGTACCCATTTTCTAAATCTTTAAGAAAACCTCACCTACGGATATTTGTTAAATGTAGAAATAGCAAAACCCTAATATTTACGCATCTGAAAATGTGTATGAACTAAATTTGCTTCTTGCCGGGACCCGCTGGAGCTTCTCAGAGACCTGTAGGGGTCCACGGACCCGACATTGGCAACCACTGTTAAATTCTCGGGAACCTTCTGTGAGGACTGAGCTAAAGGAAGTTGCAGTCCATGTTAGGAAATGTTCTCCCTGGGGCGCTGCTCCAGTCAGCTGGACAGCTTAGTTGATCGCACACAGGATTTCTCTCCGGGACGGATCATAATAATCAGCATAATTCACCATCATGGCTCAAGCTAAAATACAGGCGAAAACCAACGAAGCTACGTGCAGCAAGTTCAGCAGGACGCTGTCCATGGCAGATCGCTCCGGACAACTCCTGGAAAGTTTGGATCAGCTGGAGATGAGGTACGGTTCAGTAGCAGGCCGTACCATGTGCGTTACAGTGCACTTGAGTTTTTTTTTTTAGGGAATTCCGTTACTGCTCTCAAATTTTATAATTAGGCTAAATAATAGCCTATAAATGCAATCTTAACTAAAAGAGCGCAAACGGATGCAGCCAATCGCGTCTAATTCAAATGGTTTGAAAAAAAAAAATACAATACCCTAGGTGGGTATCTAAATTAGTAGGATAATACAAGTTAATATTCCTATCCCTTTACAACAGCTCGTTATTTTTCCAGAGAAAGGATGTGGTTTTAAATGGGTGGCAGTGGTCAGCCTTTGTTGTCTGTCTGTCAGGGTGGAGACTTTACGCGAAACAGCATCGGCCATGGAGCATGAAAGGGAGTGCATCCTGGAACTGATCCAGTCCATACAGAACGGCCAGGAACTGCGAAACATCTGTCCTGGTGAGACACAATTTGACTGTGTTTTTAACATTGACATATAGTCAAGGTAGACTCTGTAACAGCTTTTTTTTTCTGTAAAGTTACAGAAAAAGCTATTAAAGAGTCTACCTTGTTTGACTGTATAGTTCTTAATAATGTGCTTTTGATCCACTTTTAATCCATGTTTGCAGCTGCTCTGATTTCACTGTAACATTGTGATGCGATGAGGTGATGCTTTGAATGCTACATTGCAGTTGGGTGGTGTTGTTCAAGAAGCTCAGGGGATTTAAGAAGGAGCAAGGCAACGGGATAGTTGTTGCATCCCAGCCAAGGGAAGAGAGATAGAGTTTGTTTCCCTACCAAACCTGATATTAGAGGATATACACAAAGGGTTAATACATTCCAATTATCATACACTATTTCCTCCTCATCTCCAATATTAAGTCCACCTTACATCAATACACTTGGACATTACATGAACACTGTGTACTCTGATACAATGCAGTGACCCTGTCATAAATGCCACCCTTTTGACTTTATAATGTATATGCATCAATTGTGTGGAGGCTGTAGATTGCACTGTTGTATTTCCCCCTGCTGAACAAAATAAATAATACAATATAACATTTACGTCTTGCTTTGTCAGCTGCATTAAAAAAAACAAAAAAAACAATGTCATCTAATTCCAAAACACCTTTCTGTCTGAAAAATTAACTTTATGTTCCTTGTTGGATTACATTGCATCAAATTTGGGCTAGAGCCACAATGCATTAATACAAACACATTCACATGATGTCTTTGGATGTTGGAGGAGGCTGGAACACAAACATGGGAACTCCACACAGTAGAGACAAGGGCAAGGAGTTGGAACCAGAATATTTGTGCCATGAGGTGACACTGAGCCAATGTCTTACACTACAGGTGTTCTTATTATTGTGTCCACCACTGTATAGACAGTGAATTATGCTCTTTAAAGATGCAACACTTTTTTCTCGTTTTGTATTGTCTAGGGGAGAGAGAAGAGTTAAGTTTAACGGCAAACCGTCTAATGGGCCGGACGCTGTCTGTGGAGATCAGGGTTGGCACAATCAGAAACTCTCAGCAGGAGGAGGCGCTGCACAAGGCCACATCTGTAATCGATGAAATAGTGAAAAAGTTGCTGGATGACATGGACAGTGGGCGGCAGCAGCTGCGGGCCCTGCACGCGGCCTGTGTAACCGAGGCCCCGCCCGTCCCCATCGACCAGAAGTTTCAGGCCATAGTCATCAGCTGTGCTCTGGAGGACCAGAAGAACATCAAGCGGAGGCTGGAGACTTTGTTGAGGAATGTTGAAAATGCTGAAAAGAACATCAAGATTATGGATCACCAAAAACTGGAGGGCCCAAAAGCGAACGGCTGTCAATAAGACCCGTCACCCAAACACAAAATGTCTTTAATGCCACTAACCTCACCAAGAACTGTCGTATTCCTGTACTAACTTTAGGAGGGACTCTATATGTAGCAGCAAGACCAGTCTCTATGGGAAGATTACAATGATGCTGACCCTTAGGGCCAAGAATACAGTAAAGCACAACAGAAGAAATATTACAGTGACTTTTGGGCATAATCAAGTTTTACCTTCAAATTGTTGTAATTTACACCGACTTACTTAATATGGATTGCTAATGTAGATACAGAGTACACGTGCATGTGTTCACATATGCACTTCAGACAGAAAACGATTGCGTGGCGTAGTGCTGCTCCATTGGATGTTTGGTCACAGTTTATTGTTAAATCCAGTTCTTGACTAACAATTAATCTATTGATGAAGTATCTTTTTTTCTGATAGCCTCACCTTTTAAATCAGACACTTGGTAATGATTTTAGATGTGTATTCACTACCTCCTTGTGTGAAGGCAACACCAATCACATTAAGCTGTGGATTTTAGTTCATTTTTGCACAAAGCAGGTTTGATGTCAGATTAAGTGTCACAAAATAAATAAATAAAAACACATTGTCTAATAAGTGTTAAGGAGATAAGTCTTCTATTAAGGATGGCCTATTGCCGTATGACATAAACATAGTCGATGAAGCAGGTACCTTTATTTTATTCAGGTTGGTCTTAATCCTGTTGGTATGAAATATATTTAAATGAGACCTAGCCATAACAATTGTTGACTTTATGAAGTTATAGACAAGGCAACGTTCACTGTGCTGTACATAGTTATGCTAGTCAGCTATAAACATTAGTAAGTTCGACAATAACATCTTAACTCAAGGTCTACTTACTAGCTTTTTCAGGAGCTTTCAACATCTATTGGCTTTTGTCCGGTTAACTTGTTCTGACCAATGACAGCTAAGCAAACATGTTTTAATGTAAAGCCTGACTTACAGGATTGTATTGGCAGAGCAATATTGTCATTTGAAATTACACACTGGATGCTCAAGAAAAAGGTAGTTTTATTCATGTCAAATAATAACCATCAACCCCCCCAAAAAAAAAAACATAACATCAAGTGCACAGTTGTGAGCCACACTTAATGTTGTGATACATGTTTTTTACTGTTAAAAACAAAACTCCAACAATAAGTGTTGTTTTTGTCAGAAAGCATACATACGTTGGTTTGTCTATTTAAATGTGTGAAATCGATGTATGAAGTCCGGTGTGGAAAAAGTAGAGTAACAGTTAAGACACAAAGATTATTACAACACCTGAGTGACAGCACATAAGTATGGTTAGTTTTAACTTATGGTTCTTTAAGATTATATGCCATCTTAATGATAAAGTGCACTAAATCCATTCAGTCAAAATGCTAAAGTAAGCACAATGTTACAAATGAGAGAACGCTCGTGAAATAATTATTTACAGATTTACTGTGCAGGCAATTTTAAACAAACAGCAAGATACGGGGTTAAAAAACTGCTTACTGGGGGGTCAATAGGGCGAGAATGTAAACAAGGACAAGGCATTGTGGAAACAAGGCGTGCATGCATTACAGTTATGCTACACTTCAAAAAAAGCACACAACCAAATGAGAAAGCTGAAATGTGACACAAGCTTAGTACCAATAGTAGAACTGGAACATATTTAAGCACCTTTTGGTATTTTCACAGCAGTCCCATCTGAACATCATTGAGAATAAAGTTCATTTAAATCTAGGAAAAGCTTCTAATAGAAATCTGGGACCAGTTAAATAACTTTTAGAAAAGACTAAAATGTGCATGCACATGTATTCCCAGATGTCTTATGTGATGTATTCTAATTACATGTAAAATACTGGGGTTGTAACTTTTGAATAAGGAAATGTTAATAACTTCAGATAGACTTTTCCTTATCGCCACATATCTGTTTGTGCTTAATAAACCGGGGTCTCTCAAATAATTAGTTTTGGAAAAACAAATGTAAAAAGGCTTGATGCAGACAAGGCAGTAATACACATTTCACAGCTAGCTGTGTTGAAGACTGAGCATTAGTTAGGGAGATCTTTTTAGAGTACCTTCACGTACTAAGAAGAAACTGAATTTTCTTGCATATTCAGACACAACAAAGCAAAAACATCCCGTCCTAATGGTCAGCTCTTTGTATCTTCAGAGAGCCAGGGTGTGCATTCTGCTTAAGGCTCCAAACCATATTGACAGATGCTACTGACATATGAATGGTATTTAAAAAAATAGAAACTGATTAGATACTATAGAAGCCAAACCAAGAAATAAAAACCAAAATTTTGCACCATGTTTAGTTTAGTGAAATGTTAGAAATATAGTCCCATCAGCGCAACTTCAGAACGTTAGCATGTGTCAGATTTAACGTCCCTCTCGCTCCCAATGGCCTTTCGCTGGCTCGATCCGAGCCACTCTGTGTTTCCCGTTTGCAGAGCCAGGGCTGTGTACGAACACTGGAATTTTTGTATCATCGCACACGCAGAACGGACAGCATGCAGATCGTGAGGAGATATTTGCTGAATTTGACAAAAAGTGTATTGGATTAGAACAACAGACTCCACTTTTAAAGAAAAGCACCGTTAAATATGTAAAATGTAACAACTGCAATCAAAAACATAGTGCTATAACTGACTGAGACTTCATGTTTTAGATCGCAAAGTCCTAAACTTTGTGAAAGTCTTAATTAACAAATCCGTAAATAAGTGGAGTGTAAGCAGACACATAGAGTACTATTCTGGGTCGAAAGTTGTTTGTGTCTTATTTGGTTATACATAAAATCACATTCTATTAATTTCATTTAACACGATATCACTGCAGTGTTAATATTTAACTACAGCTCAGAAAGTGAAAACACTTAAGTGAAAATATCACTCAACACTGTTGTGATTCGTACAAAAATACTTCTGCACAGAGAATTACCTCTGGATTCGATAGTGTTTCGTCCACAATAAACAGTATAGTTTGAACCATATTATGCTGAGAGAAAAATATGGAACAAAATGATCTGTGTATCTTCTACAATACATGCAAAGATATTGCACAATTTTAATGTCAAACAAATCGGTGACTGTAAAAATCATATATAGGAGTTTTCACAGAGCAAGGGTGCAACCTTTGCTGTTACATATTTGTTCCCTTATATTTGATAAGAGGACTGTGTTTCAAGTCATATCTAAGCAGCACACATGTACTGTAGCTGCAGCTGTTGCTGTTACTTAAGGCAACCCACAAAGACAGGTTTTGTGTGCAGATCATTGATGGAGATCCAAGGCTGAATCAAAGAAAATCCAACCATCAATGTGGGGAAACGACTTAGGATACAGGTTAAACATTAGGTTATTAAAGTAGTATAGGGTAGTATTTCCCAGTCTGTTTGGGCTTTGGTCTCTAAATGTGGCTACCTCCACAAAATACAACAATGACCAATTTGAAACAATAGTCAGTCACTAAAGCTAAAGGATTTTTATCTAGAGTAGGCTGCAGCTTCCAAAAGGATTTTTACTCTTCTTGGTCCTTTGTTTGTTAGGTCGCAAAGTGATGACTTCTCTTCCGTTGCTGGAGCTCTGGTTGCAGACGTTACTACTTGTGGTATTAAAAACACCTTTGGGGGGGAAAAAAAACAAACAAAAACATATTATGAGTAATGTCACCATACTGAAGAATACAAATTTAAATGCAACATAAAAAAAAAAGATGTACAAAAAGCCTCCTCACCTATTTTATTGCTTGTTGTATGGAGTACCTCGGTCTCCTCCGCCGTTTGCTGTTTGAGTCGCTGAAGATACTTCTCAGCTAAGTACTTAAAAACTGAAAAGAGAGCAGAAATGTTACGATAGTAAGACCCAGAATGAGACTGTTGCACTTGCATTAGACCAGTGGTCCAAATGTTGAACAACCCACCCTCGTTGACATTTAGGTCCTCTTTTACTGAAGCTCGATAAAATCTCAGCTTGAGTCTTTTAGCCAAAGCTTCTGCCTCCTCGCTACAATCCAAGTAAAGGAAATACAAGTCACAGTCATTAGCATTTGGCCTTAACATTCAACTGGTTCACTGTTCCAGTGTCATTTTTGCATGAAAGAAACAACTACTTACTTTTTTATAAGGGTCTCTTCCAGGAGGTCAATTTTGTTCTGCACTAGAACTGTGGGAATGTCTCCGACCTCTGCCTCCACCTTCTCCCTCCAGCTGTCAATAGCCTGAAACGACTCCCTGTCTGTGGTAGAGAAGACTAGCACACATGCCTGGGCGCCTGGAATGCAAGGCAACACACCAACAGTTCATGTTTTTAAGCTGTTCATTCTTTTAAAAATGACCTCAAAATGATACATAATTCATACTCCTCGACGAGGACTTGAAAACACTGGCTCCACTTCGGGAACAGCCCCACTGGAGATTCACTTTTGGTTCAAAAACATGTTGGCAGTGCTGTGTGTGCCGGTGCATGTGCTTTGGTTCAATGCTGTGTCGCCAGTAAACCATAAAATCTGTGACAAATCTAAACTTAACCTCGGTGGTCAGGGGAGGTCAGTTACCCAAAGCAGCAGTGTTATATTTGTCACGGTGGTGTTGGTGGTGGTGGTGGTGGTGGTGGTGGTGGGGGGGTCTTACCACGGTAGTAGGCCTTAGTAATAGCATCAAACTCCTCCTGTCCAGCGGTGTCCCACAGCATTAGTCGGACCTCTTCGTCATTTACACTACAACAATGAGCAGGTCATGAGTATAACGCAAAATATCGGCTAGAATTGACAGAGGAACGTAAACGCCTGTGGTACAAGTTGCTTACAGTATCTGCCTTTCCAGGAAGTCCACTCCAATGGTCTTTTTGTAGTCCTTAGTGAAGATGCCCTTGCAGTAGCGTTGGATCATACTGGACTTCCCGACGGCTCCATTTCCCACCACGACCGCCTTGATGGCCACTTCCATGTCCTCCTCCAACATGGCGCCGACGCCGGGCTGGTTTACTCAGTTCCCCTCTGCCTGGGTAGCTTCAGTGATGTGACACAAACACATACACCTGAAAGTGTCAAAATAAACTAAACATCACATGTATGAAACATGTTTAAGATACAATAAGTGAAATACATCCAGCAGAAACAGCAACCTGGGGGTAACTCAAATGTTCTCCTGCGATTCAACACATGCTGATCTAGTTTACATTCAAAGCGCTGGTGTCAGCGGCAGTTCTCTATCCAGTAGGTCAGCCAATGCGCTCCACTTTAAGTTGGAGTAGAATGGTTAGGTTAGACCTAGAAGTTGGTTTACTGTACCAAGGATTAGAATTATCATCAGACCTTTATTCAAAATTTGGGGATTCAAATCAATTAACGGTCTGCCCTCTGTTAGTAAAAACTATACTTAATGCTACTTTAATTTTCTATTAAAATCCAATAAAATAAATATAACTAAAAATACTAAGCTGTGAATATGAAATAGTTCCTATCCACTAATCTGATTTATAATAACTGATATTTGACATATCAATATTACAGATTACATTTGAATGCATCCTAGCATGGGGTTTTCCCCACCTAATAATAGTTTTAATTCAATTGGTTAGATACAGGTAGTAAGTAGTCAACTTTTATTCAATGACATATTATCACACAAAACAGTCAGATCTGGCAGTAATATAAAAACCTATTTCTTGTTGTGTACAACCAAAACTTTAGAAGATACAGACACCTTTATATAACAAGTTACTAGGGCTGCAACGGTTTGTTATTTATTGTTTTTTTTTTTATTATTAGTCATCTTTTTGTATGTGTCAAACATAATGGATCCCAAAATCCCAGAGATTAGCAATTACTTATTACGTTTGGCCAACAGTCAAAAGCATCCATTTTCATTTGTTGTTTGTCAAATTCAAAATTGAATTACCCTCAGCGCCACTTGTTACCACATAATTTAATTAGGGAAGGAGAGCACTCCGGTAAAGTGATTTCTACACAATATCTGGAATTTTCCTTTAAACTGTTACGGGTGCTCGAATTGAACTAACATTTTACAAGGAACGTGTTTGCAGAGACAGAGCAATGTGTTTATTCTTCCATTAGCACTGAGAGCAGCAGACTCCACATAGCAACTGGGTATTCCACAGATACATGCGAGTAGCTGCTGAGTGATATGCTAAACAACATATTGTGGGAAAGCTGTTCCCAGTGGATACTGACAACCTACTGTGTGACTGTGGTGTCCAACAGCCTGTCTCGATTTGAGTCACAATGTGTATTGCAGTCAACGATATTATTCATCAACTCTAATTCAGCTGTATGACGCAGCAGTTGTTATAACATGCAGGCAAAACATGGCTTAAAATAGACAGCCTGCTCTTTATTTGTACACTTATTAAATTACGTGAATTTTCAAATGAGTTTACAGCTAAATGTAAATTTGGGATTAGATTTCACCTCAGCAATCTCTTAAATTGATCCAACTCATGTTAAGTGAAGATTCTAGACCTCCTTTCTTTCAAGTTTTATTCACAAATAAAGTTACACATTTGCAGTTCTCTCATCTGTCAGTGTAATGATTTCTCAATGCGTTGTTTATATTAGTTTTAGGGTCACATAAACTGAGTCATTGTGGGGGGTTATGAAGCTGGTTATGCACTTTCAATAGGCTGTTGCTTTGTGTCCCCACCTGTAGACCACAGGACAACATTATATCTATATTTGGAGAAGAGTTGACCAATGGTCTTAGAAAGTCTGCTCACACACAATGACAAATGATCATGCTGTCAACATCAATAATAGGGTTGGGCAATTCATTAGTAATGGCCATTATTTATCACTGTGATCACGTTTCATATCTTGAATATTCTAAACAAAGTGTGGTTCAATCTGAAAATATCAAAAATAAACAAGTGATTTTCCTGCACAGACAACTATCTTATCTTTATTGCGGGTCTTGGTTAAGCTATCATGGTATTTTTCTACCAACCAACGAGACAATTACCCCATTCGTACTATACATATTTTTATTTCATTACAGAGAATCTGAAATGTATAGGCAACACATATGTTTACATAGCATGTTAGCAGGGTATCCTATGCATTACAAAGCACATATAAATTAACTTTCATAAGTATGTAGAAGATAATACACCTCCCATCCTGGGCAGTGAGTCATCTTTACAGACTCACCATTACTTAAATCTGGCCTCGAGGCGGGGCGCTGTTAAAGCAAATATTTTAGGGCACGAAGAGAATACAAATATTATAATGCCATACAATGTAACTTACGTTACTCATTTTTTGTTAAAGTTTGCTGTTGCTGTGGTGGCATTTCCAAAGTTTTCGAGTGGAATTAAGTATTTAACTAGTCAACTTTTAATTCTGCTTTATTTCCTCAAATCAAAATCCTTTGCCTTGGTCAAGTTATAACCTGTTGAACACCTGGCAGGAGGATCTTCAGGGACCATGCAGCTGCGTTAGAGCTGACTGAAGGATTGACTCACTGTGCTGGTGAGGAAGGATGTAAAGCTAGCAAACCCAATATAGTTGGCAATTTCTTACCTGTAAAATCCCGTTTCAACTCATCCAGTGTCCGTCAACATTAGCTAGATGAGCTAACCAGCCAGCGTATCCACAATCACATATCTACAGCCTCCCTCTGCTCTTCTCTGCGGCAAGAGGAGACGCTAGTGACTCCGGTAGTAAAGGTTATCGTTACCTAGCTAGCTAACGTAAGGTTAGCTACACTTTTTTCCAGAGAAAAGAACCTTCTGCTCCGCCTGGTAACGTAAATGATATCTAACGTTAGCTAATGACTGCACAAATCGAATGTTCTCCGCTTCAAAACGAAAGGTAACGTTTAATTAACGTCGACAATAGGCTTAATACCAACGGCTTTATGAGTACAATCTGTGACATTTAGCTAGCTACTTGATGAAAATGCATTGCTATCAATCCGCGAGCCTTCGTCTCAGCTAACTACGTTGCGCATACTAACCAGGCAACTGGCTAGCTCCTTAATGTACTTTACTGTCTATGGCTAGCTCGCTAATGTTTGTTGCTAAGCAGCGGACACTTCTTCTACTATTTCTTGATGTGTTTTGGCGAAAAACGAAATATCGCCTCCAAGTGGTTTGAAGTGTTGATCGGCACCATCGGGACTCTAAATTATTTAAATTAAAATATTGCCATGCGTACATTGCATTTTAATGTCTTAAATTAGATATAGCTACTGTAGTTTTAACTATTGTACTGTTAGGTATCTATATCAAGCTCCTGGTGTTTTTTTTAACCTGGAATCTTAATCTGAAATGTAACTAGCAACTATTGATTTTTTAAGTATAGTGGAGTATATAGTATAATAATTCTCTCTGAAATATAATAGAGAATCTATCAATATTTGCATAGTAGAGGTGGGGGTGAAATCATTGGGTGAAATCTGCATTTTAGTTTATGGGTAAACCACGTGTTCTGGGTGCGTTTGTTATGTAGTACAGATGCCCCCGACATTTCGTGTTGCCACCCACGTCCACGTCGAAAAAAGAAGATACACATTACACAATATGTAAACCATTTTTTATTTTAAATCTCGGCTACATGACTAGTTGATAATTATCATACAACATTGTTGGAAGTCTTCTCTTGTCTTATATTACCATATAAGTCAGTCACCATGGACGGGTCGTGCGGAACAACGAAACGAGCGCCCACATATTACGACACGGTTTCTCTTCCTGGGATGGCTAAAATCGTCATCATTTACCCGCGTTAGTTGAACAACCCACTTTGTTTGGCGGGATTGAGCAGAAAAGAGGCAAATCCATCGTTTAATCGGTATGCAATACAACATTAAAATGTCGTTCCAGCATTTGCCGTATGTCGTGTGATAAATTGCTGAGATTATTTTAGTCGTTCGTCTTCGACCCTATTTCCACGGTAGTTCACTGTATGTAACGTTAGCTTCCACCACGAAGACGTTGAAATGTGTTGTTGTTGACTAACATTAACATTAAGTTAACGCTAGAGATACAGTATAGTTAACGTTAGCTTTAGCGAAACTGTTATAAGCTAAGTTAAGTTTCGCGGTGACAGCTGGTGTTATGTGAAGAGCGATACAACTTATTTTATTAGGGCTGTAGGACCCATTGTAGGAACGTGATCGTTAGACCCACTGTAACGTAACGTCGTTAACGCTAATAACGTTACATCTCTAGCAAGTGTCACCAGGTTAACGTTAGTTCAGTTGTCTCTCTAGTGGGTCACTGTTGCCTTGCTAAGTTTTGTATCTCTTCTGGAACCATTTTCATAATAGACCTTAACGTTACCGAGTTTAGTAAAGGCAGCTTTCTAGCAAAATTATTGCAGATAAAAAACACATTTTGACAGGGAGAAAGTGATTTCTTCACACTATCATTATGTATAGATTACCGGTAGCTTACAGTTGGACTATGATTTGTGCTTTTGGAACACATTTGTATTTCTCTGTCCAAGGGCACAAGTATATGATGACACATCTGCACATGTTTGAATTACACAACGCTATTAACAGAGGTTAGGCAGTGATTTAATTTAATGATTTTGATTTGTAAAGAGAATTGCAGCATCCTTTTGATTTTTCAGACCACCTATGGTCAGTTGACTCACTAATTTTTGACAAGGGGTACCTTATATATTAAGTCTTTAATATATACTTTTTATTTATTACAGAAAATATAGCTTGATCTGTTTATAAGCTAAAATAAAGCACAGACAGTGCATTGGAGAAGATGCAACTTCCTTTTCATGAACTTGCACACAACTCACACTGGTCGCGCCAAATACAGTATACCAGCATGGTGACTACTAGTAGCCTATTATCTGGTGATACATTATTGTTCTATTATTGAAAACCTTCTTGTGTTCCCCTACCATCAGGAAATATGCAGTTTTCTAGCAGAAGAAAGAAGTACAACACCAACTCTCAGACAGAGCTCTACCTACATCCTCTGCAGTTCTATGGCCAGCCTCCTCTTGAAAACATCTCTCTCTCTGAGTTTGAGGCATTTGCTGTGGACAGACTGAAATGTAAGTCCTGGTTCTCATGACAGTGTAATTATATTTTAATCCTGACATTTTCTTTAAAGGTCCCATGGCATGAAAATGTCACTTTATGAGGTTTTTTAACATTAATATGAGTTCCCCCAGCCTGCCTATGGACCCCCAGTGGCTAGAAATGGCGATAGGTATAAACAGAGTCCTGGGTATCCTGCTCTGCCTTTGAGAAAATGAAAGCTCAGATGGTCCGATCTGGAAGGTTACCTCCCCTTTCTCTGCTTTGCTCGCCCAGAGAATTTGGCCCACCCATGAGAGAGAGACATCATGGCTTTCAAACGAGCAAAGTGGCAGTTGGTCAAGTGAGCTGCGTGCTGCAGCGTGACATCTGCTGCAGCGCTAATTATGAAATGCCAGGTGGAATGTCTGGGACTTGTCTTCTGAAAATCTAGGCAACCCTTATATAATCAATGTTTTATGGAAATCTATAGGGCTGGTCCTAATACCATTTTTTGAGCTTCGAAGCTTCGGTAGTAATGAGCATCGAATATTCGAAGCTTCGGAGAGAGGGGGCTGAACATATTATCTCTAATAATGGCAGGAATCTCTGTGTCTGTTTGTTTGCATTTTGATTATTTTGAGAACCTTTCATCCAAACGACTTCACAAGGGAGTGCAGTGTCGTATTTGGTGCGATATAGATAGACAGGCCAGACGCGTTCAGAATTAATAAACTTTTAACTTCTCAAGGATCACCGTCTCGTCAACGGGACACTTTGTGACTGGGGCGTCGCTGTAACCTCGATAAAACTTCCACTCATGAGCGTTTTATAACTTTAAAGCATTACATCTTTAAAATATACAGCCATGTACACAACTGTTACAAAGTAAAAGAAAATAAAACAATTTAGCCGTAATCTGCGCAGCCGAGAGTGCATGCATACCTGTTGTCGTTGTCCTTTCAGCAACAAAGTGGTATTTTGACCAAAACTTGATTTTCATAAATCCCCAAGAGTCCAAGGAAATGTAATATCCAAGCTTTATATTCCAAAACGATCTCTTCGCCTCACAATGTTGAAGTTTCTGGCCGAATCACAACAGAAAAACGCGAAACAAACGTTTTCCATTTCCGCACTTGTTATCGCCGCTAACTTCTCTGCCCAGTGGGCGTCATCGTGTACCGACAGTATCTTCTTCTTCTTCTTTGTAGTTTATTGGCGGTTGGCAAACCAACTTAAATGTGCATTACCGCCACCAACTGGACTGGAGTGTGAACGAGAGATAAATGCAGAAAATAAATAAACCAAAATAAAATTAAAAAAAAAATTTGAATACCAACCCACCAAACGAATATTCAAATATTTGGGTCCAGCCCTAGAAATCTATTATACAAACTAACAAAATATGCTTAAGTAAACCATTGAATGATTTCTAAACCATTACGTTATCGAAATCCATGCTGTGCCTGTTGAGGATGTGTAAGAGGCTGCAAACGGGAATAATCACTCAAAGTTAACCAAATACAAATACGCCTTATAAACCGGTCACACAACTTGCACTGAGCTGTTTTATTGTCCGGTCTTTCAAAATGCTCCCAAACAAAGCTGGCCGCAGACATCATTAACAGAGTTAGGTAGCCCAGCTGTGTACTAGTGCATACTGCGTAACAAACTTCTTCTTCTTCTTCTTTAATGAATGAATGTATTGAGCCTGTGTAATGATTTAGGGAGCCTGTATTACCGTAGCTACCGTCGCCTGCATCAACGTTACCGTATGATGATAATAGACATGTACTCCTTGCCTTTTTTTATTTTATTTTATTTCCCGTTTCCCGTCATAACATTTCCCGGGAAACGGGAAATGGTTTTAATCAGATTTCCCGGGAATCCCGTTTCCCGGGATTAAACCCTAATAGCTACATGCACAGGAATTGCACATACTAAGGAAAGCTCATTGTGGGACTCGCTCTAGTGGCTGTAATTCTGCACCAAGGCTGAATTTCGGGAAAGAGACTTCAGATACAGTATTAGGGGACCACTAAGGCCTATATAAAAGCATCCAAAGAGCACCATGTCATGGGACCTTTAATCAGTCTTGTCTCTGCTGTTGTAAAATACATTTGTAATGCATTTTTAAAAAAAGGCCTGATATTTACAATGTCTTCTTTTAACGCCATTGCAGTGTTGAAGACAATTGAGAATTTGGGAGTGAGCTATGTGAAACTGTCAGAGCAGTACAAAAAGAAACTGGAGTCTGAGTCTAAAGCCCTGAACTTTCTTTACAGACCAGATGCTGTGAGTATTTTTAGCTTGACACACATCAGAGTTTTACAAACAAGGTCAAATTGACTTGTTAGCATTTTGAGACTGTCAAATTATTTAGTAATGAAAAAGAATGTCATTTAAAAATACTGTACTTCCTGTAACCTTTTTTAAGGATGACCGAAAATCTAGTGGACCAACTGAATACGAGAAACGAAGAAAGGACCATATCTCCCACTTCATTCTCAGACTCGCCTACTGCCAAACGTAAGTCTGTTGTTTTTGTAGAATGTTTGTTGTCAAATAAAAAAAATGCTATGCAACTGATTAAATGTTTGCTTCCAATGGCATCTTAAAGGGAGGATCTGAGACGGTGGTTTATACAACAGGAAGTTGATCTTTTCCGATACCGCTTCAATGAGCTGCATCCAAAACAAAAGCTTGAATTTCTTCACAGAAATAATCTGCAATATGACACTGTAAGTTTATTTTTGTTTAAATATTTTGAAAGCCTACTTTCTACTTTATTTAGATAAATACTGTAACTCAAAGGGTTCATTCTTGCATAAAAAAAAAACTAAAGTATTTTTGTTTTGTTACCCGAGGCTTACTTACACCTCCGGGACTCTTATTGGTTATCCACATCTGTGAATCTAAAGTAGTTTGGACTGATTTGAATGTGCATTTCTATACAACCTTCAAAGTTGAACCAGACTGTGTTTAGACACTAAAAGTAATGAGCACAGCTTAGGTTTTATATCAGCAGAAATGATATCCATTGATGTTATAAATGACAAATACTGTACAGTACTTGTCTCCCCTGACTTTGTAGGGTCCTGTAGTAATTGTAGAATGATTGACAAATAAGACTGACTAAGAAGCTGACACAGAAACTCATTTATTAGTCACTATTAGGAAAGGAAAACCACAAAACAGGGCAGGGAAAGTATCATTTGTGCTCAGTTGTATTTTCACTAGATGGAGCTGTTTGATCACTGTAACAGCACCCATGGATGTTAAGGGTTTCCTTGAAAGGTGATGAAAAAGTTTCAATGTTGAGATTTTTTAGTTTGGTAGAATTTTTCTTTGTGAACAAATTATATTTCAAATGTGATACATGTACATACATGCTATTATTTTTAACAGTCACAGTAATCCTAATCAAATGTGAATAGCAACAGTGTGTTTAGTTTCTTTTTGACTTTGAAGTGCTTCTTTAGACCCACTTAAGAGCACTGTGGCAGGTTTTCATAAAATGGAGGTGAATACTTTCAATAACTCACTATTTCATAATTCATCCACGCATAATGTGTCAAGCAAGGGTGAAAATGGTGTATTCATCTGATAAATGATGTTTGGTTTCCATGAACCTCAGCCTTCAATGTAATGGCACATTTCTGTCTGTCCAGCGCTTCTCTGAAATTCATCATTCTCATCAATAACTTTAGATCAGTGTCGAGGAGAAGAAGGCTCTGCAGGATAAACTTGTCAACTCCAGTTACGCCGTCAGTGGAATCACTGTGGAGGATCAGGACTTCTACAAAGTGAGTTTCTCATTACTCTCTCCATTGAGACCACTAAGAATGTTAAATGCTTATGTCTCCATAAAACACATTTTTATATGCAGTATTATTCTACAAATTATATTCCTTTAACTCTCACATAGTGAATTAAGAAGCAAGCCATCTAGACATAGAACCATTAACCCTGTTCTGTATTCTAAATGTCAGAGCTTTAATAAAGAAATGACAGTATAAACATGAATATGTTAACAGACAATGTTATTTTGTAAAAATCACCCTCCTCACTGTAATTATCTTTAAAGTAATTCTGCCATTTACTATCAAAAGCTCCAGTGTTTACCCCATGAGTCCATTATTAGGCTACTTGGTCAATTTGATGTAATTTTGAGTTGTTGCTCAGTTTGACAAAGAAGTATGGATTTCCATGTTAAAGGAGCACTCCACCAGTTTAACACATGAAGACATGGTTACTCGTCGTTATGAGGGGAACTACGCAGCCTTTGTAAACTTTAGACGGAGAACTCCTAATTTGAAAGAATACCCTTATGATGTTTACCAATCAGGGAAGGCCTAACAAAAGATGCTTATGGGAAATGTAAGATCCAGTGGGTTTGGAGATTGACCCATACTAAGGACTAAAAGTCAGAATAGCTTGGGCTCTGCTGCTTTAATTTTGACTATTCCTTTTTTAAATCTGTCTTTTGTGAGTCTCCCAGCTTTATGGAAGTGCAATGCTAAATTACTGCAGTACCCTTTTAAGACCATTACAAACTAATGTATAACAGGTTCGATGATAACTTGGATAAATGAACCCTCGGTCTACATAATTTGGGTCCCATTCAGACGTGTCTTTAAGATATCAGCCGCTGCTACATGTAACAACTCAGATCACACACTTTGCAATCTTCCACAATGACCTATAGTGTCAAATAAGATGGGTAGAATTGACCCTAAAACCTATCCTTTTGACAAATGTAATTGGGTTTGCTTTGGTTTGTAGTAACTTCTGCCCTTTTGTCCAATGTTAGAATTTGACTAATTAACACTCAAGCTGTCTCATGTGTGTCACCTGTACTGTGTAATCCTAACATGCCCAAAAGTATCAGTCAAGCAGGGCAGTGAATTGCCTGTAAAACACTGAGTTGTCTGCTTAGATCTATTTGTTTTCTTTAGCTACCATGCCCTATTGCCTATATTTTGTCAGATGGAGACAGATCATCTTATGATATGAAATAAACGTGTAAATATCAACTTATTGGAGAATTCATCTTCTCCCAAATGTAGAATTTCCCCTCTGCAGTATCTTCTTGTGCCTTCTAAAGAACATAGTTACAGTATGTTGAATCACTAAATATTCACATAGTGGAGAAATCTCTTAAATCAGTGTAGATGGACAGCCCAAAAAATAATTGGCTGATTGACAGATCACCTTTACATCCTTTCATAGCTGAATGGCTTTAAGTCTACAGTTGTCTGTTCTCAAATGTGGAAAGGAAAGGGGAAAATGTCATGGCCAGCTGCTTGACTTTAAATTTTTTGTTGCTGACATTCTTGTTTGTTGAGAGAATGTAAATCGTCACACTCCCAAGTGTACGTCCTCGTAACATAGCCAAAATTACGAAAGTGTTGGCCTAACAGTCACTATGCATGCAAACGAAATATTAACATCTATATCTTTTTGAATGCATTAATTATTCAAAATGTTTTTTACTTTCCAACTCTTGTTTTATTTTAAAGGTTCCATTTCAAGATGCCCTGGATCTAGTGCGAACAAGGAAAGTGTACCTCAAAGCAGGCTACGTATTCATCCCTCACCAGGACATTGTCACCATTGTTCTCAACGATTTCCGCACAAGGCTATCTAAAGCTCTCGCAGTAAGTGTTCCCAGCTCTTCACTGTTTTATAAAAATGAATAATGAGTTATGTAATGCTACAGAAAGCTCAAGATGAATGAGAATTTCTATTTGAAACATGACAAGTACTTCTCTGCAGTTCATGGTAAAAGCATGTAGCACAAATTCCCCTTTATATATAGTATGTGTATGTACAGGGCTGTACATCAATAATAGAATACAACACCAACAAGTCTAACCTAAATAATCAACACCTTTCTGACACAATTAGAAACGCACAACACAGCTTCCTTTGCATTATATTGTTTTTATGTCCCCACCCATTATATGTAGTTTATGTAAATATATGTTGTGTATACAGAAAGTCTGGTTCTGTAAGGAAAATTATGAAATTGTGAACATGGTTGTTCCCTTCAGTGCCCTGAGGAAAACTGGAGAAATGCAGGGTTCAAATGAGTGGAATAAGTATGCACACATGACATAAAATGTCTGGGGGGGGAAGACTGGAGACAGCTAGTATGATTGTGCTCATTATCCCTACGGCCATGATGTTTTTCAAAGGCTGTGGAAGGGGGTCTGTGAAGGCGCAATATCGGCATGTTTATGCATTGCGCTGAATGCCCTGAGGGACATGGTGTTTTGGGGTCCAGAGGCATTCTTTTTAATACATGTGATGAGACAACTAAGATTCAGTTACATAGTGGTGAGGGTTCCTGACTAGGGAACAGGCACAAGCATGCTCAACAACCATAGTATACTCAGCAACAAAAGAAACGTCCTGTCACTTTCAACTGCTTTTATATTTTAAGCAAACTTAACCTTAAAAGATTTACATTACATGTCATTTAGCTGACGCTTTTATCCAAAGCAACTTACAATTGCTATATATGTCAGAGGTTGCACGCCTCTGGAGCAACTAGAGGTTAAGTGTCTTACTCAACAATTTTCACAGACATGTAATATATAACAGAAATGGAATAATGTGTCCCTGAACAAAGGGGGGCTCCAAATCAAAAGTAGCCCTCAGTATCTGTGTGGCCCACACACCTGTGGACTGCAGTGCATCTCCTCCTCATGTACAGCATCAGACTGGCCAGTTATTGCGGTTGTTGTTGCCATCCTGTACCTGTCCCGCAGGTGTGATATTCGGATGTACCGATCCTATGCAGGTGTTGTTACACGTGGTCTGCCACTGCGAGGACGATCAGCTGTGACCCTGGGCGTCTTTCTTTTCGTGTTTTTCAGAGTCAGTAGAAAGGTCTCTTAACTGTGACCTTAATTGCCTACCGCCCTTAAGCTGTTTTTGTCTTTTCGACTGTTCAACAGGTGCATGTTCATTAATTGTTTATGGTTCATTGAACAAGCATGGAAAACATTGTTTAAACCTTTTACAATGAAGATCTCTAAAGTTATTTAGATTTTTACAAAAGTATCTTTTAAAATACAGTGTCCTGGTGTTTCTTTTTTGCTGAGTTTATATGGTTTATGAATAGACTTTTCTATTAATGAGGTGCAAGAAATCTACAATATAGGTGACTCACAGCCACAGAGAAGAAATGATTTACATATGCCAATGTAAAGACCTGCAAATCATTACTTTTCTGATTGGAATCTCAACACCCTAATCTACATAAATTTATGTAGATTGTATGTGGTATCAGCCATCAATATGTGTCAATTCTATTCCTCAAGTAATCGTCCAAGCTTTACGATTTTTATTGTGATGCAGAGTAGTGATAATAGATGGATACAGTTTCCTCAATCTGATCCATGTTGCGTTCAAAATCAAGATAAGAAATAGGAAGTATACATAGGGCTCTGAAGAAAACGTCATGCGTGAAAATACTTTTGAATTTGTATAGTATAGTGGAGGAGATATGGGATTGATATTTGGGGAAAATTGTATGAATCTTTTTTTTTTACCAATTTACCTAAATATTCTCTCTTTATGCGGAACTGCTGACGGCGACTACATAATATCTGTTTCCAGCAAAACCGCGAAAGCAGTTAATACAGACAATAAATGTTAGATACTTTTTTACAAATGAAATAAATGTCAGACTGACTGACGTGATGTGCATTCTTCTTAGAAAACAATTTGTTTTTAGAGAGTTTTCATAATATATAGTCTCTAGATGTGTATTCTTCTTAGAAAACAATTTGTTTTTAGAGAGTTTTCATAATATATAGTCTCTAGATGTGTATTATTCAACTTTTGTATTTGTTAAAGGAGGAAAAGGAAATCGCAATATTATCGAATCGCAATAAATAAAATATCGCAATACAAATCATATCATCATATCGTCCCAGCCCTAATTGATATGAGGGATCAGCGTTTGCATAATTGCGTCCATCTTCTGCTGAAAATGGGCCCGTAGTTTTTGGTTGTTACACAGCCGTAATTATTAGACCTGATCACTCTGATAAGATGGCTGCCATCATGCGTCCTGCTTTAGTTTGCTTTTTCCAACTAAAACACATTCTGTCAAGAGATACTAGTTGCAGTTCCTTTCCAAAGCAGCTGTTTGAGTCGACCTTAGAACTGGCAGTTCGTTGCTTTTGTTCATAGAAAAATAATTTGGCAGTTTGAACAAAAGTTTATTTTCGTTCAGTGGTTTTGCCCCTTGCGTGTAGCAAAAATAGTATAAATTATAGATGTTTTCCCCTTGACATCACCCATAGGTTTCCAAAGAGCAGAGTGGGGAGCTCCCTTTGGCTCTGGCCGTCGCCATATTGGCCGTGCCTAATGTTGGCTGTTCCAAAAATGGGCAAAGAGGTAGAGCTGGACGGCGCCTGGTTGAATGAATTCTACAGTATATGATCGCCTCCTGTGACAGCAGGCCACCTGTCACTCAAAGCGGAACACCCTTAATTATTCATAAAGTTTACATTGAAGGGGGAACTCCGCTATAGAGACCAAAATCAGTTCTTTTTTTAAAATTTTAGGAGTTCATTTTTTTTGGGGGGGGGATTTTCCCTTTTTTCTATACAGTGACAGTGGATAGACTGGAAATGGGGAGAGAGATGGGGCACGACACGCAGCATAGGGCAACAGGTCGGATTTGAACCCGCGCCACTGCAGGACTCAGTCAACATTGGGCAAACGCTCTTACTGGGTGAGCTAGAGGCCACCACCCAGGCTGTAAACATGTTTAATTCTGCTGTAAAGTTGGGCATTTGTTGGATTGACTCCCTTTTTCAGAGCCAGTCTCATGTGGCCACTCGATGAACTGCAGTTTTGGGCACTTCTGCAGTGTACAGTGTAGTCGCCTGTGTTCATGGCAAAGGGTGGGCTTTGTTTAGCCAGTAATCTAAAATGCCTTTTTGGCAAATTGGAGAACTCCTCTAAATCTCACTACTGGCCCACTGGAATGTGCTTAATTAACAGATTTACACAATAGTGATTTCTGAGAGTAGTTTTCATGTAGTTTACTAAACTCAGAATGCATGCAGAGTCACTTAACACCAAATTGCCAAATCATGATTGGGCACTAGATTGTGTGTTGTCGAGGTAGTTTAGAAAGTTATTGCCTCTGTATTATTGTTGGCATAGTAGGCCACATGCACTTAAATTGCTTAAACATGTCCTGCATCATGGGACAGGCAAGACAATCTTTTCCAAATGACAAAAGGGGAAAAACAAATAAAAAGAGCAACTTGGTCCAGTTCCGCCATTCTCCCATTTTCTGATAATTATCCGGACCACTAACTGTTGGAATGGAATGATGCTCCAAAACTATTTTTCTTGAAACTGTGCCATTGTGACTGTTTCTGCGTTACTATTATGGTTATTCTCTTCCACTGGGGATGACAAGGGGACATCGCAGAAAATGTGACATTAAAAAGGCATGAAATTGAAAGCTCCAGTTATTGGTTTGATGTTCAAATGAACATCAAACAACCGATATATAATATATTAAGCTATTTGTTGTGTACGTGTAAGTCCTTGAAATGTTTTAGACTGTGGACTCTTGCTTGTTTGCTGATTTAAGTAATGTTCATGTAGCAATTAGACTAAGTAAAGCTTTTTGTTTGGGAGGGATGTGCATACTGTCAGACTCATAGCTAAAAAAGTTCACATCTAGCTGATCTATATGTGTTCAGACTGAGACAGGATGTCAAAACCAAATGTCAGGAGTAGAGGGCGGGTTGTAAGGAATAACCTAACAGTTGTTTTATATGCTACTGATGTTTTAAGATGGTGTCACTATGTGTGAGATGTATGATCATTTGCTCCAGTCAGAAAATGGTAGCCTGTTTTACAGCTAAGGGAATTTTAACATTATCACTTTAAAGGCCCCTCGCTTTCTAGTACCGCCGTCAATTATTCAGTTACATTTCATATTTAAAGTTTAAGTAAAAATTCTTTAAATGAACTCAAATGCAGTTTATTTAACTTGCTTAAATTACTAAGCGGTGGCCTTGTCTTTTATTTACCGTTCTGTGTAGTACTTAATATTTGCACTTAACTTGTGATATTAATCTGTAGTGACCGACACGATTTACCATTACTCATGTGATGTTGATCTCATCTGCAGTTGACAGCCCGCTCACTACCAGCAGTGCATTCTGATGAACGGCTCCAACCGCTCCTTAACCACCTCAGGTAAGCAGCAGCAGCAGCAGCAGCAGCAGGATTAATAACGTTGCTGCCACTTTGCCAGAACTCCGTTGAAAAAGAGATTTAGCACGATTGATCTTTGGCACCAAAGAACATTGGGGGCTTGTGGCTGGTCTGAGTAAACCCAATCTGTCCCTGTAGATAAGTCCAGATGTTTTGGGAACTTGGGGTGCCTGACTGTGTGTGTGTATCATCATATCCCTATTGTTAAAGTTACTCAGTCTTGAAGTAATTGGGACTATATGCAACTTGTGCACTGTTTCTCCTACAAGATCTCATGCACTGTACTGTATCTCTGTATTGGGGATACTAGGGCCATGTTTTCCCCCAGTAGTTATATTTGGGATAAATTACTTAATTGATTTATAATAACTGTAGGTTTTGTACAAAGGTGCATTTCAATGGTGATAATAATGGATTAAACAGCTCCGTATGCACACTGCATAAACAAAATTCCATATGGTTTGGATACATACTTTCTGTTTAGCAACTGATCAGAGCCAGTGATGTGTGTGCAAATGGTTTTCCATGAAACCGGAATGGTGCTGTAAAAGCTGTTGCTTATCATGATTTGTTAGAGGGTTAGGTCTCACCCAAAATGCAATCCTGCTGCTTCATCTAAGTACTTCACTAAAACTGCATCTTCTTTTATCAGTCCTCCATTGCAATATTTTAAATTGTACACATCTGTAAAATAAAAAAGCACCTAAGTTGTCCATAAAGTTATCATGTTTGATCAACCAATAGAACTGCCGCTATCTCACCATTGAAAATTAATTTCAATCAGCACCAACACGGGTTTGCATTAAATAGTGGCTTAATAGCAGCAGCGTTCATTTCAGCTTCAGTAGCAAAGGAGAGCAGCTCAGAACCCAATGAGGGTGTTTATCTTACTTTAGATAAAAGCAAAAACATGAATATAGGGGTGTAAGAAGTCGTGTTGCCTGATTGTTGATGGGGATTAGTGGGCAGGTTGTTGAGATTAGTGGGCAGGCCACTAATCTCTATGGTAGGGGGAACAATGTGATGTAAAGCACTGCTATACAGGACTTAATGGTTTGCCAAAGTCATTGACTTAAAATCTACTGATAGGAGCTTAGCAGTTAACTTTTTTTTTTGGCATGAGGTTACAGTGTTTTATATTTACTTTTATTTTAAATGATGGTTTCCAGTCTTTAGTGTCATGTCTTATTTTCTTTCAAAAAAAAACAAATAGTATCAGATTTCATGGCAGCCCTGACTGCTTCTAAAATTGTATTAACATTGCTTATTTGTCACAGTCCTGATATGTTTTTAAATATTTTTCTTATTTTAGTCATGCCTATGTGGGACAGGATTACAGCATCCAGAAGAATGTTGGAAAAATCTCCCTGGAACAAATTGATTCAGTAAGTTGCATTGACCATCTACTCTTTAAATGTCAAGTTCAAGGTGCCATTTTGCCTGGAAATGGCTGGTGTAAAAGGGGGAGAAATGAGGTTTGTATATTTATATCTGGTGGCCCAGAGCTAGAATGAATAAAGTCTATTTAGTGCAACTTCAGTTTTTGATCAGTCAGGTCACATTATGTAACATGTGCACCATAGAAAAGGAAGATATGAAATAAAATATAAGAAGAAAAATCAAGCGAGAATAAAAACATTTACAGGTACAGGTAAATTATAGTAGTCCATATCTGCATATTGGCTCATTAACTGTTGTCTGACGCCAGCTTTCAGGGAAGTCATTCCCACTCTGCATGAGGCAGCTCCACCAGTCCCTCAGAGAGAACCACCATCTCCGCCATGGTGGTCGCATGCAGTACGGCCTGTTCCTCAAAGGCATCGGCCTCTCTCTGGAGCAAGCACTGCAGTTCTGGAGGTCTGAGTTCATAAGAGGCAAAGTGGATGCAGACAAGGTAATGTTGACATGAATTCTTTTATATTTATATTTATATATATATATATATATATATATATATATATATATATATATATATATATATATATATATATATATATATATATATATATCTCTATCTCACACAACCTATTTTAAACCTTTTTAAAGTTACATTTGTTGTAAATCCAAACTCAATTTTCTTTTAACTGTTGATGTGGGCTGTCCTCTCACCCAAATGCCACTGCAACTTTTAGTAAGAGGAGGTGTTTATGGGATGTATTGTTATATTAATCCAACATTTCTTTATTGGTATTTTTGCACAGAATTACAGTGCAACAGCGTGAGGAAGTTCTGTGCTATTGTACCAGCCCCACCCACCCCATAACCCCTCTCACCATACAGTCATACATTTACGTAATTTAGTACATATTTGCAAAACATTTTGTCCTTTTAAACTTAAAGTGAATAGTGCTGACAAATATATATGCATACATACAAACACAGGCACACATTAAAACAAAGAGGGTGATAAATGATTAATGAAATGGTATTTTTTATAATAAAATCATAACTAAATGTTCGATAAAAGAACTGCATCACAATTATGCAATAACCCAGTGACATTGCCGGATGCCACTGTTTTTACTTTACATTATTTTCAAAATTGTATTGTTCTTTTTGACTTTTACCAAATAGTTTGTTGTAAAAGGTCATTTGGTTTTAAAGGCTTTTCCAAATGTTATACAACCTGATACAATACCCAGAGAGTTTTTTTTGTTCATTTTTTGAAAGATTATCCTCTAACGCCAGATTCAATATAGGACAGCGGTCTTCATCTCTGAATGCCTCTCCAGAGTGCTATTCAACACTTAAATGGGTGTTGCTGTTTGATTGGTGATGAAGTGACCCCATCAAGGCTGTATTGATAATAATAAAGTTAACTGTGTTGAGGCAAATGAAGACTTTAAGTGGTTGTGGGTTCAGATATTTTGTCTCTCAATAGAAGACAGAGACACAGGAAAGACATTGAAATGAGTTCTGCGTGAAGAGAACCACTACTCTTTATGCGAATAAGAGACAACTGTGTCAGCAGCCTCCACATGATGGAACCGTTTGGACAGAACAGACAGAATTTCATGCTGTGTATTCTTGTTGTAATGCTTTAAATATTAATGTATTTAAAATGAGCCTGGACTAGTTCTGACATGTTGTTAACATTCCAAAGTGTCGGATTGCTGCAGAAATGTTGTTACAGTGTGTCTGACTTATTCAATAAGAAATTGCATCAACATTTATAAGGATAGATGTCTGAACCATGTACTCAAGCTAAGCTGTCAAGAAAATAACTGCCTGTAAATGGATAACTGCTCGGATTGTATTGATTTGCTTTTACAGATAGGACTGTACAGCATACACTAAAGATTGTTAGACCGTCGCTGTATGCCTCGCCTCAAGGCTGGCCTTTCTAAGTGAGATACAGAGGATTCAAACTTCACTGTTTTAGGAATTTTTTGACGAGATGATATCATGTCTCTTACTAGATGCACTCTAAAGTCAATTCAAGTGAGTTAACTTTATTCTGTGCTATGGTCTATCGAAGTAAAAACTAAATTTAAATATTTAAAAAAACATCTTAAAGTTACAATTTATGGATTTTCACTAGAGCTTAAGAAATTAGTCAATTGACAGAAGATTCATCTGCAACTATTTTGATAATCTTTTAAGCATTTTTTTTCTGACATTTTTTTTTAACCAAACGAATAATAGATTGTGATAATAATCAATATGCCTCGCTCTCCCAAAAAAATTCCAGTGATTTTGTTCTCAAAGTTTCCCTGAATATAAATATGGGCAAATCACACAATATTTAAACCATCTTCAAGTTCATAATCATAAAAACATATTCTAAGATGTTCTCCACTTGCTTCTTTATTTTAATGATTACTGAATTTAAATAAACATGTTTACAAATACTGCTCCAGCTTGGACCAGCATGCTCTGATTGCACTGACACAATGAGAGACCTTTCAGCCATGTAAGCTGTTTTTATAATTATGTTATATTTTGTAACTTAACAGATACTGTCCATCTGACCTCAACTGATAACTACCGCTTAATCTCACACATAAGTGTGTTCCGTTTTTTTGGGTGTTCGTCAAACGATTCAGTATTAACCGGGTGCAAGGTGAGTGCCAAGTAATCATTAAATTAGAGTTAAAAAAAAAACGTGTGCGGCTATCTGGCACAGTACTGCGTGTGGTGAGCCTTTATCCCCGAGGCATGTTGTCTTTCGATAATGATTCGTAGTAGTAGTAGATCACATGGCTGGCATGTCACTTCATGTAGTCTTTCCAGTCTGGGGACATGTGTTGCATCAGCCAGACAAAGCGTCCTAGCATGTTGCGGAGAGATCTTGAGCCCCTGTTTCCTGCTGGTGCCACAGTTTCAGTTATAATGAGAAGTTGCATCAAAGAATTCGGACCAGACTTTGATGCAAAAAGATAAACAGAGAGTCCTTCTTGTTTTTTTTCTGCTGTTCAAAAATCGCCTGTAAGGTTTTTCATCTTCATCACCTTTTGTGCAGCTTTGTCACGGGCACCCGTTAAAGCATGTTTTTAGACTAAAAAATGAGGTGTCTGTCTATCCTTCCTCCAGTCTCTCCTGCCCTTGTATCTCTGCTATTGGCTCTCAGTAAGAGCCTCATGGCAACTACAGTACACTGTGTCCATTTCTAAAGGTGGCTTGGTTCCCATGTACACGCTTCCAGAGAAAGTGTGATGGGCTGTGCACAAAGCCCAGCTCTTGTTGCACAGCAGAAGCAGCAGAATGGTGCTGGCCAGATCACAGCTCTCACAATGATGTATGTGTTGAAGTCAGGGACTGCACTTTGTGGCATGCTGCACAAAGCCCGCTCATTAGTATGCGACTGGCACCGAGGAAAAAGATGGGAGGCAGCGATGCCAAGAGGGAGGCCTGGAGGACAAGGCAATGTAATGTTAGACTAGAGGGAGTGAGAAAATTGATGAAATCAACTTGATCTATCCATTTTTATTGCCATAGAAGTTAGCCTATTCATTTGAAGGAGGGTCTATTTGAACCACATTTTAGTGTGTTGTATTGCCTTGGGGGGTGGGACTGCTTTTGAACTGCTTGTTTTACAGATGTTAACTTCAGGTTAATTAATTTCCACCAACTGACACCATTTTTTCACATTATAGTTTTGATTCGCTCTGGGGTCTTTCCCAACAAAGGTTAGACTTTCATTAGATGACTTTATATTAACTGGTCGTAAAGTTTGGTTCCAAATGTACACCATGTTATTTTTTTATGGTTTCTTTCAACACATTTAAAAGTAGTTGCCAGCTCATTCTGCAACCCTGTATACAAATATATCCTGATTCTTTTCTTCACTTTTGTCTTGAACATACCTGCAAACTATTCGCTTTTCGGCGAAAATCGCTGTTTTGAATGGGAAAATGTCATCCACGTGAATCGTGTAGAGACAAAGAGTTTTTATTTTGGGGGGGTCCAAGACCCAGAGCTAACACGGCACCGGTGCCTTAACGACCGTTCTCTACCGGACCAAAAAGCAACGCGGATTTCGGTGCCTTATTTAGGTGCTACTTAAATGGTGCTACTTAAATGTCACCTTTTTCAGACCTCCTGAGTTTGCAGGTATGCTTGAAGCGATGTAAGCGAGACTATTTTGTGTTTAGTTTTTTGTGCTTTTTTCCTTTTCATAAAGATTATAATGTACAAGACAACAATGTTAACTAGATACTGTAGTAGGGACATTCTTTTATTAGGATTTAGGGAACTCCTACTAAGGCCTTGTGTCATTTATCTTCATAGTGAGTGGCTTGAAGAATGGTGCTACTATTTGAACAACCTGACGTTCATGATCCCAAACCTTAAATAAACAGAATGTCGACCAATACGTTACGTTATCTGATATAAATTATTTGAAAATAAAAAGTCTAAAAAATTGCAGTGCTGATGCCAAATATAAAAGTTGTAGTGGCATTTGCTTTCAGTGAGAAATACACACTAAGACCAGGCTGATACATAGCTGATCACAGATACTATATCGACATCGCTGAATGTGTAGGCTGACTAGTAACAGAAATTTCAGGACAGACAAAGAGCACTGATGTTTTTGCAGTCTTTCTGTAATTATGTGACAACAGGTACAACTTATAAAACAAAACTAAATTATTAGAATTTTAACAAAAAAAGTTTTCAATGGCATAAAGATCTTTTACTCTTTGAGATGCAATGTGCAGCTTTTAGGGTTTGCAGCAGGCTTGTCACACTGTTATAGAGACTTTGCAGTTCTAATTTGTCTCCATTGGCTCTTAGTTTAAAATTCTGCTTGTGCATTATGTGTAAATGACCTTTTCAAAAGCCTATCAACAGCTTCGCTTGTTACCTTGTGCACACTTGGAAGTGTTTTATAGTCCCGTACCTTTTTTTATTGTTTTTAGGTTCTGAAAAGCCTGCAGTACAGATTTGAAATGGGAAGTATTTTAATGGTATTACATATACAAGGAATTGGAGCTGCAGGCACATCAGTCACTATGGACTGAGCCTAAGAAGCCATGCCAAGTTTACACACATGCACGCACACACGTACGTAATCCCTTTGATTGTGTCCTATTTCTCTGTCTCCATCGCCGCAGGTTTTTGTGAATGTGTCCTAGAGTGTGGGGGGATGTTCCAGTGATGTAGCCCCAAGAGCCAAAATGTGAACTAGAAGAGCTGTGGCTCTGCTCCTTTAATGCAGCTTTTGTGCTTGTGTTTAGACTTCTGAATTCTCTCCGTTTGGAGGTCAGCCGTGTTAAGAGTATATGCAGGATGATCTGAAGTGTGGGCTGAAGTGTGGGAACACAGTTGGTGATTAAAAGGAAGACTGGAAATGTATTATATTTAGAAGAGTTGCGTTTTATGTGTAACAAATAGGACTGCAAGCTGCTTTGTACAACTATCTGATGCCAAGGGGGATCTGAATACTGTTTTTGAGGACAAATCAAATGTTTTTAGAAAATGGCAAGTCGAAAAAATGCTCAATCAGATCTGCTGTTTGTGGTTGATCCCAGCATTTAAGAAAGAGTTGACGTATAATCTTTTGGTCTTGTGAAGTTATATCTTTAATCACCATCTCACCTAGAAGAAGTGAAAGTTTAATATCCTATCATTTCTAAGTCTTAGCATCACTTTTTTTTAGCCAACCTAGGATCTTTTTATGTCCTAATTATTTCACATAATACATATTAAACACACTTTAGTGCCAGTGGAGTTCCAAGATCCGTTTTTTTAATAGAGTAGGGGGGTCTTAAATCAGGAAACAGCCTCCTGAATCCTTCGAAGCTCTACATAATTAATATTTGATTTATTCTACTTGAAGATTTTTATGGATTTGTGAATTGCTGCTGCAGCTTGTCACATTAGCAAGCTCAAGGGTTTTATTGCAACATTAATGTGTTATGATGGGAGCAGTCATGATTGTGTTCTGCCACTGTCGAAGCACACTGTATGCATTTTTACTGTTTACGGTTTTTAGAGGCTGGGTTCCAGTAAATCATTTTTAATAGTGTCACATGAACTATGTACACATAAAAGGAGTTCACTGTGAAGATTGTGTAGAAGGACCCTGATTTAAAAAAAAATTTTGGGTTCGGAACAAGCTGGACAGAAGATGGTGTGAACATTTGCAGACTTCTGGCACTGTATAGTTTTATTGATTCAGTCACTTGTGACCTTGGCATTGATGTGTTGCTTTTTTAGAGATCATATAAAGATTTTTCCAGCTATTAAATCCGTAGTTCACATAGTTTAATTGAATTCAAGTCTGGTGGTTCCCAACCAAAGGGTCCACCCCTCTGATGGGTCACAAAATAAATCCGAGTCGTGACGTGGAAAAGGAAAGACAACTGAAGTTCTGAAATCTGTTTCTATTTTTTTGGACCTTTCTCTAGTCTTTGCTTATGTTGAGAAATAATGGATTATTGTATCTCTTTGGGCCTCAGAAAGTTGATTAAATTGATCACCAGAGATGTTTAGATTGGAAATATCTCTTTGGTGAAAGTGATACCAATTTAAGGACATCTGAAATGTGACAAGGAGCTGCAACTTTACACTGCTTTTTTGTAATTTATATACATTATACATATATTTCTATAGCTATAATGTCCATATACATTTAGTTTTTTTTTTAGGTAGGAATAGTGGACACATTGTACGGAATAGCGGTGCATTGTATTGGGAGTTACTACACGTATTCTTTTATTTAAAAATATTTTTCATATTTTATCAAAGTACTCTGCCAGACAAAGGGCAAAAGCAATGAGAAGTAAAGATGGCCATTCAACGAAATCCATAATTCGGCTATCTCGAGTGTGACGACATCTCTACAGCAGGTTCTCTCTAATAGCTCTATATTTCATTGAGGAAAACACCCTGTCAAAACTGACATGATGTATGCAATGTCTCTTTTCACCCCAACCTTGTCCCTCTTACACTCTCATCCTCACTAATGCCTTCTCTTTCTCTTCCCCTTTCTCTCTCTCTCTCTCTCTCTCTCTCTCTCTCTCTCTCTAGTTTGACAAAGCATATGCCTACAGCGTCCGCCACATGTTTGGCAAAGAAGGCAAGCGAACAGACTACACCCCCTACAGTTGCATGAAGGTGATTTTATCAAACCCACCCAGCCAAGGCGACCATCATGGTGAGTTGATGGCTATTGGAAGAAGCCATTACCCATGAGATGAGCCACTCAACTGCCATTATCAGGCTTTGTACTTTGCTTGGAAATAGTGACACAACTGACTGTGGACATTGGGCCTCATTCACCAATATCTTCCTAAGTTTTCTCTTAAATATGTTCTTAAAGTCCCTAAGAAAACTCTACGTTGGATTCATGACGTGTTATTAAACAGCAGAATTGTTCGCACCTGTGTTCTTAGGATTGAGGAATCCCACGTCTTCGTAATTGAAAGCGTGTGCCAGTTGTTCCCAATTAGCATAAGAAAACGTCCCGCAAATTCCCATATTAGGACATGACACTTCCTGTGCACTTCCTGGGAAGCGCTGAGATGGTTGTCGGAGTCGCAGATGACTTGTACATTGCAGTGTTGTACTGAATCTCAGTACTTAAGTAAAAGTACAAATAACCACAGACCTATTTACTTTAGTAAAAGTAGAAGTATCACAATGACAACCCTACTTAAGTAAAAAGTACTTGATTTTAAATGTACTTTAAATATTAAAAGTACTTTCATAACGAGTTATTCTCTTAATCTTATTTGCATATTACCATTTTAAATGGGTAATATGTCCACTACCACAAACAAGGCCTGGCTTTTGAAAAAAGTTCCTATCCTAACCAGCATAAAATGGAAAAATGTTGTTGAAATCGGAATGTGGTTGGTTTTATTCATGGATTTATTTAAAGATGGTTTTATTTTCTATAACCATGGAAGCGTAAACAAATAAAGTGTGTGAAGCAGTGGGAATGGGGAGGCAATGTGAAGAGGTCCAGCCAAATAAATAAGATATGAACGCGTCTTACGCACCCTGGCGTAGGAGTAAATGACGCTATGTAGAGAAATAGATAGCAACTATGATTTAAAAAAAAAAAAAAGGGAATAATAAAAAACTAACATTTTCACTTTTACCGGAGGCTGTATTAGCCCGGGCTCTGGAGCGCCGGAGCCAGCTTGGAAGCCGATGAAGGTTCGGCGGTGCCCCATATCTATGGCAACCAAACTTCACTGGTGAGACAAACGTGTGACGGTCAAGAAGACGGTTTGGCAGGAAAAACTGATCAGAAAATGTAACTGAACGTTTTATAAATGTAGTGGAGTAGAAAATATAACATGAATATAGATAATTGCTGCAAAATGTAACGAAGTAAAAGTCAAAAGTATGCACTATTGATTCTACTTAAGTAAAGTACAGATACGTGAAAAATGTACTTAAGTACAGTAACAAAGTATTTGAACTTCATTACATTCCACCACTGCATTTTGGCCCTATAAATGGCGCAATCAATCACCAAATAACGCAGGATTTAATCATTTTAATTGCTGATGCAAATTGCAGTGTTTGTTTCTTTGCATACTATTTTATGTTTGTTTTCACTCAAATGTGTGTAAGAGTGCTCTTGAGTGTTTGTAGATTTTGTTCTTAGCTAAGAACAAATCCAAGATAAGAAAACATTAGTGAATGTCAGAATCTACTTAAACAGTGCGTAAGTGGGGTTTAAGAACACATTTCTTCGTAAGAACAGTTGGTGAATGAGGCCCAGAGCTATTACCAAAATCTCTGCATATATAGTTTTCACATGCTGAGTATTTCAGTCTCCTCCCATCAGTGAAACATGTAACATGCTATATTAATTGGTAATTTTTATATCCATTAAAAAAACAAAAACATTTTGTGTTTGTAGGATGTCCTTTCCGTCACAGTGAGTCAGAGCTGTTGAAGCAGAAGCTTCAGTTCTACAAGGTGTCTCCCAGTGGGATCAGTCAGGTGGGTGCCGTCCTGTCTACAGTAGGCCTCTCAAACAGCCTTCTAGCAATCGTTATCTGCCTCTAACTGGGGACATTTCTCCCCTGATCTCGTGGAACTCAGCAAATATAAATTTGATTTTCTCAGTGGGTTGTAAAATCTGTGTAGAATAAAACATTCATTCAGACAGCTGGCAAATGGTACCACTCACCCGGCCAGCAGTTGGTCTGAGAAGTCGAGTCTTACGAACGTTTCATTTACAATATCTACATATAGCAAAAACGCAGGAATATACAGGACATTCTATATCTCAGGATAAGTGAAACGTTGACCTGCTGCTGTCAAAGCTGCTAGATGAAAAGTCAGGATCACCAAAGTGATTAGGATTAATCTATGAACGTCTCTACAGAATGCATGTCAATCTTCGAAATTGAATACCCAATGAAAGAATAGTCGAATATTTGGGTCCAGCCCTAATTCCATTAAACCAAAATAATTAAAACTGCATTGTCTGGCAGAAACTAAGAAACAGCTCCTCACTGATCTAATACCTGCCCCGGCGTTGAGCATGCTTGTGGCAGTATCACGCTGGAGGCTGCTTTCGGGAATAGAGGGGAATAATGAAGGAGCCAAATACAGGCAGAGTCCTCAGAGAGGTCTCTCTTATGGCGCTTACCCACTGCTAGCAGCAGCTCTACTCTGCTCGGCTCAACTTGGCCTCGTTGCCGCTGCAGGAAACTGCCGTGACCTAACACCTCACGCACACAGAACATCAAAGGTGTGTTGTTTTTGACTCTCGGCATGTGGCTGTTGCCACAGCCAGAAGACACATTTTGTTTCAAAAGAAGTTGGAGGCAGCAAAAAAAAAAACCGCTGGCTAAACTATTTAAAAACGGCGTGTTTGTTCAGGACACCCCCGTCTGTCGCTAGCAATGATGACGCGGTGATTAGTGACAATTCTCTCCGACCAATCAGTAGTCTGCAGGTTTTCACGTCACCTTTTGGTATCGCCTCAGCTCGCTTGGAACCTCGAAGGAGGTGATACTAAAAAACAAAAAGTACATGTTGGCTAGTACCAGGTACTTTTTTTTTTTTTTCATAATGGAAAACCAAAAAAGTTGAGTCAAGTCGAGCAGGTACCATGTAATGGAAAAAAAACGCCATCAGTGAGTGCTGAAGACCTTGGATTTCTTTTTTAGCAGGTCAGTCACCCTGAGTCACGCTAACACTGCAGTGCTTTTAGCACAAGAATGTGAAAGCTCTTATGTGACCCAGCCAAAGACTGGGGTTCAAAATATCTGCTTACATCTTCTCTTTTCAACTTTGCAGAGCTTTAGAAAACAGAAAGTAAAAAATAAATAGAAAATCCCAGAATTGAGATGCAGCCTACCAGAAGGTGTAATCATTGCCAACGGTTATTCTACAAAGAGTTGACTCAGGGCATGAATATTAAAATTAGCCCAAATAAGCCTGTGTTCTGTTTTCATTGCATTTGCAAATATCTCCTTAAGGATGTATTCACTGCTGTCATTATGATTCATGAGGAATGTTTGTGTAGGTAGTTGACTGAAAGCCAATTAAAACAATTTTGAATATGGGGCTGCAACAACATAAAATGTTGACAATATCTTCTGTCAATGTACTGTGTCAGTATCTATGGTTTAACAGTGTAACAAAAGAGTCCCATTTGAACCTTAGCTGCCATCTTCTCTTTTTCTATCCTCTAACCTTTTTTGTTGCAGATCCTGGAGCTGGTTAAAGGGATGCACTATCAGCTGGCGTGCCAGAAGTACTTTGAGCTGACACACAATGTAAGTGCAGATTTAATTTGAAGCGGGGTGTAATTGCCCATGTCAGGGGCAGGGCTTTGGTCCTTGCATCTCATGCATGAAGGCTCAGGAGAAACCCAGAACTGTCATCCCCTCCATCATTAGCTGGCTGTCATAGGAACTTAATTTCTATTTACTTATTTACTTTATTATAGCATTTTCATCTATTTTGTCCCCTGTGGATACTTATTTCATTTAATCTGTTTTAGTTTGGATGCTTGAGTCATCATCCCTTTCAGTCACACTCAAAGTCCTGGTTTTAGAGAAAAGCAGAGATTGAAAAAGAGATCTTAAACTTTTTTTGGGACTTTAAATACATGAGATTCAGCTTAGTTGACAGTTTAGTTGTTGACAAAGGTCTGCTTTTTACATGGCATTACATGTTTACTGTAATAAGTGTACTGAAATACACTTATTTGCTTTCTTGCTGAGAGTTGGATGAGAAGAATCCATTCAACCATATGTCTGTACACTAAGTATGAAGCTAGATGACGATTAGATTAGCATAGCATGAAGACTAAAAATGGTACAAAACAAAACTATATTGCCAGTACCTCTAAAGGTCACTAAATAACCAGTGGCGATTTCTTTAAGACTGCAAGGGAAGCTCAGCTTCCCCTAAAATGTCTAAAATTTAAATGGTCAAATATGTACTATTGTGTTAACATTTTATTGACTAAAATGCGTTTAGAATACGTTCATCTCGAAGACGAGTTGGTTCAGAATTGGCTGACTCGATTTCCTTCTCATACATTCCCGTAGCGTCTCAGTGCGTTTCCCCGTTGAAGCCTAGCGTCCGTTGACTTCAATGGGGCTGCTCTGAGCAGTTTTTTTCAGCGCTTCGAAACTAGACGGTCATTGGATAAATGCTGCGATTATGTCCCGCCCACGGACGCTCGGCGTCTCTGGGGGTCAATGGAGCAGTGGGCTGGGCTTCTGCGTGATGATCGGAGGGTCTGTCGAAGGACTGTATCTCCTTTTGATTGACAGCGATATATATATATATATATATATATATATATATATATATATATAAAAGACGAACTGCTGCAACCTGTTTCTTGGTATTTGCCTGGCGAAATTGCTAGCCAATTTTCATCATTTCATTCAATTATACACCACATTCCTTGTTTCAGTTTAACCTAATTCCCACATTTCCTCCTTCGAGTTTAATATCGTTTTGTTAGATCGTTTGTTCATTCATTCATTCATACAGTAGGCTAGGCTAGTGTTGTAGGGGTGAGCTAGCCAGCTAGCAAACTGCACACGTTGGCAGACACTGCTAATATTGTCGACCTGATTTTGGCGAAGCCATTTGAAAGTCTTCCTTATGAGGAGAAACTTAGAATTAAACAGCAGGGTTAGATCAACACTTAAGATTGATTTAGTGCAAAAGACAGGGCAAAGTAACAGGTCTGTTCAGCTCTCCTGGTATGACAAAGTTAGCTGGCTGTGCTGTGACAAAGAATATGTACTGCTGGCCATTCCTCTTGATGAAACCTTCCCATGGATATTATAAACTATTATAATAATTTATATTATGTATTATTATTATATAATTAAATTATTGCATTACTATTTTTATATATATATATATATATATATATATATATATATATATATATATATTATATTATATTATAATATTAACATAAATAAATGGGCAATTTGTGTGATGTAAGCCAAAAATGAGCTTCCCCCCTTTGAATGACCAGCAGCCGCCACTGTAAATAACACATTGTGTCTCATTCCTTTCATTCATACACAAACCTAAATGTAAAAATGACAAGTTGTGGTTTTAAAGGAAGTTAAGGAGCTAAATTAAGCTATTCCACTCCTGGCTCCAGCTTTAACGTACATACCAACTTTCAACAAGAAAGCGAATAAGCTTTTTCACAAAATGTCAAACTTTTCCTTTTAATTCCTTTTAACCCTACTGTGGGAAATACACAGTTTTAATCCTGGGCTACATGGCTTGCTTGTTATTGACTTTGAATGAATTTGCTTCACAGGACAATTTATACACATAAAATTCAGATTCTTATGGGGCTACTAGGTGACAAAAAAAAGATTTAACAGAAGTGTGACGTGTATTGTTATGTATTGTGTGTATTGATCAATAACCCTTTCAGCCCCATGCAGATACATTAAAATAAAAAATGTTAAGCTGTAAAACACCCACATAGTAATTATTACGTCAACATTTCTTAGAAAAATCTTTTCTTCGCGCTAGTTGTTCAACAGCAAAGTGAAATGTCTCCTTACCGACTTTGATATGGCACATGGGAGACGCTGAGACTGTTGTGTACAAATCTATCATTGTAATATGAACAGTTTGGAAAATCACAATTACATGAATGCTTAAAAATGATGGAAAAGGTCTTAGGAAGAGCATTTGAGAAAGAGCTCGAACTTCATCTGTTAATTGATCCATAGGTTTTAACTCACCATGAGTGATTTTTGACATTTAATTTCCTGAAAGGGCATTTCATCTTTTCACTGAATTAGCTCGCTAATTTAGCCATGAAAGCCCGCTGTCCTCATAATTGTTAATAAATTAGTGAATTGTTAGTAAATTAGCAAACCATTCCACATCCTCCCCAATGAAGCAGCTGTTTCATGGCCATCTCGTAAAAGGTGGCATAACATTGAATCAATCCGTATGCTACCAACCTGCCACTTCTGTGAAAGCTGCCACTGCTGTTCTTATTTCTCTTCTCCTTCCTCACCTGTGTTTTCTGTGTTTTGTTGGGCAGATCGAGGATGCCAATTTCTCGCTCAATCACCCCAACCAGTACTTTATAGAGAGCCAGAAAGTTTTGGGGGGAGGCAAGGACATGAAGCGAGAGATGGACATCCCACAGAAGTCGCAAGAAAACTCTGCCACCAAAGGACCCAGCACAGCTCCAGAGGCAGCAGCTAACGCGCCCGAGGAACTGGCCGAGATGACTGAGGAACTAGACTCTTTCTTTCAAGATGCCTGATTTTTTTTATCTAAATATACGGAGGTTGGGGGTGGTATATATTCTAACTTGAATAGAGTATTTTAAAAGTCCCTGTACATGACGTTAAGAATTCAAGTTGCATATCAGTAATTTCTCCACAACTTGTTAGTCTGTTCTCAACAGAGCAGACTTTTAGTTAGCTACGACTGGACATTATTCAAACTTCAACATCAGACCAAAGCAGAGTTTTCTACCTTAAAATTCTTTATGTTAGTGACACGCTGTCATTAATTTAACTGTTTAGGTCAAGTGTCAGAGTAGTCGGTTATTCTTTCCTTGTTTTCACTCTGGGCACTGAAACTGGCTTTTCTGAGTTCAGACCAGTGTTTTGGCAGGGACGTGGTTGTGGGGGTGATGACTAGAACATTTCCCAGCTGTCTCAGAAACAATGTCATTGTATTTGCTGGCAGGAGTGTGGATGAATGGTGGCAGGGGGATGGATGAAAATAAACAATTTTCACAGTTGTATTATGCTGCCTTGGAATATTGCCTCATAGTGCACAATGCAATTTATTCAAAGCATACGTGGTCAGGAGATATTTCCTCTTTTCTCGAACTTCTTTCTGCAATAATTTGTGAAAGGTGGTTGCTATCTGAGAGTCGGGAACCTTTTCACTGGTGTGGCATCACAGGCTGCTCCTCTGATCACAGTTCTTTGAGGTACTGTCCAGTTGTGTGCTCTTATCTCTACTCTTTCTATAAGATTACTAACTTTAGATCCAATTGGAGGCACTGAACAGGCATCCCTGAATTACATGAATACAGATGTGTTTTCCAGGAGGCCAAGGGAAATATTGAATGTATGAATGAAATGCCCTTTCTGTAATTTAATGATTGTGAATTTTAAATCAAATTTTATCTCCCCAAGGGTGTCAAAAGTTTAAAAAAAAAAAAAAAAAAAAATCATCGGACTTGTCATTTGCTCTGCAGGCTTTTCTGTTTGAAGTCTTTTTGACACTCACCCCACAGTTCATCACTGTCTCATGCTTGTAACGTCAGAGCAGAAACACGGCCTGCACCAGAGCTGCACGTAGCTGGAATTAAATTAGGTCTTAAAATCCAAGCATGGTGCTCGACACAGAGAGGATTTATCCAGTATAATAAGGCAACTGGATAACCGTGCGCAGCCGGGCGGCTGTCAGCAAGACATCCTTGATGTTTAATATATAATTGTGCATGACTATGTTTGACAAAGCTGGCACTTTCTTAGACTGTGGGCAGGCAGTTGACTATGACGGTGTTTATCTCCTCCGAATGGATTTACGATCATTAGTCATGAACTTGCTTGCTTTCATCATGCTTTCTTCCCGTGCTAATTACATGGGCGAGATAGGTGTTCTGGGGATGGTGCATTATAGGAAAGGGCAAGAAATGTATTCCAAGACCAAACCGCAACATTTGTTCCATGAGCTTCATATGGAAGCTGACATACAGGGTGAGTCTGTATTCAGGGATGTGCTGTGTAGCTGGAGGGAAGCTTTGTAAATGTGTTGCAATCTGGAGCTAGTAAATGCTGCAAGCATAACATCAAGTTCATTTGCATTGCATCCAAAAACGGGTAATATCAATTCCAATATAAAAAAACATTGAATACTCAACATTGACTCCATTGTACATTTCTAGTCCCAGCATGATGTTTTTCTTTATCCTCTTTCTAATATAATTTCACCCAGGGGACAACGTGTGCAGCAGTTTGAGTCGTTATTCAGTATGCCCCACCAGAAGCGGCTCTGGTTAATTTGCGGGATTTGGTACATTGTTTTTTCCTTATTCCTAAAGGATTAGATAACATCCCATAACGCATACTTGTACATCTCCCCTTCAAGCTTTATAAAAATGAGCACAATTTATGTGGTAACTGTCTCCTTCCTCATTTCAGATCTCATAAAGGTTGTGCAGTCATAATGGAGTATTAGCGTTTCAGTGGGAGGAAGAGCAGATTATTTTTGGATCTTGTCAAATTAGCTGCACTGCAGTCACAAACTTTATCCTCACTGCGCTGGAATCACTGCCACACTTGGGAGGAACTTTTTTTTTCTTTTCAAGGTAATCAAAAGTTTGAGCAGATCTGCAGCAAAGCCTGATGGAGGTTAAATTAGTAACAACCTCTAGAGTTAAACTGGAGTTTGGAGCACATTGCTTAGTTTTTGTGGAGGAATTCAAATTATGTATATGGGAATATCTCATCTCTTGAAGCAAAAGCTAATTTTAGATGTAAATGTTGATGTGATCACAGGCATCAAAGTTAAGATGTGAATTGGCAGTATAGGCATTTGATATTTGTATGTGCTTGGAAGCACCAGAGAACAAAATAACACCCCAAATCCTAGAAAAGGTGATTTCTTTTTTTCATAATATGGGCACTTTATGGTTCTAGTTATTTTGTTTCACTTCGTTTCACTGTCAAAGTAGTATTTAAAGGTAATGGCAAGGGGGTGAAACTTTGTTTCTTCATTCTCCAGATTCACCGAAATGTCATGCATGATTATATTTCCCTCTACAAGCCAAAGTCCCATTGGGATGTATTAAACACACAGTATGTTTACTTTGCTTGCAAAGAAAGCAGGGCAACTATTTGACAGTGGAAAACATAGCTCTTATCTGCTAACAACAGCCTGAAGATTGTATTTGGAAAATGATGTAAAATAACAAAAACGTGGCCTTGCCACACGAACAATCGGAAATGTATTTTTCACTTTTAACAATTTCAATTTCCCCTGAGCACTCCCATGACTCACTAGAAATTGTGACAAATGTATTAAATAAATTGTCCAGGGATATTACTTTGCAAAGGTCAAGACTGATAATGGAAATTATATTTCATATTTCTAAGCACTTCTTTGTTTCCACCATTTATATTTAATTTCCTCTTTATAATGGCAATCAACTACAGCAACATGGCATTTTATTGTGTCCCAAACATCTGAAATCCATTACTTAAAAGCATGTAGATGCATTAGGAAAGTTAACACTGTATTCACGGTACTTAATTTGGTGCTCTTACTTTCTTTAATTAATTATCTGATTAATATTACTATAATTGTTGACTTAATGCATCATTTGTTGGTGTATAAAATAAACCAAATGAAAAGTCATGCAGTACCTTTTATTTACCTTCTTGTTCTTGGCCATATTAACTAATTGTTGGGTTTATTTGACTTGCTTTTGTGATGTGGAAGGAAAACCAATACAAACGGAAGGTGAACATGCAAACTCTAAGTTGCTGGGAATTTTTGTTTTGTTCTTGCTGTTAGGCAACAGTGATGCTGCCTTTGGCTTAAAATATAAAAGTGAATTTAGCAGGAAAGTCAGTCACTACAATTCAGAGAAACCGTCTTAGCCTGTGTCCTTCCTACCAGTTGGCATCGTTCCATTGTTCTAAATCTGGAGATCTACGAGTGTCTATTACTGTCTCTTGACGATGTTGTTTGGTATTGACTGTAACAGCAGATGGAAGCATCGATTACACTCCCATCAGCATTTTGTCCGATTCGTGTGAAACCTGGCAGTTGTTATGATGCCGAACGTTAACCCTCATGTCTTTGGGTCAAATTTGACCCGTTTTTAAAGTTTCTGTAGCAGAAATTTGGATTTCTTTCAACTAAACGGATGGTTCCATGAAAATGTACGGATCAGTTCACTACTATCACTGACTTATGGGTGTTTTATTCAATTTTATAGCATTATTCTGACTAAACTTTGACAGTCTGTGATTATCCATCAACATCCTCTGATCTTAAATATTAGTCAAAATAATTCATACTTTCTGCTTTTTTTAACTCAAAAGTTAGATATAATTTCATAGGCTATATAAGGTTTTGCGACCAGAAATTCCAAAAATAGTGGTAATAAGTTAGTGTACAGTGGTGGTAGTGGGGGGCGGTGAAAGCACAGAAAACATCGAACAATGCTACAAAAATGTTGAAAAAAAAAGTTTTAAAAAACCCAAAATAAGTGATAAAAACGTCAAAGATGTCAAAAAAAAGTGTTCCATTTTCAATGTTGACCCGGAAGGACAACACAAGGGTTAAATTAAAAAGAAATCTGTCTGTTTTGTCAGACAATACATTTATCTTCAAGTCCTCTCTCCAAACACAAAATGATCCAGGAGATGTGACCACCCTGGAAAATGGAGGCAAACGTCCTGCAGCTGTATGTAAACTCCTGATTATTCCCCCTGGCTCCTGTGCTTAACTTTGCTCACAAACCCTTCACTCTCTCACCTGCAGCCATGCTGTCGCTTCATGTTACACTTTATGGTGGACGAAACCTGTAGAGGACAATTATGTGCTAAAAACATCCCTGCTCCTGCTTTGCTTTGGTAAACAGGTTTTATTTCTGCGCCACAAAGTTGTTGTTTTTTTAGCCTTCTTCACATCGTTGTGGATCAAACTGCTTTGAAAATTGCAACAATGCAATCAAATTAAGGATTACATTCTTACAGGGTAGGGTTAACATTATTTTACCTCGGCATAGTTAAATAAAAAAATAAAAAAAGATTGCATCTCCCTAAATTAATCACTCATATAATGCACCACTTGGCGAGCATGCTAAGAGACCAAAATCAAACACACCCACAACACGCCTTTTGCTGGCTCTAGCTAAATGCTAACATTCTCATGGTGGATCCTACAGCAGTTACTTCTGCGTTCTCTGAGAAACTTTAACCTTCAGTAAGGTGTGTGAGGACTGTCTGGTGTTTGGGACTATAGGCTAATGTCTGATGTGACTGAAGAGCCTCATTCAGTTCAAAATAATTGAAAACGTTGAAGAGCACAGTGGGACAGAGAGGCTGAGCGGACGAGCAAAGGAGTTGAACTTGGAGCAGATTGTGGAGGACTCCACGGTGAACAAGACTCACATAAAGCCATTCATACAGGTGAGTAAAAAGACACTCATTAAACTCTCTCCAAATGAGAGGGTCAACAACCAGTGCGCACGCTACGCAGTGTGTAAAAACTGTGCACTCTCCTTTGCTTTAAAGTGCTCATATTATGCTCATTTCAGTAGTTAGTTAAGGACTGCTAGCTAGACAGTTGCAGAGTATGAGGGCGTGAAACGCTAGCAGCTAGGTGAGCATTATAATGTGCGTTACAAACGGCGTTACTAACAGCGTTATTTTTTCAGTAACGGAGTAATCTAATTAATTACTTTTCCCCTCGTTGCAACGCCGTTATCGTTACTGAGAATGTAAAGTGGCGCGTTACTACAATTTGGTTGAATGAAGCACGAGGTGAAGGTGTCAGGCTTTGGCTGCACACCAGCTGCCTGGAGAAAGCAGGGGGGGGATGATGACACCGTTGCAAATGCGATGATGATTGGCTGGGTGGGCGGATGCCCTGCTCATGCTGTCTCACTGCACGCTCTGACTACCACTAAACACAAGACAGTGACAGTGGCGACGAGCCAGGGAAATTCAAAGGTAGCGTTCTCGAACTGGAATTACCGGCACTACTTCCCGCTCATTGAAATTAAAGGCAAGAATGTTTATGTAACATGCACGCTATGCCCAGGAAAAAAGACTTTATCCACGTCTGCCTCAAGCAACTCAAATCTTATGAAGCATCTCACATCAACACATGCTAACACGACACTTGTTGCTGCTGCTAACCCAAAGCAATGCTCGATTTTTCGGGTCAGCAACATATTTGACGTTAAAGATGTTATAGAACGTAATAGCGTTATAGAACATAGAAAATAACGTCACAGTTACTAGTAACTCAATTACTTTTTGGGAGAAGTAATTTGTGACTGTAACTAATTACTTTTTTAAAGTAAGATGACCAACACTGGTTACAAAGTGACTCACGGTCGTCACGGAAGTAAATGCTGGACTACAATAGACCGGTTTGAGCAGTTTGTGAACAGGGTTTTCTGTTGGAGATGGTAAGTCCCTTTGGGTGGACTTTGGGCTTTTTTTTAACTTTGTAAACCTATAACATGCACAAAAAAGATATATAACACAATAAAGGAAAGGGAAAAAGCCAAAAAGCACAATATGAGCACTTTTTTATATGTGTGTTTGCGGCTGCAGTCATTGTGGAGTTTATATTGTTTATACATCTCTGTGTTGTCTGCTTTGGTGATGTTTTATTCTGCTTTTAATTCTATAAGAAATGTCCGACTACCTATGGGTCTCAATGATTGTTGCACCCACCGCAGTGTCCATAGACTTTTTATTTATTGTTGGTTATTTTTGTTTTATTTAAATAGTTTTGTCTCTTTTCTGGTTTATTCTAGTGAGGCTACACTGTGGAAGGCAGTTGTATATTTCTAACTGATAATCAGTTGTATGCTCAGGCTGCAAAGTGCCCTTCTATTAAAAAAAAAAATGTATTCTTGGTTTGGGCTCTTATTGCTGAAGTTCTGCTAGTGAATAGGTTGACATTTAATGCAATTTATTTGTATTTAATTGTACAGTAGTATCATAAATCACCATACCTAACTTACAATTTTAACACAGTTTACTCAGAGTACATTTTGACCTACTTTTTACTTTTTTTCTAAGTATACTTTTACACAAGTACTTTTATTTTTGTAAAATGTCTTTAAAGTAATAGTACTTTTACTTGAGTACAATATGCTTGTACTCTTTCCATCTACAAGTTGTAGCTTACAGTGTCTACAAGACTCCAGGAAGTGACTGCGCCCAGCCAAGAAATAGTCCAGCACATAACCCCCCTCCCCCCCCACCACCACCAGCTGTTCCCGCTGTTTTCAGTCTTTGTGCTAAACTAAGCGAACCAGCTGCTGGCTGTTTCTTCATATTTAACTGATAGATATGAGAGGTATATCGATCATCTCATTTAGACTCTCAGCCATAATGCAAATAACCGTATTTCCCAAAATGTTTAACACTTCCTTTAATAGTACAGCAGATTAGTAAAAAAATCGTTCACTTTGGTATACAAGCATGAAATTTGGCACAGATACTCTCTAAGGGCCACTATTTTGGAAAAAGGCATTGGCCACTCAAAAATTCAATATGGCTGCCATTTTTCAAGATGGCCGCCATTGCTATTCAATGCTTCAAGCAGTTATCCAAGCATAAAATTTGATACAAATACTCGCTAAAGGACATGTTAATGGAAATAGATGCTTGTCCCTCAAAAATTCAAAATGGCCGCCATTTTTAAAGATGGCCACCGTTCCTGTCTAATATTAATTATTTCAATTGTTCATATGGTGATGCAATTATAAAATTAGGCAGCAATACTCTTCAAAGAACACTCTTTTGGAAAAAGGTATGTGCCACTCAAAAATTAAGAGAGTATTTTCACAAAATGTTATGCCTACATCACTGTTTGAACGATTGACATAATGAGCATTTGACAGAAATAGCGGCTATCTTGAAAAAATGGCCGCCATGTTGAATTTTTGGGTGGCCAATGCCTTTTTCCCAAAAAGTGATCCTTAGAGAGTATCTGTGCCAAATTTCATGCTTCTATACCAATTTGAACGATTCTCTTGAAATATGCCATTAATCTGCTGTACTATAAGTAAAAACACAGAATATCTGTTAGGAGCCGATCTATTCAGATTTGTCCCTCGTGTGTGCAACTTTGTTGATTATATTTATGGCTGCCTCTCTGATGATGATTCATCTATAATTAATTGTGGTTTAACGTAACACTCAGTAACAGACTAGAATGCAAATGCAACGTTGGCATTTAAAGGCTACTCCACAGAGAAAAAAGTCTTCTCACTTCTTCTCACTACCAGTTAAGTGGATTCAGTCACACATATTAAAAACAAGTCTGCAGCAGCGTGACACATCAAAGGGGAAGTGGAAAGCAAAGCCCCTTGTTAATGGAGGGAATTGTGGAAGCGAGGACTGTGCGATGTTGGGGGGGACATAATGGCCCTGACAATCAACCAGCTGAGTGCCTGTCCTTTTTTCCCTGCAGGGAGTGTCAGTGGAGACAGAGCGCTGGAGCTTGTTGATGGTTCAGTGTGTCAGCTCGGAACAGACAGGAGATAAGAATTCGAAAGTGAAGTGTTTAGGAAGCAATCCCTTAGATTTCCTCTTTGACGTTGATAAATTGATGAGCCGGAGCTCTCAGCGATCCACCAGATTGCACCCTTGAGAATGATGGATATAAAATAAGTGTTTTCCCCCTTTGTATTTTCAATGTTGACACCCTCCTAAAGAGGTACATCTTGGTACATACTAGCCAGATAAAAGGCTGTGAAAGTGCATTTGGTCTCACACCCACCATTCCAATTGGAAGCCAACATTTAGATAAATAATGTCCCTGATATTTTTTGTTTAGAGCTCATGAGTTGCTATTACTAGTACAGAGCCAGAGCGTGTAGCTATAGTTTTATACAGTCCATGGTGTAGCTGCTTCAATTGTCATCTCTGAAAACTGTTATCAGGCAAATTCTGCCAAATGCAATAACAAATGAATGCAAATCTTGTAGGCATGACCATTAAACATGCCTAGTGACAAAAAGAATATCATAAAATTAAATGTCAGTGTTTTGTTTAAATGCATCATTTTCGTAGCTTTTCTGCTTTTGTTCTTTCAAAAGCACTGGATTTATTATTGTGACAACAAACCTTTATTTGGGCCCTTCAAGTTGACACAAATTATTTGCTCCATTAAATCACACCTGTCATGGAACAAATAAAAAAGAAATAATTTTAGAAATGATGTGTGTGAGAGGGAGAGCGGGGGAGAACAGGGAGCTCACCTCTCTCTCACGGCTGCATTGGTTAATCTCTTTCTTGTGGTTCATAGCTTCAGCAGCTTCAGGAGCTGGGGCTTTTCAATACGGGCATACATTTTTCATCTTCACAGGGTCTCCAGCAGCACTCACTATAGAAAACTGCAGTTTTCCCAAGCCCCATAATTGTCTCTAGTTTGATATCTTAGCTGTGGTAGGCCGCACATGTGTGCACATTTGAGCCAGCAACTTCTGATCGAGCTGCAAAAAGACTTATTTTTGTTTTCAGAATTACATCAGTGGGACCCTGCAGCATAATGTCAACACCTCACAGGGCTTTAAACGGTATACACACTGACTGATGACTCATTCTGTTTTTTTTTTAATCTTGTTTCATATAGGGTTGCGCCCTTGAGCAACATAATCTTTTTTGGCCTCAGCCCTTACGCGGAGGATGAAAATTTGTACAACACAATCAAATCAGGCAACAAGAGACCTGCAAAATTGACATTTTAAAATAATCTATCAATGTATTGCATTTACATTAAAACATTTCCTTTTAAATGCCTATTAACATTGTCTACCCATTCACACAAGGAAGGACTTTAAGAAGTGTTAATTAGAAGATGTCAGAGTGGCTCTGTACGCCGTTCTTGCATAGTTGGTTTTTATCCGATCCTGAAAATGACGCGGACTACTTTCACTTGAGACAAAGCGCTAATACAGCCCCACGGGTTGCCACACTGATAAGGTGAGGTCAATGTAAGCTCGTAATCGACTTCAACAGCTTACTGCAGCAACCCTTTGGGCATTTTATCAAAGAAACAAAGCAGCAGTGGAGTGATGAATCAGTAATGTCTGAACTGTGGCGGTGGAGTGTTGTTGCTGTTACTGATGCTGTAGAAGAATTTTAGCTGCTGTGGAGCCCCAAAACTGACAACATTTAGACAAGTCAGAAATATAGCTGAATAGATAAATAAATAATATTGTTTATTAAATAATTTAAATGGAGTGTAAAAAGAAACGCTTGTACTTTTCCTTTAACTTAAAATATTGGTTTAAAAAAAAAAGCAAGAAGTGTTTAATTTGTTTCCCTTTCCCTATTGCCAATCACTTATGGAAATTAAGGCTCAATTCATTTTACACTTCAGTTTATCTTTTTTAGCTAATTTTATTTTAATTTTTTTGGTGGTCTCCACACATTTCATCATTTGTAAACTGCCACTGTATCACTGCGACACTGTATGAATTCTTTTAACATAGCTAAAGCATTCTAGTCAGCAAGCAAAGGCTAATAAAGTTGGCTAGCTAATGTTACTTATGGGGACATCTGTACATTTTCCCGGCACTATGTTGAGTGTTTTAATAAACCGGTTACTCTTATCTCTGACTCGTAAGTGGAACATTACAGTGAGCGTGTGTATTCAGAACTGTGAATAAATGGATAGCCAAATCCAAAGTTATACAGAGCAATGGACATTGGTTCATTTTTAGCTCAGAAAACGCATCTGAAACAAGTTCAGCTGTAAGCCCCTGGGGCGTAGTTTTGTCACTACAGAAATGAGTACATTATTTTGACCGTGTGTGTGTATGTTTCTGACTCTTCTGCTTTTATGATCAGCTTCATGAGAGCTGCAACGATGATTGTGTAAACCCCGGCCTCCTGGCTGGTATTTGAAATGCTGTGTGGTAGGCTAATCAGAGTTTTATGGTGGTGTTGTATCGTAACATTATTGAAAACAAAAACGAAAAAAAAAACATGAATCAATCCCTCTCAGAGCTATTGCTCTAGTGCAGGTGCTTCTTGTGCATACTATGAAATAGAATTCTACTGGTGCCACTCTCCTAATTGCATGCTGCGTGTTAGGGCCTATGTTAGCATAGAGTGTCCTTTTTATTATATGTGAAAAGCATGTGCAAAGTGTCCTCTGCAGAGATGAGACAGGTCCAAGTAGTTTCACTTGTTCTGCAGTAAAGGGTTCCGTATAGAAAATGCAGACTCTTGTCATATGCTCATCATTAAAGTACCCGGGGACAAAATACTCAAACATGACTGCAATCAATGGATGAATCAATAGCCCATTGTTTTGATGTGGGCTAGACAGATGACTTTGCCCTCTGAGGTTATAGTTGCTGTAGGTCTGTTTGTCATCCAGAGTGAAATCAACAACTGTGTATCATTTCCTTAGCTGTGAAAAAAATATACAATCTAGGCAAAACAAAAAGGTTTCATTGGGGACGTCCGTGACAGCTACATCACAGTCTTGCCTGTCAGAGGCATTTATCTGACATAGCATCTGGCACTGTAACACATGGGAGTATGTACAGCGGAAAAGAGCTGACAGACGAGAGGTACTGTCATCTTTTACAACAATCTTAGATGTAGTTTGTAAAGCCGATTAGACTTTTGGATTTCCATGATTGGAATACCTCACCTCAAATGAAGTTTACAATGTGAAACAGTATGTACGAAGTTCAGTCGGTTGTATACTGAGGCTGTAACAAGCCGTAGTGAAGGAGACAGAAAAGCATACAGAATGTGAGAGGGTCCATCTAACAGTAAAGAACTGCTGCGGGGCATAGTTGTGTCAATAAAGTAATGACAAATTCAAAAACAACCTGCAGATAAAATTAAAGAACAAATGTCACAATTGTATCCATACATTTACAGTTTTAGACCAGAGCTTTTTGTGTTCTATTATGTGTAGTTTAGAAATGAATGACACTTCCTCTATAATCATAAAGTAGATTTTCAAAACAAGTCCGCTGCGTAAGTGCTGTTTTATGTTTTGTCCATAATAAATTGCTTACATTTAAATAGATAGTCAATACTTTGTCAATGGCTAATAATTGTTTTCTAAACCATAGACATTATTTGGATGGCTAGTATGGTTGCAACTAATGCGGATAATAGTTAATGATTTATAATACATCTAGTAACATTGATTTGGCCCCATTAAATCTTTTTCTATCTAGATGATTATTTGTGCACTGATAATAGCTATTTATATGTTTATAAATGCAAAGTAGAAAGTATTTATTAACTATGAACACAGTATTATAATCATCAGTTGCAACTTTATGATAACTGTCCAAATAATGTTTGACGGTCGACAAACGATTTCTTAAAGGTTTAAAAAAAAATTGTAATCATTAACAAATACTTAATACAAGTGCAATGATGAACTGTTGTATTAACAAATATAACACAACTAAATATAACATTCCAATAATTATTAAACATTATTAGGCCTTTATAATTTCTTTGTTTGTTAACAGAAAAATAACTATCAAACCAAGTTTAAATAACTATCAATTCACCATTTATTAGTGGTGGTTATTATAAAGTGCTACCAAATTATGTATAGTCAATATTTTACAGACTAGGGACAGCATCACATAAATGACCTTTGGTATTGGATGAGGGTAAATAACAGACTATATGTAGCACTAATATCACACTAAATCTGATCAGGATTTAGTGTCTGATCCTGTTTTAGATTTGGTGGAAAATAATAAGCTTTGGATTTTCTACCATCATTAGCATGGATTATGTGGCATATAAAGACCTTATCCTGTTTACTTCTGCCTTTTGTGGTCTTCAGAAGCTCAATTGCCAAGGAAATATTATGTTTATTCATAAATAGATAGTTGTAATCTGAATATGGAGATGTATTTAGCAGCTTGTATCTGCATTATGCATGAAAACACTTTCAATGGGAAGAGACTCAGACTCCAGTGTTTGAAGACATTATTCAGGGAGATTAGGTTTACTTTTCCTTGAGAGAGACTCATGCAAACTCACACCTTGAGCCGAAGCAGTTATGATAATGGATGTCGATTTTGTCTTTTCAGGTGGAATATTGTCTTTCTTATTAGGGATATGGACATGTTTAAAAAACAAAAAACAGGCTTAACCAAACAAGCTCTATATTTGTGAAGACATTTTGTATAATACGTGACTTCATCAGTAGAAAACATAGTTAGCCCAGTTCACTTGCTGCTTAGTTTATCCACAGGCACAAAGCAACACAACAAGTCAAAACTCATCCTCTCTCCAAAAATAGCTATAATGAGCTGGAGGGGGCTGGCTTTTGTGCAAAAGGGAGCTAAGATCATGTACGTATAGTAGTCTGTCTACAGTAGCACACAACTTTTCAAAACTGCAGCTCAAGCTATCCTCACCCTCTGTCACCTGGCTTAGATCCCAGCCTGCTGTCGCAACAAGAAAATCATCAAAACACATCAAGGACTCTGACTCTGCACACCATTTCATCACAAGGGCTATGCCGGTAAAGAGGCCCTTTTAGACTCGGGTGATTATAAGCCCTCGTTTTCTATTCTGGCTCATCAACCAGCTGTCTAAACAGAGCTGAGTTTGCTCAGGTACCCATCCCTGGCACAGGGAAATGCTTTGTGTTGGAGTTATAACCATGCACTGTTTTGCATCATTGAACATGTCTGGGTACTCGCCTAGATCCTGACCCACTTTGGTGTCTTTGTGTTTGCAATATTTAGATCAAGTGGTATCGAGGAAGATAAATGCTGTGCTGTCTGACAGGCTGTGTGGAGTGTACGTCATGGAACAAATTAATTAAACAAATGCCAGAATCAGGGGTGGATGTTTTGATGAAATGAGTCTGCTAAACAATTGAGCATATTCTTGAAATCCCTTTCCACCCAAAAAAGATAAGCGATGGATGATCTTCTGCATCAAATGTGACTCGTGGGCCCTGCAAGCTGTTCAAGTTGAACATGTTGCGAGAAGCTGAGATGTGCCTATGAGGCTATCGATTTATTAATATGACCAAACAAATTCAGAAAAAAAGACATTCATGAACATTTATTCGGACAGTGGGGTGCTTGTATTGCTTCTATCAATCTCAAGTGTTAATTACTGTGCACCATATGTAGAGCTGCAGACGGCACCATTCATTATGACTGCCACTCAGAAAATGACACGAGGTGTGAGCTGTGTCTGGCTGCTGTAGTGTATATTCCGGCGGCACTGATGGGTTGGGCTCGTTAAATAGCTTTGACAGTTGGCCACAACGCCAGCAGTGGGCTCGACTTGCTTAATGAACTAACATGTTCATGTTGGCAGAACTAAGTGAACCATTTATTAGAGCGCTGGGAACGGACACAGGGTGCACTCAGGTTGGTAATGACAGCAGCCGCCAGATGACAACATGGCTGAAATAAGGCGCACTCATGTTGAGATTTGCTTATAAGTTCGTTTTTTTACTTTAGGCCATAACACAAAATAGTGTTATGATAAAATTGGACAGAAGTGACACATTTCTAAAATCAGAAGCAAGTGTTTTTTTTTCTGCTGCAAGGGTGTGGATTTTGGTTGAAATAAAAATGTGTTAACCTGAAGACATTTTTACATGTAAAACAAATTTAACACTTAGGTCCTTTTAGCACAAGTAAAAAAAAAATTGTCCACCAGAAATGTGGCTCGTCTCGTTGTTGTCTTTCGTATCACTCACCAACCTGCAACACAAAAAATAAAAAGAGAAACACACTATACTTAAAGGCAAAAGGAGTGGGAGCAAAATAAATGCATATATTTAATAGGGAGACATACATATATATATATACACAAATATATATATATATATATACACACAAAAAACGTGTAAAAACAACAATTGGGAGTTTTATGGATGGCTATGACTATTTCTTGACTATTCTCTATGATAAGCTAAGCTAACTGTCTCCTGGCAGGAGCTTCAAATTTTAAGGTCAGATATAATATTAGAATGGTATCAATTTTCTCATCTAACTCTTAGCAAGAAAGCAAGTAGGTCCAAAATGTCGAGCTATACAATAATCTGTAGAATTATTCCAGCCTGGTCGCGAAGAATTCCGTGAAATGATCACGAATTGTTAACAGCGCATTGTGTGGTGGTGGCATGGAATGTGTGACAAGTCTGTGTGGCCACCACGGAAAACAATGCCAGTGTGAAGTCAATGAAAAGATGACGAAGCATTAGGAGCGACTACGGTAGCGAGTACTATGTAAAGCCGAAGTCGCTTTCTTCTTTTCCGTCCCGTTGTTGTCGCGTGTCACGGAACCGTAAGCCCACCCGTGACCTTTTTCTTAACTTAAGGGGCCGTGTTTATTTAACGGAATTCTTCCGTGGGCCCATCACGGAATGTTTTGCGATTCCATGAAACTGCCACAGATTTTGAGTTAAGGGGCCGTGCTCATTTCACGGAATTCTGTGAGATCAGGTTGAATTATTCATGTGACAGGCATGTTGTCATCTGTCGGAATTGATTCTGAGGATGTATGACAAATGACACTGTGTCCTTGTGCAGCAGTTTGTATACGCAGCAAGCTTTTTAGCCCAGAGTCTGACATTTTGGCTGGGTGTGCAGCAAATGCAGTACAGAAATTCCCCTCGATCCACCACCGGCTGTCTCTTTATGAATCCCCCAGTTATAATCTGTCAACACACGTCTGACATCCAGAGTGATGTTCTGTATGGAGATGCAGCTTTCAGCCAGAGACAATCAGCTTGTCCTTGAGATGGAGATGGAGGAAGATAGACCTCCTCACTCTCACCTCAACCTTTTGAAATGAGCTTTTATTGTCTTGTTAAGAACAAATAGGTGCAATTATTCTAGAAAATAAGGCTAAGCTGAGAGTTGGCAACCATCACTTATTTGTTCACACAGCCGTTGGCTAAATTAGCGAGTACAGCGTGTTGCATATCTTAGGATGTTTGTCTCTCTTTCAGCCAGTCTGAACCCACAAGCAGATGGTATCATTACATGACTGCAGAATGAGTTGGTGTCAACTTGAGTATAACCTCTACTTTCAATCAGGGTGCGAACTACGGGGGCGCTAGAGGGAGCTGGGCTCCCCTGAAAACGTGATTTGTGAAATTTTGGGGGTCTCTAAAAATATTGACAATGTGTCATTTTGACGTGCAATTTCAGTTTTGTGTAATATGATCATCGTGGATTATTATGTGTAAAACTGCAAAAATATCATTCATGTCAGCGATTTGAATTCACTTTACTATAGTATACATACTATATACTATACTATACATGCTATTCTTGTTATGAGCATCAAGGCGTGGTGGCGCAGCAGTGCAAATTCAACTCATGTTTAGTGCATGTTAACTCAAAGATTCGTAGAAAAAATATAAACATGGAGGCCATTAATCGGCGCGCAAAGTCCTTGAAATCCATTCTGCAGTAAGCATCATATAGCCATGGCAAAAAGAAAACAAGGCAGTTTAATTCATTTTGGTTTTACTAAGAAATTGTGCAGCGATGACGTTAATAGCACGACTAATTCACCTGTTGCAAGCCCTGTTAGTTAGCACACCTCCCCCCGGGGTGACAACGCAAGGAGAAGCTGAAGAAATAATGTCCTCTCTGGCTGAAGATGATCCTAACCCCTCTTGCCTCTCTCTCCCGTTAAATTGGAACAGCCAGCAGTGGCGAGACTGCAAGAGCTGATATACATGGCTGTTTGTTAAGGAATGGAAGCTGGGGTGCGTTGCTAAGGTCTAATTGAACGGAGGAATTATGGTATTCTTCGGTAGCCTGAGTAACTTTAACCATTGTTCATGTGAAATCTCTTAAGACAGCCCAATGCATTGTTTATAGACTATTTGTGGCTGTTTGCAGTTTGACCTATCTATTCCTGTATAAAGTATAATAGGGTAAATCCTTTAGTGCATACACTTGTAGCTGTTATGTATCTTTGTAAGTCATTGTAAGTCGCAAGCGCACAACCCCCATGTGGAAAAAAGCGGGCTCCCCCGAAGGCCACGGTATAGTTCGAACACTGCTTTCAATCGTATATATATATATATATATATATCATTACTAAGTCAGTGACAACACTAGGAAAGTAAGATTTAGACCTATTCATCTAACTTGAGTTTAAGTAGAACGCTAGAGCCAGTCTAGCTGTTTCCTCCTGTTTCCAGTCTTTCTGCTGAGCTAAACTATCGGCTGCTGGCTGTAGCTTCATAGCTACAGTACTATATAGACACAAGAGCGGTTTAAGGTTTAACCTGTGTGAAAAAGCTTTGTTAACAGTAGAGATGTTCCAATACCGATACTGCCTAAAACGATGGTATCGGGAAGTACTGGAGTTTATACACCGATCCGATACCACGTAATAAAGCCCTAAAGAAAATCTACGTTGAAGTAGTTTATTTATGTTCTTTTTACATTATAACTGACATAATAAAATAATAAAAGAAAGTTCTGTGGCATTCATTGTTTGTGTTTGTTCATGTTTCACAAAGAGTTTAACCTGTACCAGACCGACAACGAAATAATATCACATACTACTATCCACATACAGGGATAGTAGTATACAGTTGTTAAAACATAATGAAATATATGACACACTGGTATCGGATCGGTACTCGGTATTGGCCGATACGCAAGTTCAGGTATCAGAATCGGTATCGGAAGCAAAAAATGGTATTGGGCCATCTCTAGTTAACATTGGGATGTGAAACATGACCAAATAGAAGCTATTAAGACATTTAGGTGGTCCAAAAGAAGAAAAGGAAGTTTTTGTTGTGTTGTAAAAAGTCTTGTATTTATTTGGCTCCACTGGACTGGGTAGTAAACATGCTGAAGCAGAGCTCTCAAGCATATTCACAAAAACAGTAAGAGTCAGACAGCTTTTTTTAAATGCAGAGCAAATCAATTGGAAATACATAGACACATATTTATTGCATGTATGTTCACAGTGAAAAGTAACAGCTGATACACAATCAACTCCTCACCTGTGAGTCATTTGTCTTTGCCATCATGTTTCATGTTCCATCACCGTTCCTCTCATCTCTGTGTGTAACACATAAAAGTTAACACAAACAGATTGAATCTTTATTTTATTTTTTTACACAGGAACAGATGCATTAAACAGTGAGTTTTCACTAAAAAAGACTAATGTGTATTATATTAAGAGGGCTGTGGCTGCATAAACATGGTTGCCAAAGGAGATAAACTTGGCAAACCAAAAAACAGCTGCCAGTTTTTTTATTGCGCCCGAGGCTGCAGCCCGACTGCCTAATGGACAAGAATCACTGTGGATGCATGTGTGGACTAATGTCAAATAGATGTGAAGACAGCTGCAAAGTCTTCGGGCACCTTAGACTCCATTATTTGTGCAAAACAAGAAATACGTACAATGAGTAATGGATTTTTTTTGTGTGTGTAATCCTTTTTGTAATCTGAATGTGCGAGTTTTATCAGTGGCATAAACTTTAAGAAACGCATTAACACCCGTAGCAGGCTTTGGGATTTTGGGCTCTTGGCTGGTTTCGAGCTGGCAGCAGGCTTGTTATGAAAATGGATCTGAGAGCACTTCTGGCAAAGGCTGCACGAACATCACTGGTATACACAGAGTATCCAGCAGCACTGATCACTTCCAACTCATAGGTGCAAATAAACACCAGAGTTGGTTTTAGGAAAGGACGGGGACAGGTTGAAAATAGGGAAGTATTCAATTATTTAATTATTGTTTATTTATAACAGAACTGGTCTTGGGTTTAATCAACAATCATCCCTGAATGACATGAATCTCCAGTTATTTTCCTTGAGCATGTTTTCTTCATATTTATTTTGTAAACAGCTCATTGCTGATTTACAATCATGTATCCTGAGAAAACAGCCTTTACTAAATATATTGCATGACAATGTGATCTTTTTTTGTGCATCTTTTTGCATTAGGTTGACACAGCAATTCTTCATGTAACCTCAACAACTAATCATTTTCCAAACTCAGTACTAAGGGAAAGTGTAGGCAGCTTTATAGTTAGATGCTTTATGTTGAATGACTTATATACGTACCAAGCTACTTTCCTGACTGATGAAATACCCGAACATGTCTGATGACTGAGTACAATCTTCACTCCTCTGGGAGCAGATTCCTGTGCCTTCTGCTCTAGAAAGAAGCACAAGTAGAAAATGCTATTTTCCAGAAAAGCAAAGGGAGCATGATGTAAGCCGTGTTACAGTACTGCAGAGTTAGACTGTCTGATAATTGTACAATACAACTGAACAGCACAGTTTGAATGCAGTATTTGTTTGAAGTTTTGATGAAAGTTCCTTCATTAAATCTACAGTTTTGTTCAGACAAAACCAGATTGTTTCTCTTGAACTTGTTCATTAATTAAAGTTATTTTGCAGAAAGGAATCTCTTCTGTTTTAGTTCCTCTTCTGACACATCCATCCATCAATCCATCCATCTTCATCCGCTTATACGGGTCGGGTTGCGGGGGGCATCAGCTCCCTTTCCTGAGCTACATTAACCAGCTCTGACTGGGGGATCCCGAGGCGTTCCCAAGCCAGGTCGGAGATATAATCCCTCCACCTAGTCCTGGGTCTTCCCCGAGGCCTCCTCCTAGCTGGACGTGCCTAGAACACCTCCCTAAGGAGGCGCCCAGGGGGCATCCTTGCCAGATGCCCAAACCACCTCAACTGGCTCCTTTCAACGCAAAGGAGCAGCGGCTCTACTCCGAGCTCCTCACGGATGACTGAGCTTCTCACCCTATCTCTAAGGGAGACGCCAGCCACCCTCCTGAGGAAACCCATTTCGGTTGCTTGTACCCTGAGACACATGAAACTGTAAAATGTTAATGTTTGCGACTGACTATTGGCTGACCTTTTGTTCTGTATTTCAGTGAAGCCTGCTCTAACAACAAAATCCTAAGCTCTAGATTTGTAAGCATGCATTCTACATTTTCATTTTAATAAGGCTATTATGATAAAAAAAAGATCAGAAGCTATTTAAAATTGAATTGTTTGAAAAGAAATAACTTTAGCTCTGAAAGTTGTCTTGCATAGCCCAAATCATTATATTAATATGCTTTGCAGTCATGACTACAGCACATTAAGAGTGATGACAATTTGGTGTCAATGTGGTAAAAATCAACAAATTTGTTATATTACAGTGGAATTAAAATCATTTTAAGAAACATCATATGTTTGTACTTATTGCAGTCTCACATGAGAAGTCTATCTTTTAACAAATAACACCAATAAAACAGCTATTAGTGCTGTATCTTGCACTTCTGGGTCAGCTTTGTTCATAACTCGTGTTATGCATTAACAGCACAAGTGTGCAATTAAGGTGTTATGCCTGTGAATACATTTTCAAAAAGTATTGCACCTTTAAGAACACTTCAGAAGAAGAGCATGAATTATGAATAGGCCAGCAGGTATCTGTCCATGGGGATTAAGTGTAGCTGTATTAGCACTGCTGTAAAACACAGGTTGGAGTAAAAAATACACACAAATAAGATGTATTGCAGAAACAGCAGAAAGAAAAGATGCAAATAAGTGGTGCAGAAGAAAAAAAAAGACACTTGTTTGAAAGAAAAGATGGTATATACTAATAGGTCATGTAGGAACAGTAGCCTAGAATTTTTGTTCACTAAATTAGTTCTTCAGTTTGGTTTTCTACATGTATAATTAGTCTTAAAGTCTACCCAACCACATTTCATACCAGCCTCATATTGTCACTACTCTGCTGTTCTACTAATCAGATGATTAATTATTTCTAATCATACTGCCGTTTTAGTTTTTTTTTTTTTTATCCTCTTTGTTCCCATTATTTTAATTGCATGTCTGTGCTTCATTGTGTTTTTAATAAGATGTCAGAGTTATAAAAGCTGTGTACTGTAACACTTGTAGTTGATGTAAATGAGCTTTAATGGTGGATTCATGAGAATGGGCAGCGAGGTGGAAATTATATTTCAATCTATTGACAGTGTGCACACAGTGAGACTCAAGGAAATAGTACTTGTAATCACAAAACCTAAGTGGACAAGTTCAGTTGTAAAGTATGATTTAGTATTAAAACAAATTCTTACTCATTAACTGTTTTCGCAAAAAAGTATTTGCTAATTAGTTGTAAAAAAAATCAACCAAGGAGGCCAAATGAGCTAAACCTGCTGCAGTTTTGTGAACTATGTCAAATTAAATGTTTAAAAGTAATTGATTTCAACATGCCTGACAACAAGTGTAGCTTGCATACAATGTTACAGGGTAACAACATATCTGGTGAATATTTCCACTCACCTGTTACATTCGTCTCTGTTTTGACCAAATCGCACAGTACTGTGTTTCCTCAGCTATAGAGAAAAACAAAACAATATGATAAGGAATGTGTCACATCCATGTATCATTAATAATAAACATGTGTAGACTGACAGACTGCATGCAATGTAATATTTATGCAATACATAGCACAGAACAATCATTACATTCCATCACTGTGAAAAAAGTAAACCAATTCAAGGTGGTATAAATATCATGACATTTTATGTGAAGTGTTGGAAATGTTTGGAATTTATTTATATCACTGATGTGATGTTTAGTGTGCCGGACATTATTATAGCGTCTTTTATTATTATTTCTTTTATCACAGTTTAGCTGAATTCCTTATGGACTGTTTAGTTAGTGATATGAAGGGATTTTATTTGGGGTTAAAAAGGGCAGGTTTACTTTTTTTAAGTGGAAGCTAGCATTTGCATTATTATTAGGGTTACCTGCTTAGTGTTTAGTCTTCCTTTCAGTCCCGTGATCTACACTCTTAATGAGGGCCAGGCTTCAGGTGTACTAATCACAAAAGAGAATTCAAATCGCTAAAATGGACTTCAGCTTTGATGTTTAAAGCACGGAAAATTACAGTGCATGTACAGCTTTCTCAGGTTAAATGACAGAAATGAAAAAGGAGGTTAGCAGAGACATTGATGAGTCGCAGATAAAAGACACAGCACACTGAGTGCATACTATCAGACGGTGAATACCAAGATCTACATCCTGTATGGCCCATTATGCTTTTTCACGAGCCAGCTTCAAACACCGAGCGTATTATTATGATAATATATGAGGACTTCTTACCTCTTTTAACTCCATATCATTCTCAGAGTCAAACAGTATCTGTTTAATGATGTAAAACTTCACAGAATGGATTGAGGAAAGACATTTATTAATTCCAAATAAGAAGGTGATCAAAGATTCAAGGACGATTGTGCAGGAATATAAATTATTTAACAAATGAGTCATTTGGGACAGGTTGGTGGGCTTTCTTTATGAAACGAGTTAGCTGTTACCTGAAAGCAGATATTAATGTTAACAAACTGCAGGAAAATTACCAATTTTTATCTCCATATCCTCCTATTTAGAGAGTCTTACACACTGTGTTGAGGTTTATGTTGTTTTTATTAAATGCTTTATGTACAAATACAGATTACACACAGAACAAAGCACGCATTATAAATGACACACTGTACATTGTTCATTGCTTTCAACCCAAGCACAAAAAAGTATTTTGCATGATAACGATCTCACATCTTGTATCATTTAAAGTCACAATATAACTTAGGCTAACTTTAGTCTGTGGTAACAACTCAGTTTTACCATGAAGTCATCAGGTTCATATGGCAATCAGTTATAGGGAAACTTGAGGTTTGATTTAGATTTATGAACATTAAGAAATGTCATTTAGTCAGTTGGCATTCAGGTCTTCAATTCTGGAAAAGGTTAGGTTTCCATCTGTTGCCTTTAATGGAGTGGATCGGGTCATTTGTGTTCAGAGCAGCGTGTGGTTCTCTGTCTGTTACCATAATAATGATGTTAGCAAATGATGCAACACGTTAAAGCCACAGTTGGAATCAAACAGGAAGTGAAGCGTCTGCAGACACAACACAGACCTGCAGACGTGTCAAGAGACTACCACAAAACTGCTCTTGATTTTTTTTTTTATTGATTTGTCTTGAATCTCACAAGTTTTGCCATAAGGTGTAAGTCTGGAAAATATCCACTTAAACCACACTGAGCCCACAGCCAGACCAATCAGTGAACTGTGGAGAAAGGTGATGGAGGTTGAAAAAGCTCATTTTAAATTTGAATTCACATTTTCACCATGGCTCTGGCTGGTTCAAGGTCCCATGGCATGAAAATGTCACTTTATGAGGTTTTTTAACATTAATATGAGTTCCCCCAGCCTGCCTATGGTCCCCCAGTGGCTAGAAATGGTGATAGGTGTAAACCGAGCCCTGGGTATCCTGCTCTGCCTTTGAGAAAATGAAAGCTCAGATGGGCCAATCTGGAATGTTCCATTTATGACGTCATAAGGGGAAAGGTTACCTCCCCTTTCTCTGCTTTGCCCGCCCAGAGAATTTGGCCCACCCATGAGAAAGAGAGAGACATCATGGCTTGCAAACAAGCGAAACATGGCAGTTGGTCAAGGCCACACCCCTACCCTCCACCTTGCCCCCCCCCCCCCCCCCCTCTCCTTCTTAATAGCATTTAAAGCTACAGACACAGAAATGGCATGTCCTAAAGAAAGCTCATTGTGGGAATGGCTCTAGTGGCTGTAATTCTGCACCAAGGCTGAATTTCAGGAAAGAGTCTTCAGATACAGTACTAGGGGACCACAAGGTCTTTATAAAAGCATCCAAAGAACACCATGTCATGGGACCTTTAAAGACTCATCCCAGACATAGTTGAAGATAGGATTGAGTCGAATGCTCTCAACGCATTGTTTGGTGTGTCCTCCTTTGTACCTTCCCTATCAAAATCTAATTGAGATGTTATTGCCTTTGTCACCTCATTAGCGAGAAGACTAATTTTAACTAAATGGAAATTAAGAACCCCCCCCTTGTCATGCACGCTGGTTGGTGGATGTCCTTTATTTCCTTCAATTAGAACAAATTAGACTTTCTACAAGGAGTTCTTCTCAACAATTTTGGAAGGTATGGGGCCAATTTCTTTCTATATTTTGAGAATATAGTTTCTCACATATTCCTGACTAAGACTAGATTGGCCTACACCTGGCAATATGTCCTATTTTGTACTCTGTTAGGGTGACTATCTATTGTAGTGTTTTGCTGAATTTGTATCCTGTGTATGTGTCTGTATTTTTGTATTGAATCCTTATTACTGACTGTGGGGGGTTGTTGTGTTTTGGGTTGCTTTGATTTGTTGTTTATTTTATTTTGTTTATGTAGGCAAAAAAGGAAAGTTGTTTTTACACATATATTTTTCAACTGCTTTTGTATTGCTGTTTTGAAATTAATAAACAAACCTGGAAAAAAAAGAATCATCCTGCCTGAAAAGTCATCTTGGGTGACCCACAATGAGCTAAACCAGGTTTGTGCGCTGTTTTCTTATACCATGAAAAATTAGGAAAAACTATCAATATGTTTGTTTTAATAAATATTAAAGAAACGTAGTAGTATCTCTCTACTTTTCACCCTTACAGGTACTAGGGAATTGGTTGAAGATCAGGGGCAACTTATAATATTTTCACATATCATGTCATATGTCATAGTGGAAGACAACGGGATGTCTTGCAATGTCATGACAAAAAGACAAGGGTGTCAGAATCCTGGTCTGACAACTTGGACCCTGTGTTCGATGACACTGAACCATGGGAACATAGAAATTATGACTCTCTGATTGTCTAATCTGAGCATCTCGAAAGGCAAAATTATTGTTATCCTGGCAATACAGGCGTTGGCTAGTAAACCACGATAAACACTGCAATAAAGGCAATGAATGGAAAGTAATTTGTTAAAATGCTTTTTTTTTTTTTTGGAGTTGGAATGAAGTGCCTTTCTGTATATGGATGAGCGTGGATGGTCTCTTTTCATCTCCTCTCCTGAATGAATAACACAATTGGAATACTGCAATAGTTAAGTTTGTGGATTTATGGGCTTTATGGGGTTATTTTTATTTAATTTTCTGAAGAAGACAAACAAAAAAGCAATTTTTACAACAATTTATGAGGAATTTAAAAAAAAGTATATAAAAAGTTTGAAATTGGAGGTCACATATCTGGAGCACCTTCAGTATCTACCATAGGGATGTTTTCTGTAGCCCCCTCTTGTCAGCCGTAAAACTGGGGCTTTGAGATTGGGACGGGTGGTCGCCCACTCCTCCTCTGCAAAAACAGTTAAACACACATTGTAGAAAGCTGCTGCATTCACTGTGCACAAAATCAAACTGGAAGCTCGGGTCTGGTATACTTTCCTCTCACAACACATTTAACAAAGACAAGAAAATTCAAGCGAGCAAATTCTACTATAAAGGCTTCCTCCACAGAAAATTAATTCCATAAGCACTTTGCCCTCTGTTGGACCAATACGGAATTCTGACTGTCAGCAGCTCCTTCCTTAGAGCCAAATTGCATAAAGATGGCCACCACAGCTGCATGCCACATTGCACTGCTTCCAAATAAGAAAGTGTTTATGGAGCAGAAAATCAAATCATTGCCCCCTTGGTTTTTGGTTTGGTCCGACCTCAACACACCAGTGCACAATTCATTGTGCTGAAAATGAATGAGCCTGCAAACCCGCTGTGGCAACCAGCTTATTGCTGCATGTTTTCATGCAAAAACCTTGTAACTCCACTTTTGGTGATTTTAACATTTTTGCTTAAATTAAAGCTTTACATGTTTGAGAAAATATAAATAATCTTTTGCTTAGGAAACCTAAAACATCATTTGGAGGAATGTTGGTGTTTCTGAGATAGAAGATTGTTTGGTTACACTTTACTTGAAGGTATCTACATAACAGTGACGTGACACTGTCATGAACATGTCATAAACATAAACAAGTCATAAACGTTTATGACATAACGCTTCTTTTAGTAAGTGTCATTCGATTTTTGTCATGACAAGTTAGGGTTAGAGTTAGGGTTCATGTGTCATGACTGTGTCTTACTTGAAGGTATCTACATAAGAGTGACATGACAGTGTCATTCATGACACTGTCATGTCACTCTTATGTAGATACCTTCAAGTAAAGTGTTACCAATTGTTTTTATCTGACAGCAGTGTTGTGTGCACAGTGGAGGTTACTAAGCCAATAGTAGCAGCTTTCCTGGAATAAGCCCACGGGGCACAAATCCAAAAGGCTAAACACTCCACCTTTACAATGGACATCAGTTAGCCCCCTGAGCTTCCATTGGCACATTTACTGTTCTAGTCAAAAGCAGCCCATAGCCAGGGAGGTAGAAGTGGTGGTGTACGCAGGAGCGGCCCCCTGGGTGAGGACTGGGCTTTTCCCTTTGTTTCTCTGCTTTGCAACATGTTTTAAATATCAGTGCAGCAGCATCCAGGATTGTGTGGCCAAGACTTTTTTTCTTGTCAGGAATGAGTTTAATAGGGTCCAAGGATGCTTCTTAAAAAAGTAAAAAAATGATACACTACAAATGACTACAAATTTGACTAATTACATTTAACCAAAGATAGAAATTACTGTTGTGAAATGTTACTGGCTTAAAGTCAGTTACAAGGATAGCACTGGAAAAACACTTCAGGAGAACAGTTGTTATTGAACATGGTTTGCAGATATTGCTATAATTACTGTATACTGATGTTACTAGATATTGTAAAAACAAAAAAAAAAATAACAACTGAAAAGCCGGAACCAGTGAATGTTTGGCATTTTTGTTTATAAAAGATAAATGATAAATCAAGTAGCCAAATAATTTCCTGTGGATCGACTTATCAAATAATTAACTTATTGTTTAAGGTCTAAAGTGTGACTATGACCATTGCACTTTTGCTACATTAAACAACTGACAGTGTGAGCAAGTAGAGAGAGAAGGGACGACACACGAAAAAGATGTCTCATATTTGGATCGATGTTCAGCTCACAAAAACAGTTCTGCTGTGAACAAAATAAGCGGTACTTACCATAGTTGTTGTAGGATTCATCACTGGTTCCATGTCCATATTCATAATATTCTGAGATGCTAAAACAGACAGAGCGGAAACATCAGTCAAAACATAGAACAACACGCAGTGTTTGTTAACAATTTTCTGAAATAAGAAAAGATGGTAATGTTTTGTTCAGTTAAAAAATATCTATAGTACCATAGGTTGGCACCATTTATAATTTTCTTATTATCAACAATAATATATATATATATATATATATATATATAGTATATATTTACTATAAAAGGCTACTAATTTCCTGGAACAGTGGGGCACTGGAGTTTTTAGCAAACGTGTTTTACTTAAACAGGTGTAAATAGTGCATGTGTTGGGGACTATTTTCAGCTGCGGATTAATACACATTACACATACTCTAGTGAGTATTTACCTCAGCAGGATGGCGTATGTGGCATTAACTACAGTGCCCATGTTCCTCACTGATGTGTTTTTAATTGGACGGCAGTGGAGCTCTATTGCACAGAGGACTTATATAGAATATTTAGGATATATCAGGTTTTGGACCTACAGACAATACTTGTTAGTAGGAAAAATCCATTGTTTTTGTTTTATTGGTTTAATTATTTAATGGGATTTGTTAACAATAAGAAAAATATCTGATAGTATCAGTTATCCCTTATCAATTTAAAGATACAAGGAGCTAATTCATGGTTCAGGCTAAATGCTCTGCGTAAACAAAGCAAGTTAAGTGGAGGTCTTAATAATGAACAATATGTAATGCTGAAACGTACAGCAGTGATGCCCCATAAATAGACAGCTGGTCACAGTGGACCTTCCACATGCTGTATTGTAAGTAACAATAGACAGGATTTACATGTGTATGTAAACATCACCTCTTTGACTGATTGCTGTAGTTATCGTCATAGGCTTCGTAACTCTCGTCATCATATTCTCCACCATACCCATCATCGTAGCCCTGCGAGGAAACACGCAGTTAGCATTAAAGTCAACTTGTCTCCTCGTCACTATCCTGTCTGACTGGTTAGAGGTGAATATAAAAACAATCAATACTTGGCTCCACAGGCAAAGTCCATTACTTTGTGTCCATAATAAGAGAGGCAAAAGAAAAAAATCATGTCCAACAGAGACTATTGATTAAGGCTTGCAGGGGAGCATGTCTCACTAGTGAAGCCTAATAGACACCTTCTGAGTCTAAAACGGCAACATGGATCTCAAGCCAGCAAGCAACTATTGTCATGTTCAATAACAATAAAATGCCTAAACAGCATGCAGCAAACAGTAAAGATTTCCTAATTGTGTAGTTGTATAAAGGCTTTGCAAAATGTCTTTCCTCCATCATCATTTCCTCCTGTAAGTATTGGTAACCAGTGCCACATAAAAAAAATAAATAAAAGAACCCATTCTCTGCAGCTGTAAAGCAAGAAAAACACCTATACACTACATTACTCTTGTTTGTATATTTATCATAAGCACATTGACATGAGCACTGTTATTCTCTCCCAAAAAAAGACGAAAGATCCTCTGTTGTTTTTGATGAGGAAACTGTCATTATCAGTATTGCATTGTAATGTAATTATCTACAATACATGACAATAAGCTGTCAACATGCAGTTTATTTTCTTGTCAAAGGAACAGAATCCCGTTAGTGACGGTTTACATCCACAGAGGACTCAACTAAGGTTTTGGAACAATTTAAGTAAACATTATAACTCGTTTAGAAGAAGAAACGACAGCGGGGCTGGCTAAGAAGCTTCTAATATCAAGTACTTTAATATTAAATTGACTGCTGTGGCATGTAAACATCTCACTTCTTTCACTTTGGTGTGTTGTCACCTGCATAAATTCACATAATATCACCAGGATCATCAGCTCTTTGCCATGTATTAGACACTAAGAAGGTTGCTGCTCCTTTTCATCAATTTTATTTTCTTTATTACTGGTAGAAATGCACTGATTACAATTTTCTAGGCCAATTACAATTTCAGATTTTTTACGACTTTATGACATTTCATAAACAGCTGATTGAGCGGCAGCGCGCCGCTGCTGCATGCGTATAGCGGAAACCCTGCATGTGTACGTGTGGTGCTGATTATGCGGGATGTAAATCATGCGGAGCCCAAGTGAATTTGACTGGCATAAAATCGGCATATGTCAGACTGACCGGCAGGTCGCCGGTCATGGCCGATGACATGAAAATCGGCCAATTCCAGTCACCAGCCGGTCAATCGGTGCATCTCTAATTACTGGTGAACTCAAGGGTGTCCTCTTCACTGGGGACAGGGTGGACATGTCCCCCTCACTTTTCAAGATCTTATTTTTGTCCATGTCACTTTAACAGTTTCAGTTGATTCACTCCTAAAATCTCCCTAAACAGACAGATATCTTTTTACAGGTCAGACAGCAGAGGAGTTGATACGCTTAACAGAGTTGCGTTCAATTAAGAATCAGCAACTAAGGTTTTTTTAAAGACTATTTTTTGGGGGGTTTTTTCCCTTTATTTGTGACATTGGATAGACAGGAAAGGTGGGAGGGAGATGGGGGATGACACGCAGCAAAGGGCCGCAGGTCGGACTTGAAACCGGGCTGCTGCCTACATGGGGCGCACGCTCTTACTGTGTGAGCTAGAGGTCGCCCCAGCAACTAAGGTTTTGAGCAGAAATTAGTGCTCTTGGGCTTTATGCCCTGACTGGAGTTTTTTTCAGAGCTAAAAAATAATGTATTCTATGTTTTTATTCATAGTTAATACTCTCCTAAAAATATTGTAGAATTGAACATTAATCAAAGATAAAGCACTAAAAGACACATACTTGTAGTATAAAGATGGAACATTATTTATCATTAAAAAAACATCATCAGGTCTCTAACAAGGAAACTAGAATGTGTTATTAGTTAGTTCAATAATGAAGTAGCGATGTACAAAACATTTGTAATTTCCATCTATTTTTGCATACTGCTGTCATTATTATGGAAAGCACGATAACCAATTCCATCATCATTTGTTAGACACTACAGTAGATTGATATAAATGCAGGAAACAGCAAACACCTCTGACTTCATGCGGTTCCCTTCTGAAACCAAACCTATGCTCTTGTGTACACTGATCTGTCTGAAGAAAGTACTCCACATAATATTCTGTTAAATGGTTTATTCATGACAGTGGGGATAATAAATCTCAGCGGAAAGGGCAAAGGTGCACGTAAACAGCTTAACCTGAATAACACCTTAACTGGAGTCGGGCCAAAGTGTGTGAAGGACAGTAAACTTAGCTATTGTCTGCTATTGTAATTGTTGGATTATTTATTGGCGTTTAAAGTGCTTATGTTTCTTATTCATCATTATCTAATCTCTTCTAATCCTTTCCAAGCTTGCTATTTCAAATCAAGCTCTACCATGATGCATACAAGTGTTCAGTTCCTTTTAGAGATGGAATACATTTTAAATCAGCAGAATGAAATGTGTTGATAGCTTCAAGCTGGTTAATGCCAGACGTGGCCTCAACTGTGCATTATTCCTGTCTGTCTGTAACAATAGAGTAATATCATCTTGCTTTAGGTGTGGCTGCTTTTGTTAATGCTTTGTGACACCAAAGCCGACACATCAGTGCGAAGGACATCAAGTGCAGCAACACAAAACAAATTACATTTAAGGTACTTGTACACACACTCTCCTTCTCCTGTCGGGTAACGCTGATTCAAACAGCTCTGATTCCTGTGTGGCTTTATTTGTGTGAACATGAATTTGACTAAATTAAAGTTAGGGATTATGTTAGGGATTAAGTTGTTCAGGGGATCCAATTCTTCTCCCTTTCTTGCATGAGTCTTTGCCCACAAAGGCCGAGTCAGAGACCTGCCTATCTCAGTAATTGACTGTTCCCATATGACAAATTGCCCCACACTGGACTGTGAATGTAAAGTGATCGGTGGATTAATTTCAGTCAAATGTGTTATAAAAATAAACCTTCAGTCATGATAAAGAATTACAGAAATGAGAAGTCACGTAAAACTTGATTTCTTTGCAGTATATTTATTAAAAGGGTGATTTTTATCACTGAACTGTAATAATATTTGTGCTGCCTTCAGACATAAAAAAAATTTCAGTATTGTTCCAAGCAGTCACATCCACCGCTGCACACACACCTGGCCAAATGGGTGGCTCATTTTCTATAACGACCTAGCCAGTTTTCCTTGAAAAACAGTATATTCATAATCGTTTCTGCTATTTTGCATGTGCAATGCGTGTGCTACTGCAGTGACATAACTGTGACATCCACTCCCAATTTAGTCTTTAAGTGGTGCATGATTGAGCGTAAGACTTTTGAAGCAGACTTTTTGTTTTGCATCCATTTTTTTTAAAATATTTATTTATATTAATATTTCAAATTAACTATAGATGTATGTGTTTAGAATTGTGTGATAACATGAGCTATCTCCATCACAACCAAGCATATCCACTGACGAAGACAATGCGGTTGAAAGCTCTGGAAAAAGCTAAGTCATGTTTTTTTGGGGTCTATACATGCGTGTTTCTAGATGACAGGATTCACATACAAAGCTATGACTATTTGTTTATTTATTCATTCTTTAAATAATCTAAAAGGGACAATGCAGATAAGCGTTGTTAGGGAGAAGCAATGCAACACATGTAATGCATAATGAAGCCTTTAATTCAGTGTCAGCTCAAAGAAAACAACAAATTCTTCATTACACTCTGAATATATCTGCTGACCTGAGTATTAGTTTGACCCCCACCTTGCTGCATTCAGATTCACTAAGGTGCTATGTGTAAATTGTCCGTCCCCTAATTAATGATGCTTGATTCCTCGAGTTTGACTCTCATCTGTAAAAATAATTAACACTGGTCCTTTTTAAACGAGGCAGAAGAAATAAATCAAATGTTAACACAAGGGTGGAGAGTCCTCGCTCAGTGTAATTAGGACAGCAAGAACCTAAAGGCCCTTAGCACTGTGCTTCATTATCAATTGACAACCTGTATGTCCACTGACAGTGACTGATCTTCATAGGGAGCTGCCTGTGAATGCCTCTCCACACTGCAGAATGGGGAGGAAAATGAGATTTGCAGCCTTTTGTCTCAGTGAATAGATGCTGCTCTTCACTGCTTTCTACCTGTGCAAATGTAATCAGCATGCACCTTTTGTCGGTTACACACTTAAAGTAAGACTTTTGAATATATTTCCTCAACGTGTGTCATGGTCAAATTTGAGATAATGGTAATTTCTCCACTTGATATAATTTAGATTGATCCTTGATTACTTTGAAGAATAGTGACAGTAAACATAATGTATGTCATATCGGCTGAACAGAGACTCAACAACTAAATAAACAGACAAGTATTTGTCAGTCTTCAGATGGTATTGTAGTACTTTGTGTGCTTGTTTAGCATTAAATGTAACTGCATATGTCTGCTTCTTCATCACACAGGGCTTCAGTCCCTGATGATACAACTGAGACCATTATACATTCTACCTGAGTTTTTCTTCTATTAAACAATCGAGTGGAAGTGTGTGTCATACATCTGTTTTAATAAACAGGAGAGGTCTGCATGAAGAATTTCCATAATTAATCTAACAAATGTGAACTCAGCAGTGTATCTGAACCCATTGTTAAAAGCAATTAGATGTGCATAAAGGTGGCCTGAGAAACCGCTCTCCTTGAAGAAATATACAAAATCTCATGTATCTTTTATGTTCATGAAATAGATGATATGGGGAGAACGTTTCCCCCATTTCAAAAGGGTGTCCTTTTGCTTTTTCCACAGTAGATAGATTAGACTTTTTCTTCAAAGCCTCCCAAAGCTCTGTGTTTAATCACATTATGGCATGTCCTGCACTGCCTTGATATGGTTGCAGGGCTAAGGTTTAAAAACCAAGCTATGAGCTTCAATTTTTACCAGCAATTTGTACAATTCATGGTCTGCTGTCAGGAACAGAATCCTGCATCACTCTCCAGATTTCTCTCTTCTATCATCAGCGCTGACATTAAAAGATAAGATTTGATCCAGATGGGATTTGATCTTCAACAATAAACTGAGGCCATGGTCCCAGTCTATACAAAATATCATCAATCACATCTTTAATCTCCTTCTGCTCTCGCTTTGCACTTTTCTCACGGAGAAACTTATACTGATTACAGGGAAATGTCTCACTGCTCTTCTTTCTAGGGGATTAGAAACTACATTTTAACACTTAAGCTGCAACTGAAATTGTACACAGCTGAAGACCTATACCTATTCAAACTGTGCTTTATGTGGAAACCATAAAACACACATCAAAAAAATCATAATCTGAAACATCAGATCACATACTCTACTATAAGAGCTCAATTTTCTCTGGTAAAATTGATAATACAATTAATAATACAATTTTACACAGAAGACAGGCTGATTGCTGAACTATCAAAGAACTTATAACTGGAAAACAGGCCTCTTTTCACTGAATGACAGATCCACATTTTAAGCACTTTTCCTGTCAGAAAGCTAGAAACAGCATTGTACTTAGGTGGAACAACCTATTTTTATGAATATATGATGTGCTTTGAATTTTTTTTAATGATCAAATGGTCTTGATAAATAAGTGAGGAACATTTGACCTTAAAGGACCTATAATCAATTGATCCTTTATGGATTACTGAATCACTAAAAGGGCTTATCAATGTATGATATGATGCCAAAAGCATACTGGCAATGCACTGTATGAGACACAGATATCTGCCAGACACTCAGCAGATGATTTGGTGGCCCTGCTGCAATATGTTAACATCTTTTCTCAAAATTGAAAGCCTGACGATTATCAGTCTCTGGATTAGGAGGATTTTGTATGACAACATTAAAAACTCTGTTACAAAAGTGTATCAGCCCTGAACAATGAAACTAACACAATAATGCTGACTTTGACTTGTAAAAATATTTGTAGCTCATTGCATGGAGGTGATAGCTTAATTTATACAGACTGAACCCCCCTGCAATGCACTTCACTTCTGAATCGTTGCTATCCTTTAAAGTGCCCATATTATGCTAATTTCAGGTTAATAATTTAATTGTATTTTGAGGTTGTACCAGAATAGGTTTACATGGTTTAATTTTCAAAAAACACCATATTTTGTTGTACTGCACATTGCTGCAGATCCTCTTTTCACCCTGTGTGTTCAGGCCTCTGTTTTAGCTACAGAGTGAGGCATCACACTTCTCTCCCATCTTTGTTGGGAGGCGCACATGCACAGTAGCTAGGTAAGGATCACATCACCTCGCTGTTTGTTTCTGCAACTTCAGTTAAGGCAGGATTAGCCGGGAGACTACTTCTAAACGAGAGCGCACTTCCAACTTTGCGTGGAATACTTGCAGAATAGGGACATGTAAGTAGTTATTTTGTAGATTATGGTGAACTAGTGTGTGTTGTAGCAGTGTTTTGAAATTGAGAACGAGCTAGCATGCTACGGTTAGCCACCTCGTCTCGGCTACTGACGTAGAAAGCCCTGCAGATTTTGAACAGCTCACCCGGAGACTGAAGGCACAAGACATTCAGAAACCCGTATCTGCACACTCGACCCACACTAAGATGACACAGAGCTGGTTTAAAATTGTCAAATTATCCCTTTAAATGCCACGCTTGCTTGTGATTATGTCAAGTCAAGCAGATGCATGGTTTGTCGCCTTTAAAGGATATGGCTGGGATTATTCTATTTTTTCCCTTATTGTCAAGAAATCCAAAAGAAAGACCAATACCAACAATTCACTAATATGTTTCTCAATAGTTTGTGACTTCCCTACAATATATGTGGTTCTCCTGTAACCCCAAGGTCATTGGTTTTTACTGAAGACGTAAATCTTTAAAAATGTATACTGTCATTTTATTAATGGCTAAACAATTTACTAAAACAGCTGAGCACTGTTTCTTAGCAAATGTCACACAAACGGGAGTAAATTGTGTTTTTGTTGAGGACTGTTTTAAGCTGTGAATAAATAGACATTTGGTGCTCTAATAAGTTTATACAGAAGCAATGGAATCGACTCAAAATAAACTACAGTGCCCACGTTCATTACAACAGAGGAACTGTTCTTGACTGCACCAGTGTGGCTCATTGATGTGATTTTAAGACAACAATGGAGCTCTGTGGAATAGAGGAATACAATATAACAGGCTTTGGCTCTACAGACGATACTTGTTAGTATTACGTATTAATTTGTTGTTGGTTTTGGTTTTTCAACAGGATTTGTTGACAACAACATAAATATATGTAGCGTGGGTGGTGAATTTGTTGTAACACCCCCGTTACATTTATTTCTGGTTTGTTTCAGTATGTATTTTGTGTTCTAAAAATTAAAGAAATGTGCATATGTTTGTTTGCTGTCAGAAGGTCAATGTTTAGTTAGTTATTCCAGCCACTAGGTCGAGGTGTCACGTGCCAAGAGTTGCGCGGTTTCTCTTGGCCGCTCTCTTTTTCTTTCGGGCTGGTCAGAGAAGCAGCACAATGGAGAATGCCGGAGTACATTGTGTGAAATAAATAGATAAATATTGCATAACTAGTTAAAAACATGTATGTACAAAAAGGTTAAAATTATATCTGTGTTCATCTTTTAACTGGATGATATGTTATAGATGAGATTGACTTTGGATGGATGTCGATGAATTTCATGTGTAGCAACCGACGCTAGTGTTTCCATGTGTTAGCATGCATAAAGCCTCACCTATGCTATTGTATGTGGTTATTAGTAAAGTATAACAACTGTTTGTGTTTAATTGTATTTAGGCATCAGAAGTTGTGCGCTCCCTGGTGAAGCCCCTTTTTCAGAGTCTGTATTCTGTGAAATGTAAGTGTTTTCTAAGTCAAACTGTACATTTAAGAATCAACTGGAGTTTATTGTGAAGGTATATTTATATTGTTTTATTTTGTTTTCTATGTCAGTGTCCTAAGCCCACTGCTGTATGTTTTGGATTATTTTATCTTAATTATTTTCGGGTTTTGACCTTTCTGTCAAATTGCAAGGAACTGCCAATGTTACAGAAATAAACGAACCCCAAAAAAGTTACTGTGTCCTGTGTGGGTCTAGGTGCAGCAGGCTACATATAAAATACCAACATCCTTACCCTTAAAAATGGAGATCTCAGTCATTTTGGCCTTGAATTATTTCACAGTGTAATGTCAACAACAACAATCTGTTTTTGCTTTTGACAGGTCTGCTTTATATGGTTTCGGCAAGTGTTGGACAAGTGAAGTATTGCAACATTTTCTACACCTGAATGGTAAAACTAACTTGAGTCATTGCAAAACAACTTCCCTCTGGGAAGAATTGAGAAAACTAAAAAAGAAGAGTGCTGATACAGGATAAAAAAGGTAGCAAGGGGAGATTTGTGGGAGAAAGATAACATATTAAGTTAATAAATTATAAAGCAAAAATGATACAGTACATGATAACTACCAGCCTCCTAATGCTTTCCATTGAAGTTCTAAATCAATACCACCATCGATTAGATACAATTATGGATATTCTCACAGTATCACTTTTATGAGACAGACTGACAGTTTGACAGAGTCCATCAGTCAATGGTCTCTGGAGAATTCTAAAATGATACCAAAATACACAACAACATTTTTTCCCGAAGACATATACAGGATGTAGCAACAAAGACGCATCTACTGCTGCTGATCTATTATTGTGTTTCAGCAGATTGTACAGTGCAGGATTCTTGTAGCGGGATAACAACAAGCAGTACAGCATTTTGTAAGCTCAGGGATTTAAAAAGCAAACGAACCTGGACCTTTTGTATGAAGATGTAGTGCTACATATTAGAAACATGCTCAGAGAAAATTGTGTAATGTAGTAGAAAAAAAATAACAAAGTGAGATATGAGGGAAGAAAATGTTCAGGACAAATTCATCTTTCCATAATCCCCTAGTCTCTGCGCTCCCACCCTTCTTTCCAACCTCCAATTACAAAGAGAAGAAATGCCTCGCTTTTTACTCCTCAGAAATACAGAGGCTCTACATCAGAACTCAATTTGGTTTGGTAATGAGACTGCGCTTGTGCATTTCCCCATGCAGACAGCCCAATCTTCAATTGCCAGCACACACAGGGGCTTTGCTTAGCAGGAAAGCTCTGAGGAAATAGATTGGTAAAAGTGTTGCCTTTTTTCATTTGGATGAAACTTGGAGCTTTCCTTAGTGTAGTCTTTTCAAGATGACCTTGAAAAATACCCAAGATCTGAGGACAAGCGTACTTTCTACTAGGGCCATGAGTATTTTTTGATATAGATCGCAGCATTATTTCAAGGGATGTGAACAAAGATTGTATAGGCCACTGGTAAAAGCACTACCTACACCTCCAAGTGGAGTACTTTATGACACTTTTCCTTAAAAGGAACACGCCGACTTATTGGGACTTTAGCTTATTCACCGTATCCCCCAGAGTTCGATAAGTCCATACATACCTTTCTCATCTCGGTGCGTGTCATAACTCTGTCTGAGGCACTCACCGCTAGCCTATCTTAGCCCAGATCCTGGAGGTAACCGGCTCCATCTAGCCTATTTTTTTTAAGTGACAAAATAATTCCAACATTTTCCTATTTACATGTTGTGATTTGTATAGTCACAACGTGTACAAATAACAAGGTCACATGAGACACAGCCATCTTCTAACTGTATATAAGGTAAGGTAAGGTAAGGTAACTTTATTAATACCCGAAGGTAGATTTGGCTTACAGTGGTGGTTGGGTGGGTCAGCCTCCTTTTTACACACACACACAATCGGCAGCAGACTATAGGACATAACGTAACAAAGGAGACATTATTGTTAATAAAATACAATAAATCAATAGTTCCGCAGGCACAATATAATAATAATAAAAAAGAAACAAAATGCAGCAGATCTGAATTGCTACTACTTATTTAATATACATATAGCCGTTGGGACAAAGCTGTTTTTATATCGCTTAGTTTTACAGGCTGGTACTTTATACCTGCGTCCCGACGGTCGAAGCTGAAATTCACCATATAAAGGGTGGAAATGGTCTTTCAAAATAGTTCCAGCAATCCTCTGTAACTGTTTAGAATACAGGGATTCTGGGTTGAGCAGTGGCTTTCCTATCAGCTTACTGGACCACTTCACAATTTGATTCAGACGATTTCTATTTTTAAAAGACAAATTCCCAAACCACAACACAAGGCAAAAGACAAAACAGATTCAATGAAAGCATGATAAAATAGAGTCATCAAGGTTCTATCAATGTGGAAGTAGGAAAGTTTTCTCAGACAAAACAATTGCTGGTTTACCTTTTATTAACACTGTCGCAGTTTGCTGTCAATAATCGTTCCAAGATATTTGTAGGTTTCAGCACACTCCACCATTTGACCCTTTATGGTGGTGACTTCTTGTGCCTGAGGGAGTTTTTTTCGAAAATCAATAGCCATGTCTTTTGTTTTGGAGATATTAATCTGAAGGAAGGATTTTTCACACCATTCGACAAAGTCCTGAATGACTGGACCATGGCCAGTTTCATGGTCTTGCAGCAGAGTAACAATTACAGAGTCATCTCTGTACTTTAAAATAGTTATATTTTGTCTATTACTGCGACACATATTTGTGTAGAGGATGAACAAGAGAGGGGACAGCACACAGCCTTGTGGGGAGCCAGTGGAGGAGCATACCTCATCAGACAGTCTTCTGTTCACTCTCACCCTTTGTGTTCTGTTAATTAAAAAGTCCAGAATCCAACCAACAATATTATGACTTAGATCAAATTGTTCTAAAAGTCTCTCTGTTAAAATGTGGGGTTGAATTGTATTGAATGCGGATGAAAAGTCGATAAATAAAAGCCTGGCATGTGTTCCCCTTCCTTCCAGATGTTTAAGAATGGCTGTCATACTTGACCAGGCGGAGCCATGGTTATTTGAAGCCATCTCATTTTCCAATTTAAATTTATAGTTATGTTTTGCTCTCAACATCTCTATTTTCAATTCCTTGGTGGCTATTGCAACCCAGAGGCTGCTCCATGTTTAAAAGCAAGTTTCTTAGCATGTATGGCAGATTTAACAGACTTATTGACCCAAGGTTTATTATTTGGGTACATTTTAACCCGCTTACATGTTATGATCATGTCCCTGCAGAAGGCAGCATAAGAACATGTGACATCAGTAAGTTCATCCAAATCCTCACCACATGATTCTATAAACATATTCAGTGCACTGGGAACTATATTCTCAGAAGGGGAAGCGCTGCTACTTCTGCTAGGGATTTGCTCGCAGCACCTGAGAAGCGCTGTGGTGAGGAGCAGAGAGTAACAACGGTGCTTTTCAGCTGTTGCGCTAATCACTCTGCCCAAGCAGTGCTTCACCTTCTGAGAATATAGTTCCCAGTATGTATACGGTTAGAAGATGGCTATGTCTCATGTGACCTTGTTATTTGTACATGCTGTGACTATACAAATCACAACATGTAAATAGGAAAAAGTTGGAATTATTTTGTCACTTATTGGGAGCAGTAGGCTAGATGGAGCCGGTTAGCTCCAGGATCTGTGCTAAGCTAGGCTAGCGGTGGGTGTGTCAGACAGAGTTATGACACGCACGGAGATGAGAAGGGTATGTATGGACTTATCTAACTATGGGGAATACGGTGAATAAGCTAAAGTCCCAATAAGTCGGCGTGTTCCCTTAAGACCTAGTGATGTTACCTATAGCACATGTTACATGTTATGTTTTTAATATATTTGTAAAGTACATTTACTTTATTGCAGTTGCTACTTTTCAGGCAGCCATATTTATCCATTTATTTCACCACAGAATAAAAATCTACTAGCTGCAAGCAGGCACTGATTTAAAAGCTCTACCCAGGCATGGACATCTGGTGCAGGCACATTTTTAATGCAGAAGTAACCAGATTCACAGAATATCAAAACATGTTTGCTTATCACTTGCCCTATGGAGTTGACTTACTGACATCAGAATGTCAATGCTTTCTGGCATTAACCCTTTGTAGACTGTTACTGTAATTCACTAAATGGTTGTTTTTTATACCTTCTTTTTACAGTCACTGGTTTTACCACATCAAAAAAGTGAGGTAACATTTACATTAACTGCATTACATATATTATCTTTTCAAACGCAGCAATAAACATTCAGATCACCAAATAAAAATGCTGTTAAATATACAACTACAGTCAAACCTGATATTCTGCTTGAGGACAATGCCAAAATAAGAGTTTCTGCGTGGCACTTAGAAAAACTGCCATCAACACAGATGTGGGAACCTGAGACAAGTGAAATAACTACAATCTATGTACAGTGAAGGATGTTTGGTGGACGGCTTTTCTTGGACAGAAAAAGCTAGTTGTACAGAATGCTTCATCTGTGGGGCAAAAGTGGCAATTGTGACAAGTTAGCTCAAGAGTAAAAAAAAACATCTCTGTAGAAAGCAAAGGCAGTTCGAGTCACTATGAGTAAATTAAAAACAGGGTCAATGCATAATGTGTGTGCATGTTTTTTTTATCCCTGAAAACCTCAAATCAGAGCTAATTTTACTTTTGAACATAATTAAAAAAATGAATTTAACCAATTAACATAACTAATTGTTATTCATTGTTTGTGCAATATTTATCTGCAAATCTGCACAGCAACATAAATCGGATGCCTTTGTTTTTCTCCGAGACATTAATTAATTTCATTGCTGTGAAAAGAAAATCTATGGTTTAAAAAGGTTTGGGAACAGAGGAAGAGAAAATGGTCTCAGTGCATTGTCTCAATGATACCATAACTTACTAACAAAAGATGACTATTAGGTCAAGCAAGTTGATTTTAATACTATGCTTATATAAATGGAAACCAAGGGCTGCCTAGAAGATCCAAAAAAAAGTATGCTATTCCTTCAGAACCCTAAAGGATCGTCGTTGACCCCAAACGGCACCTCTGATTCATATTTAGATAATTTAATAACTGTAAAACATAGCTTCTTACCGATTTTTTCCTGCTAAAAGCTAAGGAATTAGCCATCACGGGGGTGTCTTTCTAGCCTTTATAGAAGGTTTTCTATCCAGCCTGGAACTTGTGCCTTTTTTCTGAGTTGTTGAGCAATAAATCCAAACTCTTACATCCAAGATTTATCCACTTGATGTCCATAATTTATCACGTTTTCGGTCATTTCTGCCGCTAGCTCCGTGCTACCGTCTAGTATAAATCTCCCATGATGCTTTGCGAGAGTGTGTTGACATTTTTCAACCAATGGGAAGGCAGGTCCGTCACACAAAGACTACTGGTGTGTCTCAAATCGCGCACTTCTGTACTTATACTAGCTATTTGAGTACACTCAAAGTGTCACTCGTCGAAGTGTGGTCAATGCAGTGCACTACGATTACCCGGTCAAAAAGTTGAGTGTGGATCGATGGACACTTTCCACACTCAACGGTCGCCATCGTGGCTACGTAGCGGAAGGTGTGGAGTTAACAAAAGGTGAAAAACTTTCGATAATGGCGGCCGTATACGCGACAGCGAGACCCACAGAGTATTACAAATGTAAGTTGAACATTAGTCTTTTTGCTATACTTGTATAACATATAAGCCACCTGTTTATGTATATTTGGTTAATTTTGCAGTCGGTGATGATTTTTGTACCGTGAATTACAACATTTATTTGTACCATAATTTGACGTGCTATCAAGCTAGCTTTAGCTAACCTTAGCTAGCTAACAGCGGCACAGTTTAACCAAAGAGTATAGATGTTACCGGTACTTCTATACTCTTTGGTTTAACCACTGGCAAATAAGTTATAACCTAGCTAACGTTACATGTGTTAAACTATCGTCCTCACTGTACACGATTTTAGCGTTAGATGCGTGATCTTGTAAATATACATTAAGCTGCGAGCGTTAGTAGTAATGTTACAGTACGTTAATGTATGCTATGTTATATCGTATTAACAGTGCTGTTTCTGTCCTGATCTGACTTATATAATCGTTAGGGACATGGACGTGGCAGCCGTCAATGCTGCCAACTTGAATCGATGTAGTGGAAAAGATAGTTCACTCCAGGGAATCCGAGCGAGAACAAAGAGTAAAGTGAAAAAGAGAGATAACGCCGGTCTATTACCGTTCTACAGAGAAGAATGTAATCACTGTTTAGATATTTGGGATACATTTGGGCTTTTTTTGAAGAAATGTAAATAGTTTATCAATTATATGAGTTATAAAGTTCATTTTGTTTATTTTTGCACTGGATGACTCCAAATAAGTAGGAGAACTGTTTTACACAAATGCTTGTGTAGCAATGCTGTGTGTGTGATATCGATAAATATGACATTATTATTTTGATTATTGGCATAAGTGAATGTCATGAGGGCAAAAGCGTCTGGACTTTTTTTTTTTTTTAAATGTATATATTTTGTCAGCTGTATAAGTTATAATGTTTATTTCTTCACAGTTTGACACCCAAGACATATGAGAAGTGTTTGAGACAGGAGATTGGCTTAGCTTGTATTGCTCTGTGTGTGATATCAGTACATATCTGTGAGATTCATGTTCCGTTTTATTTATTTATTTGTCTTTAAGGTCATACAACCGTTTTTTACATTCAAGTGACCTCACTAAAGCACAAATATTCTAATAGCCCAGTTTTTCCTGAAAATAATGATGTACATAGATTGACTGTAGACAACAGGGTTAATGTTTTACAAGCTTTTTTAGAAAATAAAACCAGACGGACAATGAATTGTAAAAATGGCCTCAGGGTTATAAGCGTTGAAAAATTGAAGTTAATTAAATACAATTATATTGAAGTAATGTCCTGCTTGCCCTAATGTTTAAAATACATTCCCTGAATGCCCTACCTCTCCATGCAAAGCAAGACTCATCCAGATCACATGAAAGGGGGATTAAACCAAGTCTGATTCACACACAGTTCAAGTAAAATGATCAGCTATACTTTTCAGCGTGTGCAGAGAGGATTGGACTTACATAGTCGTCGTATGATTCATGTGTGACTGCTAACAGTGAGGGCCTGTATCCTGCACTCCCTGCTGCCCCCCTGGCTCTCGGGGCTTGTACCTCCCTCGTTAAAACAGTTGTGGGAAGTTTGCTGTGTGCCACTGCCGCTGTCCCCCGAGGTGCTGCTGCACTCCTTCCTGTGCCTCTGTGGCCCCTGGGAAAGCAAACAAGCAGACAAACATGGCATCATTTTGCCTAAAGATTGCTGAAGTGATTTCAGTGAAAAAGTGGAGTTAAGACATCAAGAAATCTGTTAACTCCCTCTTATCGCTGCTTATGTGCAGGCTGCCTCAGTTGGTGGTTGTCGTACAGTGTGCTCGGGATAAGATATAGATAGATAAGCATAATCTCCGCTGGCACTGAGGTAGATCTTGTAATGATCAGAGGGCTCAAGAGTGTCACTTTGTGTCTTTCACAGCTCTGCAAACATGTCTGTGGGACGTAGCGTGGTTATTTCAATAACACGATGAAACAGTGTTTGTACAAAATCACACCTCCATCACCTGAAGCTGCAGAATACACTCAGGTTGTAGACATACAAAGACTTATTCAACTCTGTCCTGTAGAGAGACATTAAAGGGCAGGCATGAAGGATTGAAGGTGGATTGTTTCTTTTATGGAGGTGGGACCGTCCAGTAGAAGAGCTACATGAACTGCGCAGGGATTGAAGGGTGGATTTAGCATTGCAAAGCTGTCTATTGTCTGCTAACTTAGCATTTTAACAACAGTATGATGTAGGTGGGCTAGGATACCCTTTCTTTCTCTGGCACTTATTCTCTTCACTAGGTAGCAGCCCATTGTGATCCAAAAATACAGACACTCAAATGGGAATTACTGGAGCATATTTTTCATGGAGATTTACTATAATGGCTTATCGTTGCGCCAAAGAAATCTAGGTTGGGAAGTGGTGGGGTTGACTTTAAATTGGAAGCGTCCCATGTTACTGCAGGATTTAGCTCATCTACATGTGCTGCCCGAAGCAGGCCATGCTGTCATTACAAACCTTGGTTGGTACCTGGTTACTCCTGAACGACGGTCACGGCTTGGGTAGATTACGGACAATTTAAAGGAGTATGGAAGAGGAAGGTGTTTCACACGAGCAGCTGCATGCATGGCTAAGCCAATCAAATGCTCTCTAACATTAAATGCCTGCATCCTAAAATCCCCTTGAGCTACAGTACATGGAAATCAGCTAATATTTAAGTTGAAGAGGACATAATTGGAATTCTTAAAAAAAAAAAAAGTTAATGTTCTTGAAAAAGTTTGGCCAGTCTGAAAATTCACCATGAAGGTAGCTACTTCCTTCTTTTTTATTAAAATTTGTGTTTGTCATTTACGACACGGCAGACCAACAGCCATATAATGTAATATGTGGCTCTGAAGGGAGCTTTTTTTATCCCCCTTCTTCTCAACTTTAGAGAAACACATCATTAGCAATAACAGTAACCAGAGGGATGTATCTCCATGAAAACATTTAAAAAACGAGCACATATCAATGCTTTGATGTTTGATTTTATCAACAGGTAACAAAAAAATGGTTTTGAGTTTGCATATTTAGACTTTCATTAAATACATTTCTTGTTGCATATCTTTATCATAATCGAGCACAGAAACAAAGTAAAACATCCGGTTAATTTTCAAAATAAAACACACCGTGCTTGCGGCAAATCATATTTCAGCAGGTCAGCACAGAGTTGTTTCCCCTCTACTCCTCTGGATGGAAACAAACTGTTGTTGGTTTTGTGGTTCTGTTTATAGAAACTACATCCTGTTATATTGCGCAATCATACGTGAATTTGCAAGATCTCCTGGGTCCTTGTGACTTCAGCTGTCAGTCATGGCCGCAGCTGTTCCACAACAAATCCGTACCTGGTGGGTATTGAAGGACAGCGGAGCCCGTCTGCAACCTTTCCGCGGTTGGTGGAAATTGCGGTTAAGGGAGCTATCTAAAGTCTTGGAAAATAACTGATGATGTGGAATACCCCTTTAAGTTATTACCAATATGTGAAGTGTACATATTGCAACTGTAAGAATACATTATAAGTCTTAACATGTAAGACAAAAAACAAAAAGCGTTGAGTATGAAATTCAGCTTTTACAGCAGAAGTGTTCTGAAATGAAGACTGCCCCATTTTCTCAAAAATCTTTTCTAATAATAGTAACCTTCAGAAATTCATAACTTTAAGAAGCCCTGATTATTGTATTTGAATGAATACTCAACTTCTTTCAGAGCCCCTTTCTTTTAAACAACTGTACTAAGTACTTTACCCTGTGGATATTGTGGTTGCTGGTCGTACACTCCTTCCTTGTGCACTTCTCCCTCTGCTCGACTCGTCTGAGCCGTTCAACAGGGAGAGCTCTCTCAGTTGCTCCTGTCTGATCTCGTCATTGTAGTCCTGCGGGGAACAAAATACAGCATGTTTAAAAAACAAGGACATTTGTCTTCTGACTGCAACAGATGCTCGCAAATGTCATCTGATCAAAATTATCTTGACACACACAGGAAACACATGGCGTTGCCGAGCATTGAATACTCAATGAAGAATGTTTTCTTCAAAATGCAGGGGAAAGATTAGCAGTGTAAGACATTAAATATTGCTCAAAACAGCTGTGGATATATATTGTTAGCAGTATGTTAGTATGATTAAAAAAATGGAAAAGGGGCAGAATTAGTGTTGAGATTTTGACAACAAATGGCCTTCTGGATTAGCCTGGTCCTACCAGACTCTCGTACATGTCATTTGTACAGAGAGTCTGGCCACTCTCCATTGACAAGTGTTAACTTCCTTGAAGGCGGGTACTCTGTTGAAATTTAAAACTATTGGATCTGCCCAGAGCCACTCTGGATCTGCCATAACCAATCTTTAATGTTTGGTCGTGACGTCGGCTTAGCATCGCTCCTTCACCAACTCCTTCACCAACTCCCTACACCACTAACGGAGCGAGCTGGAAAATCTAACTTTTCCCGAAGGCCACAACATTATGGCCACCAAAAAAACTCATCAAAGATTGTTCTTGCTCAAGCTTTAACTTCTGTATATTCGGCAGCGTTGCCACAACGGACCGAATGGCTTCGCTCGCATCTTTCTCCACCACCATTACGGAACTACAACTCAAACTAGCGCACAACCTCAACGTCATCGTTCTCAGCCACTCCCTCTGTTCGCTGATTGGACAGGTAAAGATTGGCCAGAGAAAACCTGCAAATATACTGAAGGAAAATGAAAATTGAGTACGTAGGAGGGCGGAGCCAGGCTACTTCTAATAAATCAGATGTTCCAAATAATTTCCCAAACCTGTACGTGGAGAAGAATGAGGACATAGTAAAAAAAAACTTAAAAGCAACAGAAAAATATTGCTTATTTTGTCAGCACACACAGCCCGTAATGACAGTTTCAACAACTTTGTGTGAAATATCATTATCTTGTGATTCTGAACCATTTTTCTCAACCCGTTATCAAACATGATACAGGTCATTATGCAGCACATAAGGAAGTGGACAAAGCAGTATTCATTATCTTGTCATTGCTGACAGATAAACAGGCTTATTTGTCAGAAACACATAAGCAAAGCCCACAAGATTTGGTACCCCAGGCAAAATGTTTTTGTAATGACACCAAAGCAATGGAGGCAGCAACAGATTTCTTTGGTCCTCAGTGTTTTCGACAGCCACTTTTGGTAACTTTGTTGGGTCTTTCTGACTGTATGACTGGGTGTCTGGCACTGGAAGCAGAGCAATAAAGCCCCCAAACCACAAAGTTAATTATGTTATTTATTATTATGAAATTTTAAAATAAATAGAGGTCATTACGACAAAGTAAGACCAACAACTTGGACCCAGTTTGCAAAAAGTAGTTTCCAGAAATGTGAGACAGTTCAAAACAATTTCTGTTAAAACACAAGAGTGATTGGTATTGCTATACAACAGTATGGTAGGCTATAGCATTTTTTTTAAAGTGCCCATATTATGAAAAGAATCTCTGTGTTATTTTGTGTCTCTGGTGCTTCCACACACATACAAACTTTGAAAAAAAAAAACATCCATGCTGTTCTGAGGGTTTCTGAATGTGTCCTGCCTTCAGTCTCCAGGTGAGCTGGTCAAAATCTGCATGGCTTTCTACGTCACTAGCCGAGATGAGAGGCCTAGGGGGCTAACCGTTTGCATGCTAGCGCTAGCATGCTAGCTCGTTCTCAATGGCAAAACACTGCTACAACACACACAAATTCACCCTAATCTACAAAATAAATTGTATAGAACTACTTACATGTCCCTGTTCTGCAGGTATTCCACGCAAAGTTGGAAGTGCGCCCTTGTTTAGAAGAAGTCTCCCAGCTAAGCGTGACTTGTACTGGCGAAGTTGGAGCTAGCTCATGTAATCCTTATCTAGCTACTGCGCATGTGCGACTGACAACAGCGATGTTACAGAAATTAAGAGGTCTCACTCTGTAGCTAAAACAGAGACCTGAGACACTGGGAAACGAGCAGCTGCAGCAATGTGCAGTACTGCTGCGTTCATGCCACCTGGGAATAACAGGGACCGCCCCTGTGATTACGTTAGGCTCGTTCGAGATGAACTGCGCCTCGCCTGTGAAGTGGACGAGAGCAGGCGGCAGCACCCAGGGGTGGTGACAAAAATCCGCTCTCAAGTTAGACAGTTTTCCAGCCGTTTCCAGCAGTCTTCAGGCTGAACAGGAAGTGACAAATACACTGTGTTCCGATTCCAATTTAATAAAGTGTTATCAGCCCCATATATAAGCTTGTACACAGTCTCCAGTTGTTTTAATTATGACAGAGTAGCTTTCAAAATGCTCTACATGCGATCTGTTGCTGATTTTAAATAATAACACATTGTAGATGATCCATAATCTGAACAGATTTAGTCTCTCTGACTTCTAAACATAACTATCAGCCACACAACATGTGTTCTATACAGAATAAGCTTTTAAATCAGAGAAACCACAGTTAAAATCCCTCCAATTCAAAATCAATAAAAAGTTTATATAAAACGTCATCATGTTGAGTCGATTCTGAACCAATCAGCTGTTAGATCAGCTGAGACGGCGGGCGTTTCCCAGCATGCCCTAGGTCCGCCTGGGTCTTGCAGTCAGTGGAGAGCAACTGCGGCGCCTGGCTCTAAAAACTGTGGCCGCCTTGATCTCGTGAGATTATCGTTGCCCACGTGTGCATGACGTCAGAGCAAGTCGGGATCAAGTCGGACACAAATCTAACCGGCATGCATTGGGCGGTGATCACCGGTGATTGATTCTGCGCAGATCTAGCTCATCTCGAACGAGCCTAATGTTTTTCCGACTGCCAGCGTTCACATGGTCGGGATGCATGTTCTTCTTCTTCAGTTATACTGGCATTTGGAATAACAACTTGTTGCATGACTGCCACCGGTAGGGTGTAGCCTAGAGCATCAGGTGTGTGAAAACATGGAGGCAACAGTAACAAAAGATTTGCTGCTGTTTTCTTATGCGAGCATACAAACAGCACATCGACAGGTGTTTGTTATCTGTGTTATCTGCAGGACATCGAACGGAAAAGGACACGGATAAGGTGTTGTTTTTTTATACATGGGCCTATTATGAATAATTTGAAACATATTATGTCTGTGTATGTTTCTTTGCAGAGGCGTTTGTCCACAATAAACAGTTTATTGTCATTGAAATATGTTCAGTGAACCAAAGTTGCCTACATCAAACGTCAGTTGTCAACAACGCGTCACCAACTGGGAAACTCAGCTAGCAAAATCTAGCCCGAGTTTCCCACCTCTGATTCCCACAGGAAGTGACGTGAATGCTGACGTTTTCACTCGGAAAAATGTTTTTCCGATGTCTATGAACGCAACAAAAATATGGCGTTTTTTGAAAATTATACCATGTAAACCTATTCTGATACAATCTCAAATTACAATTTTGAACCTGAAAATGAGCATAATATGGCCACTTAAAATAATTTATTTAGGCCTTTAGTTGACAGGACAGCTTAGACTTGAAAGGGGAGAGAGAGAGAGAGAGAATATAACATGGAGTAAAGGGTCGCAGGGCAGAATTGAACCCGCGACCGCTGCGGCGAGGACCAAGCCTCTGTATGTGGGGTGCATGCTCTACCAGGTAAGCTGCCCAGTTGCCCCAGGTGTTGCTATACAACAGTAAATGAACTGCACATTCATTCATGAGATATAATTTTGTGTAGAGTGCATTAATATGAAAAGGACAGACCATTAATGGGTGTGCAGGCTCTGTGCAAGTGAGATTACAGCTCATACACACAGTATAATCTAGTATTCTGGTGGATTGCGTCACCGTTGACAGATATTTCACCTTCTTTTCATGCTACACTATATTTCCATTATCTATAAGCCCACCTCCATCACATTAAGTCCTGAGGATATTACAGCAGAGTGTTTTTTGACACTAAATGTAATCACATTTTTAACAAAAGCCTATTATTAGATTTAAATGATTCTGTGTGAAAGGCAAACACTGTGAAACTCAATAGACAATTTGACAATAAATGTCTAAATGTGTGTACAGTAAAAAATATTGTGGACTCATTATCAGCCAAATGTGCAATCACACACAAAAAAAAAAAAAATCATAAGCTTGATAATGTTGGTGGGTCTTTTCAGCATCAATTTATCAATATGTCAGAAGAGGAAAAGCTCCTCTGTGGTTACCTTAAATCTGAGAATAAGACGTGTGACATCACAACTAGTTTGGCAGCCAATCATTGTCCAATATGCAACTTACACAAGTGTGAAACTCGTCTCCAGTGCACCATATAGTGAAAATGTATTTTTAGTGAAGTAGGAAACATCTTGTATCCAACAGTTAAAGGTTCTCTGTGGAGTTCTTGACCACTATTAACGCTATGGAGCAACGCTTTTGTGTGGGTCCCCGCTACCCCGTCAAAAACATTGAGAAATAAGTTTGAAAAACCAGTAAACACAGATGTAAACAATACAGGTTTTTAACTATTATGAAAAATCGGCTTTCCAAATGTTTTATCAGGAAGGAAACACACTCAACATGTTTCTTTAAACCTCAAAGAGACACACAATGTATTTTGGTGAGTAACACTTAATGTAAACAGAAACTTTGTTTGTTTACAAGAATCCTCCACAGGGCCCCTTTAAAATTTGCATATTCATAGATTATGCATAGTTTAATGAGGGAGAAGGAGTAGATATATATATATATATATTTTTAAGTTTATTTTTTAGGGCATTTTCAGCCTTTATTGTTGACAGGACAGCTGAAGACATGAAAGGGGAGAGAGAGGGGGGAATGACATGCAGCAAAGGGCCGCAGGTCGGAGTCAAAGCCCTAGTTGTAGTGAACTTTTTTTGTGAAGAAACTATATCAGACACAAATTGTTTCAAGCAGATTAATTTCAAGCAGAGTACTTTTATATGTCTTAAAACATGTCTAAAGGGGATCTTTAAGATCCTGAGCTAGATGATACCAGAACACATGTTTGGATCTTTAACCATTGATTTAGAAATGTATGTGTTACAGTTCAATGTGTCGCTTTATGACCATAGGCAGATACAGTAGATATTCTCCTACGCAGAGGTTCAGTGATGCCAAATTATTTAGATACTGATAAAGGAAAACACAAAAAGTACCACTTCATAAAACCGCAGAATATTTTGTCACACGTAAGCATTGAATATTTTGAATATTAAATGAATTATGACATGCAACAAAGGTCCCCAGCTGGAACGAATTGAGGACAAACGGCCCAACAATTGCATATTTGTCCACCTTGCACACCTCATAACACAAAAACACCATGTAAAACCAAACTTCAGCATCATTTTCCTCAATTTGATGTCACATTGTCTAAGCTCTCCATTTAAGGTAATAGGATGTGTCATACAGACAGGGACCATATGATGCACACATTTTGACTCCCACATGTCACAGGAGGAGTAGAAAAAAGAAATTCTCATGGTAGATTTCACTTGACACACCGCACACATGTGCTTCTCTTGTTAATGAATTAATAAGGCCTACACCACTCTGATGATTTGAAGGAGACTGGTAGGGATTTTAATTGGAAAGCTGGCAGCTTATCCAAAGCACAACAAATCTGCCAGAGCTTGTAAAAGTTAACTGTTGACAGAGGCGTTAACATGAGTATACAGAGATAAACCCCACTCTGAGGCTTCTCGGGTCAGACTGTTTGCTCACTGAGATTAACTCTGACCATGCATGATCCTGTGCACACACACCATGCCCTTCACAGAGCTTAAGTTAGACTTTAAGGGGTCAGAAAACGAAGCGTGGTGATACCAATCACTCTTGTGTTTTTGTCTACCTGCTACATGTTTCTGTTGCTGGCTGTGTTGACTGATTTATTGCCCTATGCATTTGGCATTTTGCATCTTATATCTCAGTGATATGAGTCAGTCTGCTGACTGCAGGATAATTCATGAAAGAACTGCTCCTGTAGTCTTGGACATTTTTCTGGCAAACAATACCAGATAAAAATTAATTCAGCATTTTTGGATAAACAATCTCAGTGGATCTTTAATTACAAAGAGATGTTGTCCTCCTCTGAGTCTTGAGGCATCTAGTGACATGATTTTAATGAGTAAATACATTTTCTCCAACAGAAAAAAAATAACAAATTAATCCCAGCTTTTGAGTCTTTTTTGGATAACTAATATAATTATCTAAAGGTAGCTACAGGGACTATTTGATCTATACTATTAACACCACTATAATGAGATTACTATTATAACATTTGAAGATGTCAGATGATGTATGTCAGAAGATGCATTAGCTTCTTTTGATGACAGAGCTAAGAATTCAGTGGTAATATACAGCATATTCAGAGATTCAGATTTATGGCACAGAGTGATGTGAATGAACCAATTTCAATTTCCAAGAGCTAACGTCTGCTTATGTGTATCTCATGATTGATCAGCTGACGCAAAGAACTCTTACCATCTCCATCCATCAAGATGACTGCACAACCCCCTCATATTTGGTGAATGGGATGTTTCAGAAACAGCTCTCACAGAAACAGCTTTCTCTCACAAAGTGTTGTGTCTGCAGTGCTAGATGCACAGAAGTTAAATGTGTGCTACATCATGTTCCCTTACACAGCAGGCACACAGGTCAATTTGCAGGAACGTATGGTTCTACAAACATGCACTCATATTGCAGAAATGGCACCCTCGGAGAATTAATTTGTTTCAATTTACAAAAATAAATGTCATCTGTGTGTTAAAAGCAGTGGAAAGGAGTTGAGTGGATTTTTTTTAGGCTGTGGTTTGCAATAAGATCAATGGTAAAATCCGACTTTACATCTTAGAGAGAACTTAAATCCCTACAGTGCACAGCACGTGCTGTGTGCAAATACCATCTTTTTCAACTAAAGGTCTGAAAAACCAAGCTGTCTGGCATAACAACCTACTGAAAGATGTTCTTGTCCTACCATAGCACATAAGGCCACTTGATCCAGAGGCACAGAAGGAGCTGTTCTTAATCATTTGCATCTTGATATGATGTTTGTTAAGTTTTGTACTGTGTGTCCATACGTTTTTCAGCATGAGTTGCTCATTTTTAGTTTCTAACAAAAAAACTGGGTGTAGTCAGATTTAAACCTTAATTCCTAATTTGGTGATTTGTGCTTGTGCGTCTCACTTTATTGTGCTGCTTCATGACCATGGGTACTTTCGTGGTCCTAATGCAGCAAAGCATGAGTAAACCACAATGTGAAACCTGAAATTTGTTTATACTTACAGTACCAGTCAAAAGTTTGGACACACTTTCTCATTCACTTGAATGGGAAAGCCTATATTAGACTGCACAAACCACCCCCTTCACGCTGAGTTTGTAATACTCCCATCAGGTCGCAGATTTAGAGTACCTCGGTTTAAGACCAATAGGGGTAAAAACTCCTTTGTCCCATGTTCAATAACTCAGCTTAATTTGCACATGTAATGTAGTGCTTGTCTTGTTTTTAGAGATTGTTCCAGTGGTGATAAATTGTGTTGTGTGCAGGAAATCTTTTTTGTATTCATGTCTTGTATTGTTGCCTCTATTTGTATGTTGCTTGAATGTGTTTCTTTTTATCTTTCACTCCTGACTGCATATCAAGTTTCCTGTTTGGGATAATAAAGTGACTGAACTGAACTGTCCAAACTTTTGACTGGTACTGTATATATAGTGCGCTATTATAGAACACAATCTATGTTAATAAACAGTGTTGGGCAAGTTACTTCCAAAATGTAATACATTATAGATTACTAGTTACTGTCATTTGAGAGTAATTAGTTATATTACAATATTACTGTCTCTGAATTGTAATGCTTTACACTACTTTTGCATTACTTTTGAGTTACTTTCACCAAAATAAAAGCGGAAGTTTGACTTGGCAGGTAGCTTGTGAATTTCACCAAGGCATCAACAAAGTCTCATCTTTATCCACTATATACATCATAATTTATTCATATTATTTTGTATTATTAATCTGAATCTGCAAAATAACTAAAGCTATAAAATAAATAGTTAAGTAAATCGTACAATAGCCTACTTGACTCTGAATTATGGTGGACTAGTAAGAAGTAGCCTAATAAGTAGGAGAAAATGAAAAATACTCAATTAAAAGCACATTACAATTGAATCGAAGTAGCCTATAGTATAGTTACTTTCCACCGCTGATAAAATGTAATGATATTATGTGTAGCAAGACTAAACATTAATTCCCGACATGTTGTTATCTGTCAGTTGCTTGGTCACATTGCTGTCGGCACTGACAGGACAGCTCGCTTCAATGCAGTGTAAAAAACTCCTGAAAATATTGTCCATCTCGCAAATGTATCTGTCTCTGTAGTCATTTCAACCATTGAATCCAGCAACAGGAAATCACACTCGCAGACTCTTTTTTTCTGTGAAGAAATGTTTTGCGGTGTTGGTGAATTCTTAAAAAAACAAAAGCCACTAAATGATGCGTTAAAATGCGTTGTAACTCGCGTTACTGAGATAGTAACGGGTATATTACCGTCATTTTGTAATGACGTTGTATTACTGCGTTACAGCAAAAAGGAATACATTACTGTAATTACGTTACTTTTGTAACGCGTTACTCCCATCACTGTTAATAAATGTCAAGTTCTTTAAAGTTAACTCAACACAAATTGCACCTCTCTCATTTCCACAGCAAAATTGGACCTGCATTGTTAAGAACACCTGCGCAGTCTGGATCTTTGCTGAAGATAATAATGCAGACGACTTTGCATAAGTGCCTATGCAACATCAGGCCAATCCTCAGTGTTGGTGATCAGGCTCATTCTCACATGGATGAAATAGATTATATAAAATGCAAACACAAAACAGTCACGTTTTAATATGTACTGTATATTTTAGTTTGACTTCACATTTGACTTCATGCTAAAACAAATTACTCCCACATATCTTGTTCAAGCATCTGTGCCACCCTCCGTCTGCCAAAATGCAGTTTGGCCCGAGATGAAGGCCACAAGCTTATCCAGCTGAGAGCAGGAGCTCCTATCCTTCTCCAGTGCTTGTCGCTCTCAGTCTGTATCTACAATATTCCACTGATTAATGTTCCTGTTTGAATTTCTTTTCTAGGGTGCATAACTGTGAGCTGACAGCACTGACAGCATTTCTGTAGTTAGATTTTGCTTCACAGCAGATCTGAGGGCTCCCGTTCAGACAAGCTTGCTCTCCTGATAAAGCTCACATTCAGACAAACTGTACTTCTTGGCAGCCTGTGTGTTCTATTTCTGCTCAGGACTAAATTATTTACACAGCATAATGCATGTAAATTGTAATTGGAAATTGTCTACTGTTCATGTGAATGTGTTTTGTTAATTGTGATTCATATCAGAAGATACACACAGTTTTTTTATATCAGAATAAAATAATTTATATACATTTGTCCTGTTTTGTAGATAGGAGCGCAGAAGGAAGCAGGATTAGAAAGTAGAAAAAGGTGTACACACTCTGGCTACATATGCATTTCTATTTCATTCAGATGACGTTTCGGTCCTTCCGGCTTTCTGCAAGATCAACAATTATCATTTTGAAGAAGGTCTGAGAGCCAAGTGTCATCTGAACAAAAAAGAAATGCACATGGATTCAGTGTGTGCATGTTTTTTTCCTACTTTTAAGTCTCCTTCTAGTGATCAGCAACTCACTATAACCCTGAGCATTACCTTTCTGTATTATAAATTACAGGGCTATTTATTTTCAGACATCATGGGGATGATGCCACATTACAATGGATTTTTACTTTGGTAGACGATAGAGCACATTTGAGTTTTTGTTTAAAGATAGATGAGAGGAAAGAGGAGTACAAGTGAAGGGAAAAAATGATAATGAGTGACTCACCTAAGCTCACATGCTGTGATAGATTGTCAGCTGTAACCAGCAGCACAAGTCACTTAACTACACATGTGGCATTGTGGGAGACAGCTACACGTCTCTGTGATCCCGCCTGCTGCATCACTTTGAGTTGAGATTGGTCTCTGAAGCATAATGGCACATAAGCAGGTGTTGATTGGCCAATAGAGAAGTACTAGTTTTCCTGTTGGGCCAGCAGTGAGAAACAATGGTGTTGTACACCAGCTGGCTCGATCATGCATGTTTGTAACTGGCTCATAAATTTAGTGAATTTTTTCTCCTGAGCCAGCTTGTATTTGGTGCATTCTACATTTTACATGCTGAGCTGACAACAAACTGATGTAGTCCACCAATTTAGAATTGCTCTCCAGTTTGAAGCAAAACAAACCAAATTAATTCTCCCTCCTTTTCAGACCTGGCGTATATATTACCCAGAATGCAACTCGACCGCTGACAGTTTGATTGGAGATTTGGGTATGTAATGCTAGTAGTGGCTAATACAGCCTCGAGCTTCAAGCAGAGATGAGCATTGGACAACAGAGGTCTGTTAAGCTCACTTCTTTCTAACACCACACCTTTATATTTTCATGCTGATTTTTTTCAACCAAACCCATCCCGAATAGCAATTCACTTGAAGTTGCACTCACAACAACAACAACAACAACAACAACAACAACAACAACAACAACACAGTAACCATATTTGTTAATACACAGTGAAGCAATAAAAACAAGATAAACAGCAGGACGCACTTTCCACTCTCCACCAGAGGCAGGAAACATCTGTCACTGGATACTGACAGATGCCTGTTGTGTCACATTATGTGCAGTTCATTTGCAAATCCTTTGTCAAGATCTCTGAAGCAGCAAGTATGTGCTATAAAATCATTGGTATGGTCTTAATTCTTTCATGTTTTTCTATTTTTTTATTTATTTTATTGATTATTGAATTTCAGGACAAAGTGATGTTTTCCCCCTTTCTAACTTCTCTTAATATTCTGGGGTTTCATTCATACTCACGATGAAAAGACAATGAAAGGAAGGAAATAATGATTAAGAAGCAAGATATAACTTAATCTTAAATTAATGTTTTTCTCTAGTATTCAAAACCCATCCTTTCAGTTTGGATTAGCATTTATAACTAGAAAAGGCATTTCCTGCAGAAAATGCATTAAAAAAAAGTCATAGTATGGTATGTTGAGAAAAATATTTTAAAGTTTAGGTATAGTATGTCGAGAAAAGTGTCACGACAAGGGTTAGCCCGGACTGGGTATCTAACCTGGGTCAGAGTCTGTGACTACTTGCTGGTTTGCTGTTGGAGCAGTGCTCTCCACTGTGCCACCAAATAATTTATGTTGAAAACAGTCATAGCATAGTATGTAAAAAAATAAATAAATTCAAAAGTCAAAGTATGGTATGTAAAAAAAAAATCAAAGCATAGTATGTCGAAAAAAACATTATGACAAGGGCCAGTCCAGACTTGGTATTGAACCTGGGTCAGAGACCACAGGGACTACTAAAAAATGTCAGGTAATGACTAGGGCAGGGGTCGGCAACCTTTTTGATATGAAGTGCCCTTTTCAAAATTTCTTGTTTATTAGTGTGCCATGTCAACATTAAGTTTAATTATGACATCACATCAAAATGTAATATCCAGGGAATCTGTAATTTTATTCCATAGCAACATTTGATAACATTTATTTCTCATAATAAGGACCTTGTAATTATTATTATTGTATATTATTATTATGATTATGGAAACATTTTAGTATGCAGCGTCCTTATTGGTGGAAAATGGGCTGACAAAAATATCACTGTCAAAGAGCCTGAAGCAAAAGTTGAGTGGAAAAGCCCAGCTTTAATGATGAATGGTAAGCATGGGAATAAGCAGGTCCTGTATGCCTCATTTTCAATGAAACGATGCTGTGGCAAAAATAATAATAACACAACCAGCATCATTATCAAGAATGAAGTAGGCTACACGAACATAACGATTGCGTCATTCACGTGCATATTAAGTAGCCACATGTATTTGTTTTGGTCTTATAATGCATCCATATTTACCGCTCCAGCGGAAAGGATGGTTTCTTCAGCCAGCTTAAGTTTATAAGAATTTGTCCAAATTTCAAAATTCCCTGCAAACTAAGATAAACAGACTACAAACCGACAGCTTTTGTTTGAGCTTGTTTTGTAAAAATTTGCTATTTGCAGAGTAGAGCTGTGTTTGCGTAAAACAGCGCGGTGGACAAGAGTGTAGCCTACTGAGCAGACAGAGCAGATTGAAATATCACTTTCTACATGTTTATGCTGGTCTACATAGGTGAGTGCATTGATAAGTATTGACTTTTAACTCACGAAGGTTTTAATGTAGCCTACCAACTCAACTAGTGTTAGTTCATCTGCCCCAGCGGCCGTTGGTAATCCTCTTTGTATTGCTCCCAGTCAGAGATATGAGTCAATCAAACTACCGTAAATAACAGGTCGCGGCGTCGCCGCGACCTGTGATTTAAGTGATTTAAGTGATTTAAAAGTCATAGTATATTATATCGAAAAAAGTGATGAAAACGTCATAGTATAGTTTGTTGAAAAAAGTCATCATATAGAATGTTAAAAAAAATCCTAGTATAGAATAAAAAATGTCAAATAAAAAGCCATTATGTCAAAATAAATCAAAGTATAGTATGTCAATAAAAACATCATGACAAGGAAAGACTAGGTATTGAACCAGGGTCAGAGTCTGCAGTGACTACTTGCTGGTTTGCTGTTGGAGCAGTGGTATCCATTGTGCCACAAATGAACTTGAAAACAATCATAGCATACTATTTCGAAAGGTCAAAGTATAGTATGTTAAAAAAAGTGATAAAAAAGTCCCAGTATGTATGCCAAAAAAAGTCATAGTATTATATGTCGGATAAAGTCTGCGTGCATGCAAATCTTCTCCTCGGATTTCTGGTGACTACTTGCTGGTTCGCTGTTGGAGCAGTGCTATCCACTGTGCCACCAAAGAATTTATGATGAAAACAGTCATAGTATAGTATGTTGAAAAAAGCCATTTAAAAGCCATAGTATAGTATGTTGAAAAAAGCAATTATGGTATGTAAAAAAAAATGTCTTGACAAGGGCCAGCCAAGCCTGGTATCGAAGCTGAGTCTGCAGTGATTACTTTCTGATTTGCTGTTGGAACAACGGTATACACTGTGCCTACGAAGAATTTATGTTGACAACAGTCATAGTATGGTATGTCGAAAAAAATCATAGTATAGTATTTCTCAAATGAATATACTGTACTACTATACAATACTGTGAATGCTGCTGAATCAGCATTTACACAATAATCAATCATCATTGGAGATAGCATTGTCCACTCCCACTTGCAACTAACTAACATTCTATGTGCATTCTCATCTACAGTAATGATTTTCAGCCTTTATGTCACTTAGTTAAATCTTCCTGAAATGGTTCTTGATTTTCACAAACTATTGTATAGCCTAAACTGCCTGTGCTTATTGAATGTGTGCACCTATTAAAAAAGAAATGTATTACAGCCAATCCTGTGTGTACACTAATTAGAAAATGTTAACTAATTTAGAATACATAATACCTCATCTTTTCTCAAGGCATTGCAATAAAGCAAGAGCTGAGGCTCTGTCAGCAATTTATATTCTTGGAAAGACTGTGTGGCAGTAAAGCATCATATTTACTGCAGTTTGTACAGTGACCACAACCCACAACCAAATATGTTTAGCTTTTACTTGACTTCCTATGAAATATTTGCCATCCTTTGAAGAACTGTTTGAAGACAAAAGACCTGTATGACATGGGAGACATGTCCAGTGATTTATTTTGAGTGAGTGTTTTTCCTGAATGTGAACACACAGAAACATCAGGTGCAGATTAATAACCCTGTATTCCTTTACTTGTTTTTTGGCAGACAGTGTTACGTAATTTGTATTTGGAAGGCTTTGAACTGCTCGGTGCAGATGCAGTATCATCATCCTCTTGGCTCAGTGAGCAGACATGCTTGTAAATACATTGGCTCAGTATAGGACGAAGCATGAACTCCATAAAGTAGACTCATGCAGCACGATTCCTCAATTAGGCTTGTCATATTTGCAAAGCTTGATTAATATTTACAGCTTAGACTCAGCAAGAGTACACAACATGCACATTAATTATTGCTAAGTTCTCCAGGCTATAAGTTGCTGGAGTCTTGCTGAAGTTTTTCCCATACTGCACTTTAATTGCTGAATACATTGTTTTTCATTTATAAGTAAGGGCAGTGTAGGGCAGTGGTTGTAATGCATATGCAGCTTCACACTTATATCTTACTCTTATGTTAACAAATCCTGGATACTGTAAACTCTTTGTTGTTAATAAGCCTGGTGGAGAAATTATCAAGTCAGCATGACTGATGTTTATATACCACACAGGAATGAAAATTAGCTGGAAAAAATAGAATAGTATTAAACTTACTGGAACTAGGAATTTTTTTATCTCCTCCAAGGCATGACTCATGCGGGAATAGGCCTCTCCAGGTGGAGCAAAGACTTCAATTAAAACATGAAGATCATTACTCAGATGGGCGTATTTGGCCTCCCCACTTTTCCTTAATTCTTCTTCCTGTGACAAAAAGAGAACAAGTGAAGGATTTTTACTCATTAAAGAGAACACAAAATTCTATTCATCTATAATACAAAAACTAGCCAAATGAAGTATTCCTGCTCTAAAATAATAAAAAAATAAATAAAGAGGTTTTGCTTTGACACACAACTCCACCTATTTTTCCTTTCATCACAAGCATCTCTTACAAAGGCACAGGCTACAACCCACAGCTACATTTATGTCCAAGACAAGGAGACACTTGAGCAATCACTACATTCATCACTAGGAAGACACTTATACCACACACATTGACATTTCTAAATGAAATGGGACTTTTTCCTCACTTGTGTAAGGAATAACAGAAATAACATCTAGAGAATAATTACTGCTCATCTGACAACTACAGAAAAAAAGGACTGTTTTTTTTCCCGATAGAAATTGCATTTTGTGATTTGTTGTGAAGAAAACTCTGCAGGCTCCAAAAAAGCTCCCAGAAATGATTAAATTAATTGACATCTCGTGACCCAGACGTGACATATAGTTCAATTCATCTTGATGGTCAGTAAATGAATCGGCAAATGCTTGTGCTAAATGGATGTGAGGTTCTTCAAGAGGAAAAATCAAGGAACAAAATGAAAGAAATAGTGTCCTTCAAAAAGGCAAAAAAAGGGACAAAAAATTATACTGATAACTGTATCAGAAATTTATATCACATACAGATTGAGGAGGACAGATATATTCAAAAGGGTCTTAGTGTTCATACAGTCATCCACAGACAGGAAAAAAAAGATTAAAAAGGTAAAGAGGTGCAGCTGGGGAGGCAGCAAATTAGCAGATGAGGGACAGGTGTGCCAGGCCGGAAAACACACTGAGGACACCTGGTGGACAGGTGAGGCATGACAAGGGCTACGTTCAGACTGCAGGCAAAAGTGGCCCAAATCAGATTTTTTGGGGGGTCAAGTGACGAGGTCAGACTTCTTCAGAAGTAGTGTGAACACTCAAATCTTGCCCAGATCAGATTTGACGTTTGCCACAATTATGCGCTGGATGGAGTCTTGAGGAGAGGCACTGACAGAGATAATCAAAAGTTGCCCTCGACATCCAAAAGTTTTGAATAAACTGCGTCTCTGTGAAGCTATTCATAGCACAGTCCCACCGCTCCTGGCTTTGTCTCTGCATCCACACAGACCTCTGTAGTGAATTTGCAGCCATAACAACGCAAAATGCCAAAATAGCCAATTTGGCTCTCTTTCTCTTCATTCTTCTCCTCCTCAGCACCTGCTCATTAATGTTACGGTTGCCATTACACAAACCTTTTGAAATAAAAGCAAAAATACTTCCTCCATAATCTCCCTAACTTTAGTGCAACAGTGTGCTGCGTCTGATATCGTTGTTATTGTTCTTTTGCGCATGCAGGTCAGTTCGAAAACGCAAACAGTTCACAATGGAATGTGATATAGGCCATATTTTAAAAGGTAATGTGAACAACCAAACAAAAAATCCGAAGGAAGCATTAAGACTTGCGGTGTGAACATAGCCAAGTTGACACACAGACATCCCTCTGTCTATGTGGGAGAATGGATAGGGAAATGATGCAGGTGTCACCATGACAGAGACAAACAGCCGGTACAGTGTGATTTCTGTTTCTACATTATATATATGATTACTCCCTCTACATCCCAGGAACATAAGAATCAAGAAAAAGTTTGGCAAGGTTTCCAGGTTTGGAGATTCTATTATTGTCATGATAAATGGCACTAACCAACAAAAAAATATTATATTAAAAATTACACATTCAAAAAAGTGTTTCTGACTAGTTGAACGTCCATCACGTTGCTGGATTAATGTTTTAGTGTAGCTAGCAACTCCACAGCCTGACTGCTGTCTGAGATAAAGGAAACATGTGGCCACATGTGGCCACAGACAAAGAGATCGGGGCCTACACATAATTCTGACAGCCTGGAGATTTCACACTCCAACATGAAAAAGTCCCCAAAATAGTTGAAAGTCTAAGAACTACAGGCGTGTAGTTCACACACCTTCAAGAACACTCTGAATTCCCATTGGTCAGCATACTTTGAATGCCGCATCCGGTGACCGGGGAAATAAATACTCTGATTACACATCTTCTCAATAGGCTTGTTTGAGATGAGCCAGGTCTGTGCAGAAAAGCAACTGCGTGGGCAACAATAACCTCACGAGATCAAGGCGGCTGCAGTTCTGAGACGCAGGCAGCGTAGTTGCTTTTCTTTTTTATAAAGATTTTAGGCCTTTATTTCCATAGGACAGATGAAGACATGAAAGGGGAGAGAGAGGGGGAATGACATGCAGCAAAGGGCCCAGGTCAGAGTGGAACCTGCGGCCACTGCGTCGAGGAGTAAACCTCTATATATGTGCACCTGTTCTACCAGCTGAGCTAACCCGGGCACAGCACAGTTGCTTTTCACCGACTGCAAGACCCAGGCGGACCCAGTGCATGCTGGGAAACGCCAACCTCTCAGCTGATCTAACAACTGATTGGTTCAGAATCGACTCAACATGATGACGTTTTATATAAACTTTTTATTGATTTTGAATTGGAGGGATTTTAACTGCTATTTGTCTGATTTAAAGGCTTATTCTGTACAGAACACCTGTTGTGTGGCTGATAATTATGTTTAGAAGTCAGAGAGACTAAATCCGTTCAGATTATGGATCATCTACAGTGTGTTATTTAAAATCAGCAACAGATCGCACGTAGAGCATTTTGACAGCTACTCTGTCATAATTAAAACGACTGGAGACTGTGTAAGCTGATATATGGGTCTGATAACATTTTATTAAATCGGAATCAGACCACAGTGTTTCTGTGACTTCCTGTTCAGCCTGAAGGCTGCTGGAAGCGGCTGGAAACTGTCCGACTTGACAGCAGATTTTTGTCACCACCCCCGGCTGCTCTTGCCTGCTCTCGTCCACTTTACAGGCGAGGCGCAGTTTATCTCGAACGAGGCTATTGTCTTCCATTGCAACCCCGTTGCTGCAGGGAGCACGCAGGCGTCTGTGCTAAACTGCTTCATTTTCCGAAAAGTGGACTATGTTGGTGCTCTGGACGCACCATTGGATCCTATGAAAACACACACCAGTGTTTTCATATCTGCAGAAGAGGAAAACAACGTTTTTCTTCTCAAAGTCGACTGAGACTTGTTCCCTGCTGCCATAGGAAGGAACAAGCTTTTCCGTGCATTGCTGACGAGCAGCCGGATTTTGTTCTGTTTTACCGTGGAAATCTATGGACAAAACGAACGGACTGCACATAGTAAGAGGCTTAAGGTTTCTGGGCAGAGAATACATGTGTGTTTATTAATGTCAGTAATGCTAATGCTGCAATTGTTATGACATTTGAATGTGATTTGATTAATACTTGTGCTACTGGTGCGCGTTTGATTATTAATCTGATTTAGGACCACCGAGTCCAGTCTATTTCTGTGAAAGCACCACTGATCATTGTGCATGGTTAAAATGTTGTGTTGAATAATGTAGTCTGTGTGAAACTGTAAATGCTACATTGCTATCTCCCGCGCGGAGAACTAGGTTACTGTAACTTCGCGTTAGACCAGAGTCTGAGTAAACGAGGAGAGTGATTATCATCTTCAGAACCTCAAGACTCAAGACTCCAAGTGCTTTTCCTTTCTCTAAAATGTGCTTTCCTTTCCTCTTTTACACACAAACCGAACACACACACACACACACACACACACACACAACATGTCTGTTTGTTTTGCTTCGTTGTAGTTTGTAACAAGTATATAGGTTTATTAATTGAAGAACTATTGATTGACAATTAAAGTGATGGTTCAAAGTAATTTCACCCTATAGGGTCCTTTGCACCATGACCAACTGCAGCCAAGGTTTCACCCAGGTGAAAAAAAGCTTCTGGGGGAGTGTTTGGCTCGAGGTCATGGTGCAAAGGACCCTAGGGTGAAATTACTACGAACCATCACTTTAATGATTTGAAAGTTAAATAAATTATATTATACTTTACATAGCAGTTGTGATTATTTGTGTATTTGTTGTAATAACTGCTGGTTAAACAGGTCTGTGCTCGAATTTCACCCTTTTTGTTCCTTCAAAGATACCAGATAAATTGATCAAATTAATTAAGATCTGCATTTTAAAGGGAACACCACCTATGAGACTGTTTCACAGCTCAGTTATTGGTCCCTGATTCCAGGGTGGTGCCCCGTTTTGATTGTTTGTCAATTCTGTACCCATACCAATTCCCAACACTCCTCAGTGTGTTTCAGGGACCACACAACATCAGTTGTAAAGTATGAATCCTTAAAGCAAGAGAGCTACACAGGATAAATGGTGAAAAACGCTGGGGGAAAAATTAGGAATGCAAAGAGGTGTTCAGTTTGTATAGGGGGCATTGAGTTAAAGCAAGTCTACAAGAAGGCACTGATGTAAACAGCAGATGTCAATCCAAGCTCCTAATGTAAACTGTTCCAAAGTCTGATGACAAGAAAAGCCCAATCACCTTTCAGTGTTTAGCCAGACCCTGAGAGGCCCCTGCCTGAGGCATTACTACGGCTTTAACGACTTAAAAGATCTGTAAGATAGTTTGGGTTTTTTAAAGAAACCAGTTAAATTGTAAAATTGATTCTACACTGAACAAATAATCTGAAGTGGAGACGTTTTGTCTACTTGTATGAGTTACAAATGTGGCTGCTACATACTTAATAATGTAGTGATTATTATTATAACAAAATATAATTTATATTCTTTTGACTTGTTTTCATTCATCCTGCTCTGAAAAAGTTGGGTGTTGAGTGCTTCGCTCAAGGACACCTCAATGGTGGCTGTTAAGAGAAGCAAGAATGCCAGACAATCTGGGGATTCAAACTTTTTGTCCTTGCATCACAGGGCTGTTCTCTACCCTAGAGGAGAAATCAGCTTTAATTAAAAAAAACACTCCTAAAATTTCAGCAGGCCTCACATTCACTGGCAGAGAGAATAAGTCATTATGGATCAGATCAAAATGTGCATGTGGGGAGGATTATCTTGTCTCTGAGTTGCTTCAATAGTTTGTCACTGAAATGTTTGGGAGAGTATTACAGCAAGAGCAACACACACAGCTTTACATTAGTTACCGTGACTGCAGTATGCCAATATTATATGTTTGCACTGCTATAAGGATTGCAACTGCGAAATAAAATGATCTCTAACCTTGAAGTGTTTGCTTATACTGTACAGTCTAGAGTAAGATATGTGAAATGAGGACTCTCTGCTTTAGCCCTATGACTCAGCACCATGTTAACCAGGCTAATATCTGTGCACAGGGTGTTGTATTGACCATATGGTCTAATATGTGTGGGTGGGCTGCTCTGATTCAAAATTTCCAAACCTGAGATAATACCCTACGGCGATACAGATGCACCCTACTGATGAACTGGATGAGATGGCAGAAATGTGTGATGACAACTTTTGCTTGTAATTGGACTTTTGCTATGTCTGTACCACACTGCCTTGTAACCAGCTGCCTCGAGTGGCAGACAGCCTTTCAGTCACAACCTTTAGGTGTCAGTCTCATCACAGTGTCCTTCAGACTTGCCCAGACTGTACACAAAATGAATATGGCACACAGAAAACACCAAGCGAAATCAGATCGTCACATAGCCGGCCTTTGGTCAGAAACAAACTGTTAGGGGTCTATTATTTTTCTTTTGTGGTGCACACGGCACCATGAATCTCCCTTAAAGTGAAACAAACAAATGCACCATGATAGTGATACTGATGGAACATAGAAATTGATTTATTACATAATAAAAAGTCACATTGCTTTCTGTACTGTGCAGTGCAGTATCACAACCTATTACTGCATGTATGCCATTATTTTACATTTTAGCACCTCTTTACTTAATTTTACACACTGCAGACAAGTTAATGCAGCACGAGCAGCATGAGTAAACTGAATGGACTTAGTGGCAGGAAGCCAAAGTTTTAAATGAACTCCTACACTGGCCAAGGCACATTCAAAAAGGTGATGGCAAAGACACGTCTCAGTGCCTTTAGCCTTCATCAGAGTGAAGACTTTCAGCCTTTTTTTCAGCCACAATTAAAATGGAAATCAATGCAAAAAGGTTTTACCGGTAATTTCTAATTACAAAGCCATACTGTGGTTAAAGAATTTGGGGCTTTATTACGTTTACTAAAGCTTAGTCATACAGAAGATTACGTGGTTAAAATTTCACTTTTTACAGGCACATATAAGTAAAAGAATTGGATGCTGGAAAAGATTTATTACTACAGTATATAGCAAATACAGTAATAAACTACAGTACTTTATTACTGCACCTGCTACTGTATTACTGCACCTGCCATGCATATCCATGAAAACTGGGCAACTCTATCTGCTCAAGGAAGTTGTTCCAGTATGATCAAAAGCTCCTACTGAATGCATCTTGTAATGACATTTCTTTTGTATTCTGCTGATCCCAAAGTCAAGAATTAATATCCAATCCCACTTATTCATCAATTAAAATGGTGTTTCTTACTTTTGAGGCTTGTTCTGTGTTTTGTTTTACAAAGTGTCAAAGATCGAAATAAGGGATATATATACTCCAGGATAGCTAATAAATGGACTTTGAGGTGAGATTGTTTTCTCAAATAAACTGCATTTAATATGCACAACCACTAGAATCACAAATATTTGTTTAAACCTTGGTGACCTAAGGGCAACTGAAACAAGTTGTAAACTCAACACTGACATATCAATCATTAGCTTTTATTTGGAGTTGTATTTCTGGCCACCTGATGAACGTCCAATGTTCACTCTCATTTACCTCTGTTTTTGGTCTCTACCAACTCAGCTGCTAAATGATACACTGCAAGTATTTTGTTTTGTCATGGCTATAGATGAATCCGAGGCTGTGCAGTAATAATAGCGATGTAACTCTATAGCAGCACACTGAGACCTGCGTGAACACCAGATCCAGCAGACTGTCTTTGTACACGCTCGGATAAGTTTGGCTCCAGGGGACCACAAGTCAGCAGGATAAATGACTTTGGCAAAGATATTCATTACTTTGCATTTATAATTGACTATTACAGAATATGCTATTAAACAACACACAGAAACACAATCCCATTTCATCCTACATATGTTTGTCAACTGAAAGCTATTAATTCTACTCTGAGTGTTATTCATCTCAGTTACAGCTCAGATGTTGGTTAGAATATTGTTCTGTGCTTTAGTGAAATTTCAAGCACGTTGTTCCTGTAAATATTTCTGTTTTATCCATATCTTGGACCAGCCCAACAACTATATTTCAACATAAATCAATATCTTACCTTGCCTTTATCCCTCATGGACCCTTTGCCGAGGATGGACATCTTCACTCCCGTCTCCTCTTGTAATCGTTTCATTGAATTTCCCCGTGGTCCCAGCAGCTTTCCGACAAAATTAAACTGTGACACAGGAGGAAAAAAAGCAATCAGACACCTTATCAATGCTTCTTACACATGCAGGAAAAGGACAAATAATGAAAAAGCTGACTTATATGTAAAGACAACTGTTTCTGAAGCAGTCTTTTTGTATTGGATGTTAAAGGAAGTTCATCCATTTGGAGAAAAGGTTATCCATAAAATATGTTGTTTGGCCATTAGTCATCCATTATCAATATAATCTCACATTCCATTCCCCATTCATCATGTGAGAAAAAGCTGTAATGCAGCCTGTGATAAATCAATAGAATTGTGCTCTGTATGTAGCACATTAAAGGTGAATGGGTGCGGTCCAGCATAATGTAGGCATCCCTCCATTTGCTTGAACTGTGCCCATCATGAGTCATTTATCTTATTGGCATTTAGGGTCATCCATGTCGTGCCTACAAAAAAATAAAATGGAACATGGGCTCAAACCAATAATGTTCCAGAGACTGTTCCAGAGGTCAGTGCTGAAATAATGTCAGAAATAATGAGTTTCTTCCCAGTGGGAAATTAAGTAATACTATCCAGATGACAAACTATCAGATTCAAGCCTCGGGCTCTGACTATCATTTCCCTCTCGCTGTGCACCAGCTAGTGTTCATATTGAGAGAAGTAGCTCTGGGTTGTTGAAGTGCTGAGATTAGCGGTGATTAATCCGAGAGGTGAAACTCACAGCTGTAGTCAAATGGGTCGTTTCTGAAAAAAATATGAGCATAAGACCATTTAAAAAACAGGAGAATCTTTTACTACTTGAAATAAGCCCTTTAAAAACTACTTATGCTCTCTCAAACATTATTTCTTTAATTGTAATAAATGGTTCAACCTTAAATTGTTTGCTGCCAGATGAGATGATAAGAGACCACCTCCAGAGCTGAACAGGTGGTCAGCCGCCCACCACAACATACTCTGGCCAACCCTAAAATGATATTAACCTTTTCACGAAGCAGCTTCTCCCACTGTGGCTGAGCGGATAATAACTTCAGTGCCAGCTGTGTGGCTGCTGCAACTCAACTCTGACAACTGCACACTCAGCTTATTTCATGAACATCATTAACATCATGGGTGAATGCTACATCTCAGGTTAGGGAGGTGTCAGGGGATGCAGAGATGAGACCATCTTTAAAAAAAATACATCCCTACTGTCCTTGCCTGTCCTCTGATATGAATGATTAAGGAACCTTCATGGATGCCTTTCTTCACAGGGGTTTCTTTGACAGGACTATCCTATAGCTGGCAGGGAGCTTGAGAGCAGATGGTTGTTGCGGCTAAGTCGAGAGTGCGCTCGCTGGGCGGTAGGAGAGTGGCCTGTTTTCATTAAGCTAATGAATGTCTGGAGCCACTCTGCTGCTCCATGGCGAGCAATTTGGGCTTTAGAAAGGGGCACCGTTCTGTGTTAAATGAGGTTTGAAATGATGCAATGTGCCCCCTGTAGTCTCAACACTGACAACTATGCAGATATTGGAAGCGAGGGTGTTGTGAATACAACAATTACGCACAAAGACATTTGAGATGTTGAATAAATAGTGGTAAAATGGGTGCAAGATCTACTTATTTGTACTTCACAGTGTCATTGCTACACAAAGGACAAACATTATTTGAGAGCTTTTGTGCAGGATGTATCTAATATGTTAATCTCCATATTTATTCTGACAAGTCATTTTTATAAAGTTCTGTGTTGTACAAGTCTACAGGGCTTAAGGCAGGAGGTGAAGGTTGAGTCATGTAACACTAATGTGAATCTGCAAAGCCACTTATTCAGCTGAGCAAAGCACTTTTCACAACAACCTCAGTGACTGAGGCCTGTTCCTAGTCCTGTACTTTTGAAAAGGATTACAATGATTAAAAAAAAAGAAATCTCCTCACAACTGACAGGCATGGTGGCCTTGAAAGCTGCAAAGCGAATGCAGAAAACACAACTAAATACAGAAATGGTCTGCTAATACAGAGAATACAAGCAAATATTTACACAAAACCATTCACCCTCACACCTACAAGCAATTTAGAGTCGCTACCAAATCTGCATGTATCTTTGTCATGTGGGAGGAAATCAGAAAAAAATGCTCCACACATAAAGGCCCCAGCCGGCTAGCAGGTTCAAACCCAGAACCTTTTTTATTGGCAACAGGGAGGCAACAGTGGCACAGTGCTACAAGAGTGTAATAATAATTCGGTGGAGTACTTGTTTAAGGTGCAGTACATTGAGCGCCACCGTAGACAGGACCTATACACTTGAAAAACATGAACCTGTCGTTATACATAATTCATATGAATTATCCTATTTTTATTTGGTTATCCTGGTGTCTGGTTTCATAAATGAGGTCAGTTCAGTGATCGACTTTTGTACAACTATGTTTAAAATGAGGTAAAGGTACAGGTAAATTATCTAAAAATGTATTGTTCCCTTTTTACAAATAGTGCAGTGTAACATAATGTAAGTCCTTTCCCAAGCTCGATACTGTATGTAGACAACAGCTCTCTTCCGATACTTAATGGTGGAAAATGTTGAAGCACACTGACTGATCTTTTTGAAACAACCTGTAAAGCACCACAATATCCCTAAACATAAAGTTGTTAATATTCATAGATAATATTCATAAATTCAAGAGGATTTATGTATTGATGAAAGAACACTTTTACTGCTGCAGGCTGTAGCATGTTATCTTTATTTCATACCACGTCACTACTGTTCCCTACAAGACCTGAGATCTACCAGCTGGGTGTCAGAGCACCACACAAGAATATTTTACAACACAAAATAATGAGAAATGTCTTTAAACTCTCAAGACCCTGATTCATAAATGCTGTCAAATTTAAAGTAATAAAAATGATTAGATGAAAAGAGCTAAGCCACGCACTGCGCACCGTCAGACTGGCTGACTGGCTGACTGGCTGACTGGCTGACTGGCTGACTAAATCTCCCTGGACTCTTCCTATGTGTTGCATGGCGAGTACTACTGCCCTCCGGAAGGCACTATAGGGTCCCAGATTGCAGAAAGAACAAATATAAACATGAATTTGTTCCCTTGTCAATATCTTTGCTTAACGGACAATAAAGTTCCACGGAAGGCATGAAATTATAGAAATGTTACAACTTGTCAAGGTGCTGTAGCACAGCAGATCCAATAACACAAAAACCTTTTTGGCTTTTAAGTTGGAAAATGTGCACGGTGGCCGCCTTTTAATGCAGTTCACTGGGGCCAGGCAAGATTTGCAGATGTCCTGAGGCACTTATTGCTAGGTTAGCGAGCTGTGCTATTGGGGAAGTCCAGGTCCTGTCTGATAGAAGGATTAAAGCCTCAGGTAGAGGTTTATGCTTTAATGACAGCTATGGATGACTGGGCTGTGAGTGTGTCAGAAGAGTGTGTCCTATCAGCTCCACAGACATTAAAGGAAGCAGATGAGTGGTTGTTTGATGGGAGAGGATTTACTGTTCACCTGGTTTAGTAGTATCAGATAGGCCATTAAGGTATGACTTTACATTACAACTGTTAGTTAAAGATGTTGTCTTGTTCAAAACATTATTAAAACAACTTCAGGACACTGAATGTTCAAAATATTCACAGTTCCAATGCATTTCACAGAGAAAAGAATAATTGTGTGTTTGTTTGCACAATTGCACATTTGCGTTCCTACCCTTTAATCTTCATCACAACAAACAGGAGCTGAAAAATGTAACAACTCCCATTAATATGCAAACCCTTAACTGTCGCCCAGATGGCCTGCACACACACAGACAGTAAACACAACAAATATCGTGAGTCCTGTATATTTTTTTTAACAGGTGCCAAACAACTTCAGCCAAGATCAATACAGACGAGCAGCCAGCAATGCCAAAGTGACGCAACGCTACAAAAGCTGTCTAAGACCATGAAACTGTTCCAGACAAGCTGTGTTTTGCTGTCAGAGCAGCAGCTACATTGCTTTCCTGTTGGAGCAAAAAAAAAAAAATCAATCCACACAATGTTTTCTTACAAGCTATGGCCTTTAAATGACTAACAACAAATGCCACTTTTTTATTAAATTGAATCCCTTCCACTTTTACATTATAGTATGTAGAAATTGTCATGTTTGGCAGTTAATATACAGGAAATTAACGTACTTTTCACAAGGGTAAATTAAACTGTGACTATGAAAAACTACTTACATCAATTTATTTTTTTACCACTCTAGGACAGCAGAAAAAAAGCTGTAAATATGACATTAGCATATCACAGGGGAGTCATGTTTTTGTCCATCTGATGAATGTAAGTCCAATGTTGATTATCATTTTTTGCTTTGATCTGGTCTCCACCAACTCCTGAGAAAGACACCTGGCTCTTTAGCTGATAATTGCCTCACTATGTTTACTAGCTAGTCTCTAACTTTGTCTGCTGTTTGGCACTAGGCAAGTAGCATAGAGTGGGTTTATCAACTGCCTGTTGCTGCTAGAAATAAGGTTGATGAGAGCGGTGAGTGAACCAAAAGGTAATGTTGCAGGCTGTAAAACCAAAACAATAAGCTGCAAAACACAAAACGCTCCATAGAGCTGAAGGGAACTACAGAGTCGGTGATAATTCTCTTTGTTCATTACGAACTACGAACTACATTGTAGTCATTTGATATAGAGCTGGGTTACTGTATATGTGGAGCAATTTTAAACATGGGAAGGCATTTTATCTTTATTATATCTCATTGTGGCAGACAAAGTCATCTCACAAACACTAATTCAGTGGAATCCCAGAGTGGAACTGTGATGCTATCGTACACATGCTTAATTTTAATCCACACTCTGCTCCCTCTACTGTATTCAGCACTTATCTACGCAAAACACCTTTCCACATGATAGGCCTTTCTTTGGGACACCGACATCTCTGGGCAGACAAAACTGAAATTCCTCTTTGGGTTGAGCAAAGCTGCTTCACTATTTAAAGGTCACAATACACCAAGACTGATAAGCTCATAATTGTGGCTCCCACAAGGAAAAAAAATACAATTCAATGTGTTTTGTGCAGCCTGTGTACTGTACTGAAAGTACCTGCAGAATGGATAGTTAAAGCAAATACCCCACAGAGGTAACACTTTAAAAAAAAAGCTTGTTTAAATGTGACACAAGCGGAAATATGTCCATTTGGTTTCTATCCAAATCAAAGTGATACTAATTAAAAGGGGAGAAATCATTTTACATTCTCATACACACATGCAGATTAGTCCCAGCACTGGACTGAGACAAGCAGACAGTATCAGCCATTGGAAATCCATTTCATGCCCCAAGGTTATGAGATGCTAATCAAGCTGTCTCATTAAACAGCAGAGGATAAATTCAAGTTAAGCGATAATGAAAATGACTATGCTGCTTAATCATTTTTTTGCTGAGTAAATATCTCAGTGTACAATTTTGAACCTTCCATAAACACGCTGTGAGTGTATGATTTGTTTACATGTCAAAACAGGACAGGTAAAGATGTACCTCCTCTTCTCCCGTAAACTGAGATCAACCCTGTTTTCAAGGTTTCGGCCCTTTTTTAAAGGAGATTAAAGAAAGTGGTAGTAAGGTCACTGGAGCAATGCACCATGGCCATCTTTCTTTATCTTGACAGGCTATAAAACAACAACAAACCTAATGTAGATTTTACAGAGAGCGGTGCACAAAACACACAAGTCGTCCCCTGTGAATGATGCATACAACTGGGACGGTCTGTAACAACATCCCTGCAGGTTTAATCCAGCCGCTGCAGCTTTACCAATTCTGAAATTTCAACTTAGTATCCAATCAACCAAACAAAAAAAACACACTTTATAAACACAAAACTAACTTAAAACAATAAACTTTTAGTTATGTAAATACTAATATATAGAAATTGTGGGTTGGGTTAAGCATTAGTCCTATTTTGAATTAAATATGTTCCTTTTTCAGCTCTCTAGCAAACATGATGCTGACAGCTGAAAGTGAATTTTTCATTAAGTGCGGAAGTGTGGGACTTGTACAATATACTATTGATTAACATATGCTTTGTAGTTGATTTTCCCTGTCAGCTGCAGGAATTTATTATACTATTCTTTTGCCTATTGTATTATAAAATAATATATTATTATGATCATACAAACAATGATTTATACTCTAAAACTGTCTATTAGTATAGGGTTAGGGTTTGGGTTATTGTTATAATTATTATTTATTATTATTTATTTGAATCAAACTGTTGCTGGTAGCCCCTGCCCAAAGACCAGAGACACGTTTTGCCTATTGGTGCTTGACCCTGCTAAATAATTAAAATACAATATGCTGTGTTAGCACTGACTCAATGATTTTGTCTGGTGATGTCAAATTAAAATTATATTTTAATAAACTGCTTTTATATTTTTAAATATACACTACCGGTCAAAAGTTTGGGGTCACTTAGAAATTTCCATTCCACTCCATTCCAGACACAATACCTGCTGAGATCAGTTGTATTGTTTTTTTTAACCAGGGCAGCAGTTTTCAGATTACATTATTTGCTTACATAATTGCAAAAGGGTTCTCGACTGTTGTAGAAAGAAGTGGCCGAAGAAACACTTGAAATTCATGCTTTTTGGTCTAAACGTCATACCCAAATTAAAAGTGATACAGCTCCCATATACTTTGACACTCAGGGGTGTGCCTGATATCATTGGAAAGGAAACATTCTCAAGTTTTTGTTACAAGTGTCAGGGCGATTCTAGGCCTTACTGACACAGAGTTACAGAGGCTAGAATGGAGATTTTTTATTTCTGTCCAAGTTATAAATCTGTAAAATTATTAAAATACACTGCTGTAAACACATCTGACAGGTGACAGACAACACAGCATTAGCCACGTCTCAGCTTACTACAGAAAAAATTTAGAAGCTAAAAGACTCAAAAATGGATTTTATATGAATTCTTTTCTACAAATATGTCTGTGCGTTTTTTTATGTCTATTTGAAAAGTTCAAATAAAAAACCAAAAAACTACAAAATACAACACTTCTCAAATACACAAACAAACCCAATCAATCAATCACCTTTCCAATGATATCAGGCACACCCCTGAGTGTCAAAGTATATGGGAGCTGTACCACTTTAAATTTGGGTATGACGTTTAGACCAATTTCAAGTGTTTCTTCAGCCACTTCTTTCTACAACAGTCGAGAACCCTTTTGCAATTATGTAAGCAAATAATGTAATCTGAAAACTGCTGCCCTGGTTAAAAAAAACAATACAACTGATCTCAGCAGGTATTGTGTCTGGAATGGAGTGGAATGGAAATTTCTAAGTGACCCCAAACTTTTGACCGGTAGTGTATCCTAGTAGCTGTGTATCCAATTATACACATAATATGTGATGTCATAGTAGTTCTTCTCTTTCTGTGACTCAAAGCTTGACAAAGTTTCAGTCACTTTGCAACGGTACGTGTCTGTCAGTGCACCATAAAAAATGATTTCATCAGCACTGGTTGTTTCACTGTTGGACAACATTAATCTTCTATGTGTCACATCGTCAAATCCAAAAACATGCGAAGGAATTCTCCCAAGTAATCATTTAATTACTTTGCATTTAATTACATTGCAGCAAGATGGCAGCTGTAAGCATGAATGAGCACTGTTAGACTGCCGGAACGTGAACAAACTGATTTATGACTTTTTATACTTTGCCATCACTAACAGAAAGTAGACTGGGCATTACTGAATAGTAGACATGGAAAAAAAGCTGTGACACAAAGTGAGATTCCAATGTGAAGTTGAACAAAACCAATTTGTTTGTGCCTCTCAGTAGTGCCGGTGTTGTCAGAGTGAAAGGTCGTATTGGTCAGTTTTTGTCAAGTCTTTGTCAGGTATTTGCTGCGTGCTCCATTTCACTCATCTTTCCAAGCTCTGCATTATTTTTCTCTTTTTTTTTCTCATCCTCTTTGCAGGCTGATGTGCACTCGATCAAAGAGTTGCTTCATGTGGCTAATTACCAATAACTGAAAGTGCAGTGTTACCAAGATGTTTAAGATAGTGACACTGCAGTGTCTTGTGGGGTGCTGACTGTGCAATTAGGTCACAGAAGTTGTTGTTGGACAACTGCGACGTCCCTCTGGACTGTACTGCTTACTTTGCAGAACTGGCACTATTACATTCATTAGAACCAGCATTTTGAGCCTGTGTGTGTCCTTTTTTTTGTTTACGATCTTAAGTATATTGTTTCACAATACATTTTTTAAATCTATCTCAGTGGTTCTCAGGTTTTTTGAGTCCAAGCTCCACTGATTTTCATTAACCAGGAGCTAGCTCACAGCTGGGACACCAGATGAATGCCAGCGGATACGAAAGAAAACCAGTACTCTATGTACAATCATTTCATTTTACTCCCTATTTGTAGTCTCCAAGAGGAAAGTGTTTCCATAGAATCAGTATGCTTGAAATTATTTGCGAGAGAAGATATTGACGCTTAATTTGAGTCTCAAGTTGTTGAACTGATAGACGCCTGTCTGTGTGTATACTACTTCACATCTATCCTAACCCGACTCTCCTAAGAGTATGTATGAGTATGTACCATACTCTACAAACATTGCTACAAAAATGTTTATTCCTAGATTTACATACAGAGTGTGTGCCGTAAGTTCAATGCTTGCAATTATAAAATACTATTGAATGAAAAATAGGATAACTTTTGGGCAGAAAAGGCACTTAATGAGGCAGAAACACAACAACAGAAAGATATCCTTGAGTCATTGTGGGTCTTCTGTTCCCAAGAAACTGTCCCATTTTTTTTTTTTTTTTATAGATTTGAAATCTATTTAATAGAGTGAGGAATTCCTGAACACAGCTTAATTACTTGTTCAACACTGATCCTGAGGAGGAAACAGCAAATTGATTTCTATGGAGTGTCCTGAGGGGCTCGCTGGACACAGCACACACACACACACAAACTAAAGCACAGCGCCTGTGCTCCTGAGGCACAGTGAAATGTTGCTCTGACATCCTCTTTTCCTCTAGTCCTTCTCTAATGTGGCAGACAAAATCAGTGATCTAGATTTAAAACATAATAAATGAAGTAGCTGTGGGATCATGTAACAAGACGTTGGGGCAAGATTTAAGACAGAAAGGAACTTTACTTGAGAGTGTTGCAGGACAAAGACAGAAAAATGGACAGAGTCAGTGTTTTGTTGAGGATCTCTTTCCCATAACTCCATTACTGAGCACTCAAACCTGCAGCGACAAAAAAAAGGAAAAGTGACCTGAAGTGATTCATTTCAAAGTGCTTGGAGACAAAAAGTGTCACAGAGAGTGTGGAAGCAGAGAGCTGAGCACCGGTCGACCATGTATGCTTGAGATTTGAGGAGAAGAGAGCGCTGATGATGATGATGATGATGATGATAGCAATATTGTTGCAAACTGACAGCGAAGAACAGACCCTGCAGGTTTTATATGATGGGAGGCCCTGGCAAGGTCACACCAAAACATATGATCACATTTGCTGGACAAAAGTTTTAAAGGGTTTGCACCATCCAAAACAACATACATCAGTAAAATGACTTCTTTTTGACATTTGTTTGGCATACAGAAAATTCCACACAGTGAAACACTACACCAAGTGACTCGACAAAACAACACAGGAGTGGCAGTTTTGTTTTATGGTAACCTACTTAGCTACTATTGGATGCCAAGTATCCTATATCACCATATAGCCTTATTTTCATTGGACGACCATGTAATGAAAAGCAGTTGCTATTCTGACAAATCGTCATATATCTCAAAATCATATACAGTACAGGCCAAAAGTTTGGACACACCTTCTCATTCAATGCGTTTCCTTTTTATTTTCATGACTATTTACATTGCAGATTCTCACTGAAGGCATCAAAACTATGAATGAACACATATGGAATTATGTACTTAAAAAAAAGTGTGAAATAACTGAAAACATGTCTTATATTTTAGATTCTTCAAAGTAGCCATGTAAATAGTAAATAGTCATGAAAATAAAGAAACACACTGAATGAGAAGGTGTGTCCAAACTTTTGGCCTGTACTGTATTTTCAGATAATATTTTGAATGGTTTCATTTACATTATTTTGCCACATTGCAACACAGCTAGACACTGATATATTGCATTTAAAAGAAGAAAATATATACAGACAAGAAAAAAAGCATAAAATTATTTACAGAAAAGAAAACGACTCCCTAGTTATCCATCCGTCTATCTACAGCAGCAACATGAGTGCAGTATATACTGTATTAGCAGAGCGGGACAAATAATCAATATCGACATATGTTCTGTTTCAATCTGTGATGCTACGCTGATGCCATTATTCTTAGCTGCCTGTTGCATGAATGTATAAACGCAAACTCAGCGGAGCAGGCTTCCTTGATTACAGTGGCAGTAAAGCCTTTTGGTTCTCCACGAGCAGCTGCGTGTTGTTGCTTAGCTGCCTGATGGAGCAGCCTCATTAGGCTACACTTCAAACTTTGTCACTACTGACATTTCATAAGTCAGAAAAAGGCATAGTGTGTCACACTGATTTATGGTCATTGTTCTTCACTGTACCCTTGAGTGCTTTTGTGCAGACATTTTTTTGATGACTACATCAAAATAAGCAGACACTTCCTGGTGACTTTCTATTAGCCTGTTTGAGGCTCAGTGGGATTTTCAGTGCAAAAAGTAAGCTGTTTGTGCAAAGAGGTAAATCAACCCACCACCGATTGACAACTAAAATTAATTATTAATTAATATCACACACACACACACACACACACACACACACACACACACACACACACACACACACACACACACACACAGTATTTTTCAAATGTCTATCTTGCAGTTTGACTGTTGAAAATTACTGCAATTCAATTTCTGGTCAGTTTCTTTTCAAAGGAAAAACAAAATAGGACCTTAAATATGTGCAGTGTGTCTCTTACCTTTGGATACTGTTGGATTGGAATGAGAACTCTTTCGGAGAGCTTGATATTTTTATTGCTGATGATATCTAGGTATTTCTTTGTGTCACCATCTTTTCTCAATTCATCTCCGTCATTCTTCTCAATCTCTGCAGAAAAACAAATAAAACATAAGAAGATAATTTAGTTTGTTATGTAACTGAAAAAGCATCAGTCGACATCATCAAGTCTGCTTTAGAGCCAACTGCGGCATGACAAACAAAAACAGGCTGGGGACACATTAGGAGAAATCTAACTATGCATTGCATTACACAGTGAATATTTTGCAGATTATTTTGTGTCTCAGCTGTAAATATGCTCACATTGCAAACTTTAATAATATGAGATTATCCCGCTGACTCCTGATACGTCCTTTTACATCGGGCCCTGTAATCTCATGATCCAATATTTCCAATCAAAATAACAACAGAGGCAAACAGTCACACTCAGCTCGCTGTGCCTTACTTCGATGGAAACTGAGCTCTTGAGGGCTGTCAACAGTTTAAGATCCCCACACAGCACAGGACTTAAACATAAAAAATGCTTGATGTTATCGGTTAAAAGTCAATTGGGGTGGAACTGTGGACTCTCATATTAAGATCAAATTTGCAGATTGTTGGTTCCAATCAAACTGCACTATTCAGCCTAATAATTTACAAGATGGGAAAATCTAGTGCAAAATGGCCCAATAGTGTTCTTGCATGTCCCCAGCCCTAATGCAATAAGATGAGAGATGAGAGGTGGATATTAACTGTCTGGTTCAGCTTAACAGGAACACCCTGAACAGTGCTATTTCTTGATTGATGCATTTTATACCACTTGAGCTGAACCACTTGCAATAAATTAAGTGTTCTCAAAATGAAACTATCTGTTGTCCACCTAGCAGGAATCCTCCTCTGTCGCTAATTAATCCCCATTGGAATTACAATTATCAGTCTGCAACACATTGGCTGGACTATAAAAGATGTTCCTGAACAAGACCGAGAACGAGTCACAGAGCGCTCCTGAGCTGCTGTGTTGAAACTCAAAGCTGTCACCAGCCAGAGGACAAAGCTATGAGTTTAAAAACAGCTTGAGCCAAGTGGACGTGTCATTACGGAGCAGAACTTTGAACAAATAAATGGCTGAAATATTTTATCCCTGAACAACGTATTCAATTTGAATGAATGCATTTTTCTGTTTTTTTTGTTCTCTAAGCAAGGAGATTGACTACAGACAGGAATACATCCTCAATCTGCTGAATCTACCTTACAATCCATCTTAAACATCTAAGAATGTGACGAGTTTGTGTGGAAACAATATTGCCTTGTTGGAAAACTGTTCCAGTTTATGTTCCCAGCGAAGGGTCCTTCTGAGGCTATTCCTTGACATGACAACTCCAGCTTAATGATCCCTCTGTTCCTGGCAGTTACAATATTCACTCACTGCAGTTCCTAATGGCCAGTGGTTTCAGTTTTACTTCCAGTGTGACACAATCTTTCTGATGGTGCCTGATTGTCCGAGGAAGATCGTTTGAATTGGAACGTGCTGGTTCTTTTGCGGTTTCTCTCTGAGAAAATCCCTCTGCCTAAAAGTTAGAGGTCCAAAAAATAGCAATGAATATTAATTGAAGAAATAGTTTTGTTCATTTTGGAGCCACTGAAAGAGACTATACTTTAATTAAATCATTCAGGCTTATGTCAAAATAAGAAGTGTATTTTCATGTCCCACAATGAGGCTGTAATTGAAAGGACTGTGTCAGGTATACTCAGTGAACTCTGTGAACAGGTAATGCTCACTCAAATACCACCATCGCCTGCCTCTGGGTACAGACTGTGCCTGAAACCTTTTGCTGAATTACAGGTAAACAGATTGAAAGACCCCTTCAACCTTTTACTCCCATCAACACGGTTGATTCACACCTGCTTATTATACACTTTACACAAGACAGGTGTCCCGGCATGGCAGGAGCCTACAAAATGTGCCTTTTAAAAATAGCATCTATGTATTCTTGCCTGAGGAGATAAATTAACACAACCTGTAGTGTGCAAACACAAGCATATTTAGCTCTGCTTTATATACAATAGACATGCTACTGTATAGTGAAAGCTGAAAATGTGAAATACAGTAGCCTATATTTACATGAGCAGAATGTGTATTAAGCCACGCTAGTGATGGGGCTCTGGGGACGTCAAAGATCAGAGGGTCCACCACAGACTGAAATATCTCAACAACTATTGGATGGATTGTCATGACATTTGGTATAGGCATTCATGGCCCCCAGATGATGAGATTGGTGATCCCTTAGTCTTACACTTCCAGACCTTCCTCCACAGCGCTGTGAAGGAGGGTCTGGCTAGTCCACACAGCATTCTGGGATGGGAGAAAAACGTGTTCTGGTTTATTGACATTTCTTTAAAAGAATCACAATCATCTTGGACGGTGCTAAGCGCCGGACAGAGCAACGGTGCCTCTGCGGTAAGGAACTTGTTTGGGTAGAACATGTGTACGTTCAAAGTTGTTTTAGTCGTTTACAGAAAACTCAGATTCAACATGATGGGCCCTATCTTGCACTCAGCGCAATTGACTTTGTACACCGACGCATGTATCATTCCTATTTTGCACCCGACGCGCATCGGACTTTTCCCTCCACAGACGCACGTCGGTAAATTTAAATTATGAATTTGCGCTCCAGCGGGCAGTTCAGCAAAAAGAGGAGGCGTGTTCCGGCGCAAACGTTCCCTGGTGCTATTTTGCAGTTTCAGAAACAATTCCGCCACAGACCAGGAAAAACCTGGTCTAAAGTCAGCGGCGCTAGTCTAAAGTCAGTGGCGCGTTATTCAGATGCTATTTTAGAGGCGCATGCTTGGCCATAATGTAGCCAAGGTGTGCACAACGCGCATACACCTTGCTTCCCTCATCTACACAGATGCAGCAGTTTCCATTTTTTGCAAACCATACATAATTACAAGGAAAAATATTACTGAAAATGCGCTTCAGGTGTTTGGATAGGTCAGGAGGCCCTTTACAGTACAGTCCTCAAAAAGTCGCAGCATTCTTTGTGGCTTGTTGTGTTTTACACAACACTTCCATGAATCATGGATGTGTTGATGACATAAATGAGGAAATATTAGAGGACTTAAGGAGACGTGATGTTGAACTATGGTGGGATTGGACACTTGAGGGTCCGGGAGTGTGCTCCTGAGATGTGCTCCTGATGGAGCGGGTGGACGGAGATGGAGTTGGGGGAGGAGGAAGGGGCCCAACAGGAGCAGGTGGTACGTTTGGAGGCCCAATCCTCTCCAGACTTGAGGAGATGTGCCCGAGAGGCCACAGCAACATCGCCACCTGGACAAGATGGGCATTTATTACTTTGCCGCATCCTGGACAGCTCCCGCTGGCATGCGCCAGGCAAATCCGCTGTCATAATAGCAATCTGCCATGGAACAAGCGCGCCTGCTCTTAAAGGAAATGTGAGATGACACTCTGATTGGTTATTTTCACGTTACACCCAAACCACACCTATCTACTTCAGACCAACCCATTTTAGATTTGCGTCAGGCGCAAGACTCAACAGCGCCCGAGATCCGCCCACAAAGCTGCTTGCATTTCACGTTTGACACTTGTGTTTCAGATCGTTAAAATAGGGCCCATAGTCTAGCTGTCTGGATTTACCCTGCAGAGATCTGAGGACCAGTTAACCACAGTTTTAACCACAGAGTTTAGAATGCCAACTCAAAGAAAGCAAAAGGAGTCGGATATCCGGCCTAAAAAGAGGGACATCCGGCGGAATTTCTGACGGCACCTGAACAATCCCAGAACAATCCTGGTGCCATTATCAGTTTAAAATTGGTATGCGTCTAATACATTGATTTGTGACTAAATATCTGCAAAACTATTGACTCTTATTAACCTCAGCTGTACTTTGTGTATATTGCTAATTAGTAAATTATAGTGTGCATTTTAGCATGATGCCATAAGCATTTAGCTCAAAGCACCGCTGTGTTTAAACACAGCCTCAAAGAGCCGCTAGCATGGCTGTAGATGAGACTGTCCTCTCAAGATGAACGAGTCGTTTCAACACCTAGAAACATGCTTTCATGTTCAAGTGACAAAGCCATCCAGCAGCAGAATTATCAGCAAGACCACAGCGTCCACATACAGTACAGAAAAGGGGTCAACAAAACATTGGACCAGATCAGAAAAAGCTTCTGTGTATCATTGTGTGTGTGTGTGTGTGTGTGTGTGTGTGTGTGTGTGTGTGTGTGTGTGTGTGTTTTTATTTATTTTTTTATTTCAAAGGCTTGTTGCTTGCTTGTTAAAGTTATGTTTATTTGAGTACATTTTCATGTGTGTTTGTTAGTCGTACCATAAAATAAAACTCATTTGAATTTTACCTAATTTTAGTGGTTAATGTTAAGTCCCGGATCCAACTTTCATCAAGCATTTGTTTATTGATATACTGAAAGATTAGTTCTGGTCTTCTGTATGTGGGAGATCATTTATTTTGGGATTTGTTTTCATTGTGGGCATTCTGTTCATTTCATTTTAGTAAAGTAATGATGTTTTTCTGGCCCATGAAGATGATTATACTCTGCTACAGTGCATAATAGAAAACACCTTTATTCTGGTCTGCAGCCTGCCAGTGAACTCAGAAGAAGATTGTGTGAGAGAAAGAGAGAGAGATAGAGAGAGAAAGAGAGAGAGAGAGAGAGAGAGAGAGAGAGAGAGAGAGAGAGAGAGAGAGAGAGAGAGAGAGAGAGAGAGAGAGAATGAGATATATGGAAAGGGATAGAAAAACAGGGAAATGAGCTTACAATATATAAATCTGGGGAAATGTTCACACCAGTATCATGGTTGTGAAATATGTGGCAGGGAGTGACGGGAGCCTAAAGATCAGAGGAGCGAGAATGTGCTTTGAAGGTCACTGGTTTCAGTCCTCACACAGGAAGAAAGAAATCTCATTGGGAGTAAAACACTCTCAGCGACTGTTCTGGTGCTCTTGATCCCCTCTGTTGTGCTTCCCAAACTGCTTCAGTGGAGCTGCTCATCAGCCAAGAATGAAAAAAAGCAACTGTGGTTTAACTGGCCAGCTACCAGATAAATGTGTGCTGTAGAGTTGCTAAAAAAGAGAAATGTGCCATAAGCCTGCCATGGCTTAAGGTTAAATACATCTGATTTGTTCTGTATGCAGCAACACAGAGCATCAGCAATGACTGAGGAACAGTTTGAAGTTAATTCACTCTGGACACCAGTACCATGTCAATAAATACACACAAAACTGTATTGATAATTACAGTAAATTAGTTTCTATTAGAAATTTAGATCACATCAGATTTGGTAGCATTTTTGATTCACTTTTAACAAAAGAGGGCTCACTGCTTTTAGCAACTAGTTGCCCTCAGTAAAACAGCTGCACCACCGGAAAATATTTAGGTACTAAACAAGATATTCTTGCTGAGCATAAAAAGATAATTTTGCCGATGATTAAATAAAATCTTTCATGAACTATCTAAAATTCTCAAGAAGCTCTAGTATAGTTTGCTAAAAAAGAAAAGAAACATGCCCTGCAGGGTGTGAGCTACTATCAGTAGAGAATAACATGTATGCAATTCAATAACATCAGAAGAAGGGGGAATGGGAGCTGCATCATTGCTTGGAGATAATATATTTACTGCTTACCCTCACAATCATAGCGTTATTGGATTTCAGTTGTTGTTTGCCATACAGTCCACACTACTAAAGCATACACTTTGTTCTACTGCTTAATAGGGCGCTTTTACGCATTCAACTCTGAGATGATATTGGTGTGATCAAATTGTCCCTTACTACACTGCTCTGGGTTTGATGTTGTTTTTCTCTGATGGGTCAACAGAGAAACGTGGATCCAGAGAAAACTCAGACTAAAACACAGTCATACAGTGATAAAACAGGTCACTATAATAAACCCAATCAAAATGACTTCTTCCAACATAGGTGTGATTAGTTCTCACATTGTTAAACAGTCATGCCACAGAGGAATTTGATGAGACAAAAGCAAACTCAGGATGTCCTGATATCTGTGCTCTGTGTAGACAAGTAATGCACACAGTAAGCATCCTTCCCTTTTCCACTCGGCTCACCTTTTATTTTGCAAAGCTGGCTGAAATACTGGAGACCTTGAATAACCTGCAAACTGATGGACGAGCATTAAAGTAAAAACTGCAGATAGTGAATTGCTAGAAAAAAACATTTGAACTCCCCACTTCTATCAGGTTTAGATGCTGCTGGGAGTTGTATTTTGGCTGTACATCGCAATAACAGCTGAACAGCACTTATGCTTTCAAAAAAATCTCTAAAATCTGTTAAAACAGCCAATTACTGCTGGTTGTTATTAAAATATGCACTGCTGAACCAATCAATACTGATTTGAGTGATTATTACTTTATGCTTTATTGTACTGTAGGCTGTTACACCAACTGCAGTAAGAGGTCCAAACACAAAGGGGTTGTTGAGTGCTGCCATTAGTCTGTAGACAGCTAAATTATTCACTAATTTCTGAACTTCTGAATAGTATATCTACAATAACGACTTCACAATGGGAAAAGAAAATGAATCAAGCTAATCACTCTCCGATACCTAATTGCTTGTTCACATCAAACACAGAAAGAGGTAGTAATAGCGCTCCATTTCACAGAGTGGATCTGGTGGGGAGAATGGACCATGAGACGTGCAATTAGCTTTGTCTTTTTTCACTCTGGACTCATGAATGTAAATGCATATATGGTTGGAAATATGCGCCACTGTTTGGCCACATGCTGTTTATGGGTTTTTAACTGAGCTGCACTGAGGCAAATCGCATTCAGCCTGTTGACACATTCAATCTAATTATAATGCCATCTTTAAAATCTCTGCTGAATGTGCAATGGAAAGTGAAGTGAAAAACGAATTAATATACATACAAATTAAAAAAATGTATACAAATTAAAAAGCAAGCAAATTAAACACATTTTAATCAGAATGGTGTTTCAATAATCCTCTATTTATTACAACTACTTACAAGCCGGACAGGATGCAAAACATTCTGCAAAAATACATACACTATATACATATAGGATCTGTTTCTTTTTATTATATGTGTACTATAGGGTCTTTTTCTATCTTTTATATGTACAGTGTGATGTTATTATGCATGTTATATATTGTGTAACTTATATATAATATACACCTGTAAATTAACAGGTATGATTTATTATATCTGAGGATACATAATTGAATACAGTGTGGTATTTATGTTATTATGCCACATTCTACACACATTTTATTAACGTGGATATAACTTCCAGGTATATTGTATATTTGCTCTAATGTTTGTGCAAAAACTGTACAGTAATGATTGAGCGATTTATTCTTTGATTGATTGATTGATTGATTGATTGATTGATTGATTGATTTGTTGCTTCATGATCAGTATTTATATACCGGTATATATGTGGTTGCGGTTCGGTGGGCTGGGGATCTCATCGCTGCTCTTTGCAGATGATGTGGTCCTGATGGCATCATCGGCCTGCGACCTTCAGCACTCACTGGATCGGTTCGCAGCCGAGAGTGAAGCGGTTGGGATGAGGATCAGCACCTCTAAATCTGAGGCCATGGTTCTCAGCAGGAAACCAATGGAGTGCCTACTCCAGGTAGGGAATGAGTCCTTACCCCAAGTGAAGGAGTTCAAGTACCTTGGGGTTTTGTTCGCAAGTGAGGGGACAATGGAGCGGGAGATTGGTCGGAGAATCGGCGCAGCGGGTGCGGTATTACATTCAATTTATCGCACCGTTGTGACAAGAAGAGAGCTGAGCCAGAAGGCAAAGCTCTCGATCTACCGGCCAGTTTTCGTTCCAACCCTCACCTATGGTCATGAAGGCTGGGTCATGACCGAAAGAACGAGATCCAGGGTACAAGCGGCCAAAATGGGTTTCCTCAGGAGGGTGGCTGGCGTCTCCCTTAGAGATAGGGTGAGAAGCTCAGTCATCCGTGAGGAGCTCGGAGTAGAGCCGCTGCTCCTTCGCGTCGGAAGGAGCCAGTTGAGGTGGTTCGGGCATCTGGTAAGGATGCCCCCTGGGTGCCTCCCTAGGGAGGTGTTCCAGGCACGGCCAGCTGGGAGGAGGCCTCGGGGAAGACCCAGGACTAGGTGGAGGGATTATATCTCCAACCTGGCCTGGGAACATCTCAGGATCCCCAGTCGGAGCTGGTTAATGTTGCTCGGGAAAGGGAAGTTTGGGGTCCCCTGCTGGAGCTGCTCCCCCCGCGACCCGACACCGGATAAGCGGACGAAGATGAGATGAGATAAGATGATAAAGTATGTGGCACAGAATTTACCCTCACATATGCAATGTGTGCAAGCAGAAACTAGCCAATACTGTAATTAACTGCTGGTAGCTTTCTCTCTTTCTTAGAACATTCACTCCTGTGTGTAAACATGAGAACCACAACAAAGTGCAGCTTATTAGTGCTTGAGTAAAAACTTGTGCTCAAGGCGTGTCCTCTAGCTAAGCTCACCCAGTAAGAGCGTTGGCCCCAAGTTGGCTGAGTCCTGCAGCGGCGCAGGTTCAAATCCGACCTCTGCCCTTTGCTGCATGTCATCCTCCATCTCTCTCCCCCTTTCGTGTCTATCCACTGTCACTGTCTAAATAAAGGGAAACCCCCCCAAAAAAATTAACAAATTAACGTGCTACACATAAAGAAATTGACTTTCATCTGTCAATCTGAGCAATCATTAGATTCTTGTTAATGAAAGCTTTGTGATGACGATCACATCAAAAAAGAAATAGTATACTATAAAGTTTTTGTCAATCATGGGTAATGTTTAAATGTTTTAACTGTGCTTTATTCGCGTATTTTATCTCTCAGTTCTTTAAATTCTTATACTGCACTGTAAAATGTATTCTTGTCTTTTAAATTGTTTTTAATTGTGTTTTAACTGCTCTTTAATGTTTTATGTAAAGCACTTTTAATTGCCCTGTTGCTGAAATGTGCTATATAAATAAAGCTGCCTTGCCTTGCCTTGCCTTAATTTGAAATAAGATGGCTTTGTGACCAAGAAGGAACTACTATTGGGGAAAGTGGGACGACTGGTTAACAACTAATATAAAGTGTTATACATGTTGTATTTAATGTATATTATTCAAAGTAATTCAAATAATCTTCACTTGTTTTATCATTACTTTCACTATCAAAGGAAACAAACAGCTCCCACTCTGCTCTGAAGTAGAATTATCCCCACCCACCCTCTGGAAGAGCTTTGTCCCAAACAGCATTAAATCTGCCAAAGAGAGACAAATGATTTTAGAGGTAACATAATTTAAACACATTTTCACTTCATAAATATGGAGCTGTTAACTGAGCCCATGGTAATTCCATGCTATGCTGTTTATTGGGCGTGATGTGAATAATTCTGGATTACATGCTTTGCTATTCACCAATAAATAGCTGTGAATCTATAAATCTGTAAACGGCAGTTTATCTTGCTGTCCACAGATGATTATTGAGTTGACAATACAAGACTGTCTGAACGGACAGTTTATTATAGTGATTCTCCACTATTGTATCATGCATGCTGTGTGTTGACCTTGCAAACTGGATGCATGTTATTATATTGCAATGTATTATTATTTATTGCAGTGTACTGCATTTTTGTTTACAGTATTATACTATATTGTAGTAGAATCTATTGTATTGTAAATTATGGGGAACTGCATGTGTATCTGTATCTGTTCCCAAAAACTGCTTTAACTGAAAATAAATAAATAACACCATTTTAACATGCAAGTTGCTGTTTACTACAGCGGATTTGATTAAGACATTTTGTGTTCGTGTCCTGGCTATGGCTAGTCAGCCTTGAGTAAATTTGGCAAAGTGTACTGTGTGACAGATGATCCCATCTGCATCACAGTTAGCGACAAGAGCAGGACTGTCAGGTGTCTCATCAACACATTTCAACAGAAAAGCTCAAGGGGCAGAAAACACCGGAGCACAAACACACTGTCCATATTAATTTAACATACAGGTTGACTTTACCACCTTTAACAACAATGTCAAAAACTCTTATAAACGCTCAAGCAGGATTTGGGTATTTTATTTGGGCACAAAGTAAGAAATAATGAATTACTTAAATCAATGGGGTCAGATGTTGCAGGAATATATATTATCTATCTGATATACTATTTTCATACAAGGGTACAGTACCAAGTTCTGTCCTGCTTGTTTTCTTGCCTCTGTATGTAATGCAAGTGTCCTGTAAGCCCATGTGGGCTGAGCTCCTTTGGGTCTATGAAACCAGAATAAAAGTATATCCTTTCATCCAATCATCCACAAAAGCACATCACTCAACCCTTCAGAGCATGTTGTCTGGATTTGCTGTGGAAAAATGCAAAAGGTACATCTGTGAACCGAATGAGCTGAGTTCTATATTTTGCTATAAATGTTAGACATGCTGCAACATTAAATAATTAGAAAGACTGTAGAACATATGTCCCAATTAAGTCCCATATGTGACCTTGATGACAGTTATCAGTTATTATAAGTAGTAGGTATAAAGAGAAGGTTCATCTCATGCATGGTGTATTAAACCGTTTTCTTTGCTATATTAGAATGTGACACTTACATTTCAGCATGACTATGTCTTAGGTAGAGTTCTTAAAAGTATCAGACTGATGCTGTGGCTAAATCTGAATCAAGAAAACTCAAGGAGGATGTCACTTTTGCTGTCTTTTCTGACAACATGCAGCTTGTTTTGGTCTGGACATTGCAATCCTGATCTTACTCTATGCTGAAATGACATCAGCTGGCAATACACTGTACATACCCTAAAATGAACAACACATTTTAAATCCAGTCAATCATACAATTAGTCTTTTCACCCTTTTAATCCTGAGAACTGCTCTGCCAACTGTTTTAGTTAATTTTCTGGATGTTGGATGCCAGAGGGCAGTGGGTTAGAATAAGAGGGGATAACTCTCACACACTTTACTTTCTGTGCTCACTGCATTTCTTCCCTCCATCGTAGAAAATCTCAGAAAAGTTCTGCACTGGAGCCAAAGAGCAGCTTCCTCCATTAAACACACAGCACAGTGAATTCATAGCCTTCAAGCAAGCATAAAGAGTCAATGGGCAATGTGTTTAAAATAAGCTTAAATTAGGTCACTACCTCCCCAAAATGCAATGCAATGGTGTTTTCAGTTGCGGAGAACAGGGTGAATGCCTCTGACAAATAACTGTGCAAAGCTCAAAGTAGATCAGACTTGAAAAATACCTGACTTACCTTCTGCAAGCAGGCGCAACGCATGCACAAAGGAGGGGTCCAAGCTGTTTTTCTCGGCCACCAGTTCAGGTACGTACTTATCTGGATGCATTATTACCACAGCGGACCTGTTCTCCGGCCAGGCAGGTGAGGCGACAGGCGTGCTGAGCGTCGGAATGCAACTATAAACCTTCCCGCTCCTGCTTTAGCTTCAGTCTACCAGTCTTTATGAGCGCCACAAGCGAAACCCCTCGAAAAAAAGAAAAAAATAGTCGCCTCGGGTCTTCGAATGAAGGTTGAGATATGATTCAGAGGTGTGAGCGACTGGAGGTTGACTTGTGATTCAGAAGTGTGAGCCCATCTCCGCCACCGCTGCCTGCTACCTCTCCTGGGCACCCAGCCAGACTCTCAGACTCAGTGGGTCTGCAGACCGCGCTGCTCCCCGCCCCTCAGCATCATTATTGGCCATATTCTGGGACTGGCGCTGCTGGAAAACAAAGACGATCCCCGCTGAGCGCATACCAATTGGGCGACGTGCTTGGAGGTAATGGAGAAAAAAAAAGTTGACGTTGCGCTAGGTCGGGGCTGACACTCATCCCTGTTATAATCTCACCTAAAATGGGAGATTCAGTTGGTTTATTGAAAGTGTTATGTAAGTTATGTTGCAAATAGTGCCTTATTAAAAATGAAGTATTCTAATACTTCTATTACTATACATTTTAGAATACTATGCAATAACACTACAAATTTATTGTGGCTACGAAAACAGAAATATGCCTACACCATCATAGGTCACTGTAAACTCGTAAGTCAGTGCCAGCCACACTGTAAATCCCTATAAGAGCTGTTAGTGGAGCCAGAATCATAGCAGATACAATATGATATATGTTTAATTATTGCTAAGCCAGTAATGGCATACTAGAGATAGTACCTTAATTATTTTCTCGATTGAGCTGTGACCTGTGAGTTTCTATTAGAGTTTCCAAAGTTCTCTAGAGTAGCTTGTACCTGTAGAAAAGTTTTTATACTGTTTACTAGCAGTTTAACCTGAAGGAATAAAAGACAGGTCTCTGTGTCGCTGTCCATGGTGCTGAACACTGCCTGCATCGCTGAGTTTTCTCTGGATTGTTTTGCACATGTGGAGAAGCTATTCTTTTATTAATTATTATTGTAATAACATGCACTTTAAATAAAAGTGTATCATGAGAACAAAGAACATAAAGTCATCTATTTCTTCAGTTGTGCTCCCTAGTCATTTATGCTGCCTCTAGCCAAATGGTTTACTGCTCTTGTGTCGTTTATCGTGTTTTGGGGTTGGGTTTGGGGTTAGGGTTAGGTGCCTTGAAGTCAACGGTCGCAGCGCTGCCGTGAAGTCAATTAGGTAATGGTTATGGTTAGGGTTAGGGTTAGGGTTAGGTGCCTTGGAGGCAGCGGTCGCAGCATTGCCTGGAAGCACCAAAAAAACACCATCGAGCGTGTCTTGTAGGCCTTTAGAGATGAAAATTTTGCACCCTGAAGGATTACAAGACTTGCTCTACTCCAACATCTCTGTTAAACAAAAAGAAACCAGACGGTCTTATTATGGAGTAAATCACTGTTTGGCATCTTACTTAAAAAGCTCTGCAAAATTCTGACCAACTATTTTCTTTTTTTAATTGAATTAATGGCTTATGGGAAGAGAAGGGCGCATCATCAATCACAGGATACCCCCAGGATCCTCCAACTCATCTCTCCTGTTATCCTCAAATTTACTAACATCTGTTTCCTTGGGGTCAATTTAACCCCAGGATTTTAAACCTCCAGAAAATGTTGGTAATTAAAAAACTTTTACCAAATTTTTATGTTGATAGCCTAAACTGGCAACTAGTTAATGTTGGAAGGTAACGTGTCTGCTGGTGGTTGAGAGACAACAGAAGGGTCAACCCCAAAAGTCTCATTTTCTTCAGAGGAGGATGCCTTATAATCAGGGTCCTCCTCAACATTATCTTCTCCCATTATGTCTCGGACATATTCTTCTCTATGTCACTTTCAGTGTCAAAGAGCTGTGACAAAACTTCACTGACAGAAAACCATTTCAAATGAAAGTGAGTGTACAGAGAGAGCATATCGCACACCAAGAGAAATGGTTTAGAAGGCAGCGGTGCCTGCGTGTGAGCTTTTATATGTTCGCCCCTCCCCTGTGTATCATGTGATACAAACCATCCCTGCGAGAACCATATTTTCCCTCCCTCAGAGTGCGGGAACAATATCTTCCCTCCCTCAGAGTGCGGAAACAATATTTTCCCTCTCTCATAGTGCGGGAACAATATTTTTCCTCCGTCACAGAGGGTGGTGCGTGTATGCGTGTCTGGGGTGGGGGGAGTGGAATTGAAGATTGTGAAATTGCACAACCTGCATGTGAAAGTGACCTCAATAACAGCCAAAACAATCTCAGCATATGTGTGTAAAATGTTCATATTTTCTATGTTTTTTACAGCTTAAACAGCCTGGGGTCAAATTGACCCTAAGGAACACCGATGTGTACAAAATGCATACAGGACATTGAAAATATATCATCATGTTAATTTTATGTTTACCCAGTTGTCCCCATTAAATTAGTAAAAGTCATTCAATATGAAGCAAAAAAATGATGGCAAGCACTTTTTTAGAGATGTTAAACATTGAATGGGGTCAAATTGACCCCAAGGATAACAGGAGGGTTAACCCTTGTGTTGTCCTTCGTGTCACGGGGACTCATTTAGTGTATGTACTGTCCTACTACCCCGGTGTTGCACTTCGGGTTCCCGGGACCCTTTCGTGTATCGTTTCACGTCAACCTCGGTCGCCTCGTCCTTCGGGTCAACGGGACCTAACCCTAACCCTCTTCGGCGGCGCCGCTGCCCTGCTCGTGGTGGCTTTCACGAGCGCGGCGGACGCTTCCATGCGAGGCAGACGCCGCCGTCTCTCGATGAGCGGAGTCACGAGCGCCCGGCCCAGCCGCTCAAGGAAAGCCCTGCGCCTGTCGAGCTTACCGCGCAGCCACTCGGGCCTGAGCTCTCGCCAGAGCACAAAGGCGTTGTAGGCGGACACGTCGAGGATGTTGTGGAACACGGCGAGGGGCCAGCGCGCCGTCTTCCTGGGGCAGCTGTACGTGCCGACGAGCTTGTCCAGGTTGTCCACGCCGCCCTTGGTGCTGTTGTAGTGCAGGATGATGTCGGGCTTGGCGTGCCTGGCGGTGCTGACCCGCGCGCCCCCCGTGTGCACCGTGTCCAGCTCGTAGGAGGTGAAAAAGTTGTTGCACGTCACCTTGTCGGTCCTCTTCCTCCTCTTCGTATTCGGCGCCACGGCGGCAAGGTCGAGGCCGACGGGGATGATACGTGGTCGAGGACCATTCGATTTCGCCGTTTCTCGACGCGAACCTTTCGCTCTCCTCCTCGTCTCACTCCTCGTCATCGCCTTCGCCCTCGTCGTCTTCATCTCCCCTGTGCCATACACCCTCTTGGGGTTCTGCGAGTGCACCTCGTTCTTCTCCTCTCCTTTGTTCGTCTTGGTCGTCGGCCTCGGCGTAGTCGTCTTCTCCTGCGTCGTCGCGTTTGTCTCGTTCCTCTCGTTCCTCGTCTGACTCACTCCCGCCTGATGACCATTCGTCGTCTGACTCGCTGTCGTCGTTGCCGTCTTCTCCTTCGTCTTCTTCTTCTTCCTCCTTTTCTTCTTCTGTGTCTTCTTCTTCTTCTTCTTCTTCTTCTGTGTCCTCTTCTACCTCTTCAACTTGGGGGACAGGGCGAGAGCCTGACGCAGCTTCCAATCTAGAGTCACACAACGGGCCATGTCGACTGCTGAAACGAGTACAAAGGTCCGAAAGAAGAAGAAGAAGCAGCAGCAGCAGCATAGATGACAGAAACAACAAGACGAATGTGTACAGTGTATAGGTGTATGTGTGTGTGTGTAATAAAAGTGTTTAGTAGGACAGTGCGAGGTTTGTTTCTTTGACCCCAAAGGCCAGGGCCGCGGTAGTGGAGAAATACCATCGAATAACACATGGGGTCACATTGACCCCGAAGGCCAGGGCCACTGCAGTGGAGAAATGCCATGGAATAGTGTGCGGGTCACATTGACCCGATGGACAACACAAGGGCTAAATTGAATTGTTGACAGCTGATGTTGCCTTCATCAAATCTAACCTGTGACCAAGTGTTGCCCAACACGACTAGATAGATTGTGAGTGACGTTATTTGTAGGTTTGTTGTTCAGTTAAATGACTGCTGTGAGATCAACGTAGAGAAAACATTGAGAGACAGAGACATATAGGAAGAGTACTCTGTAGTGTGTATATATATCAGTGTTGATATACGTTGAAGTCTGAGTGTCAACGCGCGCAAAGTTTGCCAGTACGAGAAAGATCTTCATTGTGTATGTAAAACTTTCATAGGAAGAAGTTACGGAGCACAAGTCGGTCAATAAACGGTAGCACTGTAGACAGTTGGAGACGAAGATAGGAGTTTCGGGTGCATTTTTAGTTACACAGGAAAAGAGACGTTTAGGAGTTGAATTTGATGAGGGGACATAGCCAGTAAAAATGTAATACTGACCATTACCAACTCCAATTTCGGGATCAAGTGCAGCGTACTTGTTTGTGAGTTTTTGTCTTGTTTTGTTTATGTGTTTTGTGTATCTGCTATTTCAAAATGGATCAAAATTATAGTAAGACTTCATATCAAGCCCTAACATTACAAAGAAAACCAGAACAAGATGTGCCTTAGTTATGCTTGCTTCTGAAGCATAAGTTATGAAGGGGAAAGATTTGAGGATAAAAGTATGTGAAACACGGCTCAGGCCTAAAAAAAAAAAAAAAGAAAAAGGAAAAAGAAGACCAATGATCAACAGCTTTATAGACCAGAGAGAGATAAATGTACTTTTGAAGTTCTTATACTATTACTGTTTTGTTGCAACATTTTGAATCAGTGTCATAGATTACAACGTAGAAAGAGAATCAAGAGAACTAAAATGAGTAAAGCACAAATAATGCTTCTGGAGGAGTTGTGTTTTGTGTTTATTCAGGGCCTCAATGTGTCAGAGCGGGCCGTCTCACTTCCCCAAGCTGCAGGACCAGTAAAAAGCTGAACCAGGACCATGAATCCTGGGCTCAGTATTCTATTCCATTCAGTGGGCAACATGGGCCCCCTCCATTAGACACCTGCACCAGAAACACATCTGGTGTTACAGAACGAGCGGAGAGGGAGAGGCTGCAGATTTTCAACTGCCCATGGTGGAAATTGGCACCCAGATGGTTTTCGAGATGAACTGGAGTTGCAGTTCAGTGTCGAGACTGAAAAGCAAGAATGTGACAATGCGAGAGGCCAGGGTGGGGATGACTCTGAGGTCTCCATCACCTATCAATAGGCTATTTCAGAAGGGACAGTCGAGGAACGGTCAGCGGACGGATCAGAGGACGGGGAGAGTGAGAGAGGACGGATTTTGCTCTGATGCATCGATGTAGGAGAAGAAGATATGCAAACGGAAATCATTTAATTACTTTGTCACTGTAGGGTATTTCAATATCAAGTGCAAGTTGATTAAAAGATGTGCATGAGAAATTCAATGCCAGGGTTAATGTTTCATGTAAGGGATGTAATGGCAAAATTACATTTAAGCACAATTCCTTATATTTTTATGTTTTATTTCTACTTTACTGCTCTCACAAATACTGAAAGAGTTTATCTCATTTTCCACATGCAGATTTTTATTCTAACTTTGTGAGACATCCAGTCTGGAACATTATGTGAGCTGTTAGCCTGAACCGATAAAGGTACAAGGTCACCCCAAAACTATCTCTAGTTTTCTCATGCCAGTTAAGATGTAACTGTGGGGTGAAAGTCGTACAGGGAGGAGGAGGTGAGATGACTCCAAGATGTCTCTTGTATTTCTCTAATTGTCTTCATGTGTATCAGCTTGCCTGTCAAAATTGTAGCGTCATAATAATCCAAGTGCGTGTGTGTTGTCACTCTGAAGATGCATATAAGCCTAGTGTTCTGGTGCACTCATTTGAGAAACTGACTCCACACTGGGCTGCGGCCTTTTGTGAAATCATGTTGATCCTATTTGCAAATATATCTTTTTTAATAAAATACAAAAACCCAATTTGGTTTTAGTCTCAGTCTGTCTTATTTGTTTCAATTTACTAAACTCTGAAATTTCCCCCCCTGCTGCAAAGGAAACTTCCATAACAGGGATGTATTTGTTATAATCATCATTCAAAATGTATTCCAGGGGTTCATATTGTTGCATATCACATTGTAGTACTGTATCTCAATTAGGATAAAAAAGGGAGGATTGATAGGTTGGATATTTCAGCCTACATGTTTCAAATGTATTTTATATCTTGTATGTAGTGTACTACACAAGTGTCACACAGAGGAATTGGAGCCAGGAATGTGGGAATCTATTAGGAGCATGTGTCATAAAAGGTGTAGTTTAAGAGTAGACTGTTGCACTGAAATAGATAGCTTGAAGTGTGTGAGGACAAAAAGTATAAAGAAGCAGTTATTCTGATGTTTGTAGAGACACTATGGGTACATGCTTTTAGGAGGGTGTACACATGGTTATCTTCCTTTCTAGGAGAAACCTTGGCATATACATTTGGTGCATGTCGACTGTTCTCTCTTTCATGAAAGTATGTTTGTTTGTTGTGAATAAAGCTGCATTAGTCTGAACTCAGCATTGTTCTCAGCATTTGTTCAGTCTCCATCTCCTTTCCAGATATTTCCCAGATATCAAATGCCATGAGAAAACTAGGATGGCCAGAAGCCATGAGAAACCTAGGATGGCGAGACGCGATGACAAACCTAGGATGGCCAGATGCGATGAGAAACCTAGGATGGCCAGATGCAATGAGAAACCTAGGATAGAGAGACGCAATGAGAAACCTAGGATGGCCAGGCACCATTAGAAACCTAGGATGGCCAGACGCCATGAGAAACCTAGGATGGCAAGACGCCATGAGAAATCTAGGATAGAGAGATGCCATGAGAAAACTAGGATGGCCAGATACCATGTGAAACCTAGGATGGCCAAACGCCATGAGAAACCTAGGATAGAGAGACGCCATGAGAAACCTAGGATGGCCAGAAGCCATGAGAAACCTAGGATGGCGAGACACGATGACAAACCTAGGATAGCCAGACGCGATGAGAAACCTAGGATGGCCAGATGCAATGAGAAACCTAGGATAGAGAGACGCAATGAAAAACCTAGGATGGCCAGACACCATTAGAAACCTAGGATGGCCAGACGCCATGTGAAACCTAGGATGGCGAGACGCCATGTGAAACCTAGGATGGCCAGATGCCAAGAGAAACCTAGGATGGCTGGACGCGATGAGAAACCTAGTATAGAGAGACGTGATGAGAAACCTAGGATGGCCACACACCATTACAAACCTAGGATGGCCAGACGCGATGAGAAACCTAGGATGGCCAGATGCGATGAGAAACCTAGGGTGGCCAGATGTGATGAGAAACCTAGGATGGCCAGACACCATTAGAAACCTAGGATGGCCAGACGTCATGTGAAACCTAGGATGGCCAGACGCAATGAGAAACCTAGGATGGCCAGATGCGATGAGAAACCAAGGATAGAGAGACGCAATGAGAAACCTAGGATGGCCAGACACCATTAGAAACCTAGGATGGATAGACGCCATGTGAAACCTAGGATGGTGAGATGCCATGTGAAACCAAGGATGGCCAGACGCCATGAGAAACCTAGGATGGCAAGACGCCATGAGAAACCTAGGATAGAGAGATGCCATGAGAAAACTAGGATGGCCAGACACCATTAGAAACCTAGGATGGCCAGACGCCATGTGAAACCTAGGATGGCCAGAAACCATGAGAAACCTAGGATGCCCAGACGCCATGTGAAACCTAGGATGGCCAGACGCAATGAGAAACCTAGGATGGCCAGACACCATTAGAAACCTAGGATGGCCAGACGCCATGTGAAACCTAGGATTGCAAGATGCCATGAGAAACCTAGGATAGTGAGATGCCATGAGAAACCTAGGATGGCCAGACACCATTAGAAACCTAGGATGGCCAGACACCATGTGAAACCTAGGATGGCGAGATGCCATGTGAAACATAGGATGGCCAGACACCATGTGAAACCTAGGATGGCCAGACGCCATGAGAAACCTAGGATGGCAAGACGCCATTAGAAACTTAGGATAGAGAGATGCCATGAGAAAACTAGGATGGCCAGACACCATTAGAAACCTAGCATGGCCAGACGCCATCTGAAACCTAGCATGGCCAGACGCCATGAGAAACATAGGATGGCTGTATGCGCTGAGAAACCTAGTATAGAGAGACGCAATGAGAAACATAGGATGGCCAGACGCCATTAGAAACCTAGGATGGCCAGACGCCATGTGAAACCTAGAATGGCCAGACGTTATGAGAAACCTAGGATAGCCAGATGCGATGATAAACCTAGCATCGCCACACGCAATGAGAATCCTAGCATGGTCAGACACCATTAGAAACCTAGGATGGCCAGACGCCATGAGAAACCTAGAATGGCTGGATGCTATGGGAAAGCTAGTATGGCCGGACGCCATGAGAAACCTAGGATGGCCAGACATTATGAGAAACCTAGGATAGCCAGATGCGATGAGAAACCTAGCATCGCCACACGCGAAGAAACCTAGCATGGCCAGACGCCATGAGAAACCTAGGATGGCCAGATGCGATGAGAAACCTAGGATAGAGAGATGTGATGAGAAACCTAGGATGGCCAGACACCATTAGAAACCTAGGATGGCCAGACGCCATGTGAAACCTAGGATGGCCAGACGCAATGAGAAACCTAGGATGGCAAGACGCCATGAGAAACCAAGGATAGAGAGACGCAATGAGAAACCTAGGATGGCCAGACACCATTAGAAACCTAGAATGGCTGGACGCCATGAGAAACCTAGTATGGCCGGACGCCATGAGAAACCTAGGATGGCCAGACATTATGAGAAACCTAGGATAGCCAGATGCGATGAGAAACCTAGGATGGCCAGACACCATTAGAAACCTAGGATGGCCAGACGCCATTTGAAACCTAGGATGGCCAGACACCATTAGAAACCTAGGATGGCCAGACGCCACGTGAAACCTAGGATGGCCAGACACCATTAGAAACCTAGGATGGCGAGACGCGATGACAAACCTAGGATAGCCAGACGCGATGAGAAACCTAGGATGGCCAGATGCGATGAGAAACCTAGGATAGAGAGTCGCAATGAGAAACCTAGGATGGCCAGACACCATTAGAAACCTAGGATGGCCAGACGCCATGAGAAACCTAGGATGGCAAGACGCCATGAGAAACCTAGGATAGAGAGATGCCATGAGAAAACTAGGATGGCCAGACACCATTAGAAACCTAGGATGGCCAGACGCCATGTGAAACGTAGGATGGCGAGACGCCATGTGAAACTTAGGATGGCCAGACGCCATGAGAAACCTAGGATGGCTGGACGCGATGAAAAACCTAGTATAGAGAGACGCGATGAGAAACCTAGGATGGCCAGACACCATTAGAAACCTAGGATGGCCAGACGCCATGTGAAACCTAGGATGGCCAGAAGCCATGAGAAACCTAGGATGGCCAAACGCCATGAGAAACCTAGGATAGAGAGATGCCATGAGAAACCTAGGATGGCCAGACGCCATTAGAAACCTAGGATGGCCAGACGACATGTGAAACCTAGGATGGCCAGACACCATTAGAAACCTAGGATGGCCAGACGCCATGAGAAACCTAGGATGGCAAGACGCCATGAGAAACCTAGGATAGAGAGATGCCATGAGAAAACTAGGATGGCCAGACACCATTAGAAACCTAGGATGGCGAGACGCGATGACAAACCTAGGATAGCCAGACGCGATGAGAAACCTAGGATGGATAGACGCCATGTGAAACCTAGGATGGCGAGATGCCATGTGAAACCAAGGATGGCCAGACGCCATGAGAAACCTAGGATGGCAAGACGCCATGAGAAACCTAGGATAGAGAGATGCCATGAGAAAACTAGGATGGCCAGACACCATTAGAAACCTAGGATGGCCAGACGCCATGTGAAACCTAGGATGGCCAGAAACCATGAGAAACCTAGGATGCCCAGACGCCATGTGAAACCTAGGATGGCCAGACGCAATGAGAAACCTAGGATGGCCAGACACCATTAGAAACCTAGGATGGCCAGACGCCATGTGAAAACCTAGGATGGCAAGATGCCATGAGAAACCTAGGATAGTGAGATGCCATGAGAAACCCTAGGATGGCCAGACACCATTAGAAACCTAAGATGGCCAGACACCATGTGAAACCTAGGATGGCGAGATGCCATGTGAAACATAGGATGGCCAGACACCATGTGAAACCTAGGATGGCCAGACGCCATGAGAAACCTAGGATGGCAAGACGCCATTAGAAACTTAGGATAGAGAGATGCCATGAGAAAACTAGGATGGCCAGACACCATTAGAAACCTAGCATGGCCAGACGCCATGTGAAACCTAGGATGGCCTGAAGCCATGAGAAACCTAGGATGGCCAAACGCCATGAGAAACGTAGGATGGCTGGACGCGATGAAAAACCTAGTATAGAGAGACGCGATGAGAAACCTAGGATGGCCAGACACCATTAGAAACCTAGGATAGAGAGATGCCATGAGAAAACTAGGATGGCCAGACACCATTAGAAACCTAGGATGGCCAGACGCCATGTGAAACCTAGGATGGCGAGACGCCATGTGAAACTTAGCATGGCCAGACGCCATGAGAAACCTAGGATGGCTGGACGCGATGAGAAACCTAGTATAGAGAGACGCGATGAGAAACCTAGGATGGCCAGACACCATTAGAAACCTAGGATGGCCAGATGCCATGTGAAACCTAGGATGGCGAGACGCCATGTGAAACTTAGGATGGCCAGACGCCATGAGAAACGTAGGATGGCTGGACGCGATGAAAAACCTAGTATAGAGAGACGCGATGAGAAACCTAGGATGGCCAGACGCCATGTGAAACCTAGGATGGCCAGAAGCCATGAGAAACCTAGGATGGCCAAACGCCATGAGAAACCTAGGATGGCCAGACGCCATGAGAAACCTAGGATGGCAAGACGCCATGAGAAACCTAGGATAGAGAGATGCCATGAGAAAACTAGGATGGCCAGACACCATTAGAAACCTAGGATGGCGAGACGCGATGACAAACCTAGGATAGCCAGACGCGATGAGAAACCTAGGATGGATAGACGCCATGTGAAACCTAGAATGGCGAGATGCCATGTGAAACCAAGGATGGCCAGACGCCATGAGAAACCTAGGATGGCAAGACGCCATGAGAAACCTAGGATAGAGAGATGCCATGAGAAAACTAGGATGGCCAGACACCATTAGAAACCTAGGATGGCCAGACGCCATGTGAAACCTAGGATGGCCAGAAACCATGAGAAACCTAGGATGCCCAGACGCCATGTGAAACCTAGGATGGCCAGACGCAATGAGAAACCTAGGATGGCCAGACACCATTAGAAACCTAGGATGGCCAGACGCCATGTGAAACCTAGGATGGCAAGATGCCATGAGAAACCTAGGATAGTGAGATGCCATGAGAAACCTAGGATGGCCAGACACCATTAGAAACCTAAGATGGCCAGACACCATGTGAAACCTAGGATGGCGAGATGCCATGTGAAACATAGGATGGCCAGACACCATGTGAAACCTAGGATGGCCAGACGCCATGAGAAACCTAGGATGGCTGGACGCGATGAAAAACCTAGTATAGAGAGACGCGATGAGAAACCTAGGATGGCCAGACGCCATGTGAAACCTAGGATGGCCAGAAGCCATGAGAAACCTAGGATGGCCAAACGCCATGAGAAACGTAGGATGGCTGGACGCGATGAAAAACCTAGTATAGAGAGACGCGATGAGAAACCTAGGATGGCCAGACGCCATGTGAAACCTAGGATGGCCAGAAGCCATGTGAAACTTAGGATGGCCAGACGCCATGAGAAACCTAGGATGGCTGGACGCGATGAGAAACCTAGTATAGAGAGACGCGATGAGAAACCTAGGATGGCCAGACACCATTAGAAACCTAGGATGGCCAGACGCCATGTGAAACCTAGGATGGCCAGAAGCCATGAGAAACCTAGGATGGCCAAACGCCATGAGAAACGAGGGATGGCTGGACGCGATGAAAACCTAGTATAGAGAGACGCGATGAGAAACCTAGGATGGCCAGACGCCATGTGAAACCTAGGATGGCCAGAAGCCATGAGAAACCTAGGATGGCCAAACGCCATGAGAAACGTAGGATGGCTGGACGCGATGAAAACCTAGTATAGAGAGACGCGATGAGAAACCTAGGATGGCCAGACACCATTAGAAACCTAGGATAGAGCGATGCCATGAGAAAACTAGGATGGCCAGACACCATTAGAAACCTAGGATGGCCAGACGCCATGTGAAACCTAGGATGGCGAGACGCCATGTGAAACTTAGGATGGCCAGACGCCATGAGAAACCTAGGATGGCTGGACGCGATGAAAAACCTAGTATAGAGAGACGCGATGAGAAACCTAGGATGGCCAGACACCATTAGAAACCTAGGATGGCCAGACGCCATGTGAAACCTAGGATGGCCAGAAGCCATGAGAAACCTAGGATGGCCAAACGCCATGAGAAACCTAGGATAGAGAGATGCCATGAGAAACCTAGGATGGCCAGACGCCATTAGAAACCCAGGATGGCCAGATGCCAGAAACCTAGGATGGCCATGGAAACCAGGATGGCCAGACGACATGTGAAACCTAGGATGGCAAGACGCCATGAGAAACCTAGGATAGAGAGATGCCATGAGAAAACTAGGATGGCCAGACACCATTAGAAACCTAGGATGGCCAGACGCCATGTGAAACCTAGGATGGCAAGATGCCATGAGAAACCTAGGATAGTGAGATGCCATGAGAAACCTAGGATGGCCAGACACCATTAGAAACCTAAGATGGCCAGACACCATGTGAAACCTAGGATGGCGAGATGCCATGTGAAACATAGGATGGCCAGACACCATGTGAAACCTAGGATGGCCAGACGCCATGAGAAACCTAGGATGGCAAGACGCCATTAGAAACTTAGGATAGAGAGATGCCATGAGAAAACTAGGATGGCCAGACACCATTAGAAACCTAGCATGGCCAGACGCCATGTGAAACCTAGGATGGCCTGAAGCCATGAGAAACCTAGGATGGCCAAACGCCATGAGAAACGTAGGATGGCTGGACGCGATGAAAAACCTAGTATAGAGAGACGCGATGAGAAACCTAGGATGGCCAGACACCATTAGAAACCTAGGATAGAGAGATGCCATGAGAAAACTAGGATGGCCAGACACCATTAGAAACCTAGGATGGCCAGACGCCATGTGAAACCTAGGATGGCGAGACGCCATGTGAAACTTAGCATGGCCAGACGCCATGAGAAACCCAGGATGGCTGGACGCCGATGAGAAACCTAGTATAGAGAGACGCGATGAGAAACCTAGGATGGCCAGACACCATTAGAAACCTAGGATGGCCAGATGCCATGTGAAACCTAGGATGGCGAGACGCCATGTGAAACTTAGGATGGCCAGACGCCATGAGAAACGTAGGATGGCTGGACGCGATGAAAAACCTAGTATAGAGAGACGCGATGAGAAACCTAGGATGGCCAGACGCCATGTGAAACCTAGGATGGCCAGAAGCCATGAGAAACCTAGGATGGCCAAACGCCATGAGAAACCTAGGATGGCCAGACGCCATTAGAAACCTAGGATGGCGAGACGCGATGACAAACCTAGGATAGCCAGACGCGATGAGAAACCTAGGATGGATAGACGCCATGTGAAACCTAGAATGGCGAGATGCCATGTGAAACCAAGGATGGCCAGACGCCATGAGAAACCTAGGATGGCAAGACGCCATGAGAAACCTAGGATAGAGAGATGCCATGAGAAAACTAGGATGGCCAGACACCATTAGAAACCTAGGATGGCCAGACGCCATGTGAAACCTAGGATGGCCAGAAACCATGAGAAACCTAGGATGCCCAGACGCCATTAGAAACCTAGGATGGCGAGACGCGATGACAAACCTAGGATAGCCAGACGCGATGAGAAACCTAGGATGGATAGACGCCATGTGAAACCTAGAATGGCGAGATGCCATGTGAAACCAAGGATGGCCAGACGCCATGAGAAACCTAGGATGGCAAGACGCCATGAGAAACCTAGGAGAGAGATGCCATGAGAAAACTAGGATGGCCAGACACCATTAGAAACCTAGGATGGCCAGACGCCATGTGAAACCTAGGATGGCCAGAAACCATGAGAAACCTAGGATGCCCAGACGCCATGTGAAACCTAGGATGGCCAGACGCAATGAGAAACCTAGGATGGCCAGACACCATTAGAAACCTAGGATGGCCAGACGCCATGTGAAACCTAGGATGGCAAGATGCCATGAGAAACCTAGGATAGTGAGATGCCATGAGAAACCTAGGATGGCCAGACACCATTAGAAACCTAAGATGGCCAGACACCATGTGAAACCTAGGATGGCGAGATGCCATGTGAAACATAGGGATGGCCAGACACCATGTGAAACCTAGGATGGCCAGACGCCATGAGAAACCTAGGATGGCTGGACGCCGATGAAAAACCTAGTATAGAGAGACGCGATGAGAAACCTAGGATGGCCAGACGCCATGTGAAACCTAGGATGGCCAGAAGCCATGAGAAACCTAGGATGGCCAAACGCCATGAGAAACGTAGGATGGCTGGACGCGATGAAAAACCTAGTATAGAGAGACGCCGATGAGAAACCTAGGATGGCCAGACGCCATGTGAAACCTAGGATTGCCAGAAGCCATGTGAAACTTAGGATGGCCAGACGCCATGAGAAACCTAGGATGGCTGGACGCGATGAGAAACCTAGTATAGAGAGACGCGATGAGAAACCTAGGATGGCCAGACACCATTAGAAACCTAGGATGGCCAGACGCCATGTGAAACCTAGGATGGCCAGAAGCCATGAGAAACCTAGGATGGCCAAACGCCATGAGAAACGTAGGATGGCTGGACGCGATGAAAAACCTAGTATAGAGAGACGCGATGAGAAACCTAGGATGGCCAGACGCCATGTGAAACCTAGGATGGCCAGAAGCCATGAGAAACCTAGGATGGCCAAACGCCATGAGAAACGTAGGATGGCTGGACGCGATGAAAAACCTAGTATAGAGAGACGCGATGAGAAACCTAGGATGGCCAGACACCATTAGAAACCTAGGATAGAGCGATGCCATGAGAAAACTAGGATGGCCAGACACCATTAGAAACCTAGGATGGCCAGACGCCATGTGAAACCTAGGATGGCGAGACGCCATGTGAAACTTAGGATGGCCAGACGCCATGAGAAACCTAGGATGGCTGGACGCGATGAAAAACCTAGTATAGAGAGACGCGATGAGAAACCTAGGATGGCCAGACACCATTAGAAACCTAGGATGGCCAGACGCCATGTGAAACCTAGGATGGCCAGAAGCCATGAGAAACCTAGGATGGCCAAACGCCATGAGAAACCTAGGATAGAGAGATGCCATGAGAAACCTAGGATGGCCAGACGCCATTAGAAACCTAGGATGGCCAGACGACATGTGAAACCTAGGATGGCCAGACACCATTAGAAACCTAGGATGGCCAGACGCCATGAGAAACCTAGGATGGCAAGACGCCATGAGAAACCTAGGATAGAGAGATGCCATGAGAAAACTAGGATGGCCAGACACCATTAGAAACCTAGGATGGCGAGACGCGATGACAAACCTAGGATAGCCAGACGCGATGAGAAACCTAGGATGGACAGATGCGATGAGAAACCTAGGATAGAGAGACGCAATGAGAAACCTAGGATGGCCAGACACCATTAGAAACCTAGGATAGCCAGACGCCATGAGAAACCTAGGATGGCAAGACGCCATGAGAAACCTAGGATAGAGAGATGCCATGAGAAAACTAGGATGGCCAGACACCATTAGAAACCTAGGATGGCCAGACGCCATGTGAAACCTAGGATGGCGAGACGCCATGTGAAACTTAGGATGGCCAGACGCCATGAGAAACCTAGGATGGCTGGACGCGATGAGAAACCTAGTATAGAGAGACGCGATGAGAAACCTAGGATGGCCAGACACCATTAGAAACCTAGGATGGCCAGACGCCATGTGAAACCTAGGATGGCCAGAAGCCATGAGAAACCTAGGATGGCCAAACGCCATGAGAAACCTAGGATAGAGAGATGCCATGAGAAAACTAGGATGGCCAGACACCATTAGAAACCTAGGATGGCCAGACGACATGTGAAACCTAGGATGGCCAGACACCATTAGAAACCTAGGATGGCCAGACGCCATGAGAAACCTAGGATGGCAAGACGCCATGAGAAACCTAGGATAGAGAGATGCCATGAGAAAACTAGGATGGCCAGACACCATTAGAAACCTAGGATGGCCAGACGCCATGTGAAACCTAGGATGGCGAGACGCCATGTGAAACTTAGGATGGCCAGACGCCATGAGAAACCTAGGATGGCTGGACGCGATGAGAAACCTAGTATAGAGAGACGCGATGAGAAACCTAGGATGGCCAGACACCATTAGAAACCTAGGATGGCCAGACGCCATGTGAAACCTAGGATGGCCAGAAGCCATGAGAAACCTAGGATGGCCAAACGCCATGAGAAACCTAGGATAGAGAGATGCCATGAGAAAACTAGGATGGCCAGACACCATTAGAAACCTAGAATGGCCAGACGACATGTGAAACCTAGGATGGCCAGACGCCATGAGAAACCTAGGATAGAGAGACGCCATGAGAAAACTAGGATGGCCAGAAGCCATGAGAAACCTAGTATGGCCGGACGCCATGAGAAACCTAGGATGGCCAGACGTTATGAGAAACCTAGGATAGCCAGATGCGATGAGAAACCTAGCATCGCCACACGCGATGAGAAACCTAGCATGGCCAGACGCGATGAGAAACCTACCTAGGATGGCCAGATGCAATGAGAAACCTAGGATGACCAGACGCGCAGCTCAATTCAGCGTCAAGTTGCAGCTCTGCTACAGTAGCAGATAACCTTTAACATTACCTGCTGGTATGTTAGAGTCCAGCGGCTGCTCGCTCTGTTTGTTATAAGAAACACACCGAGCAGATTAATGCGCTCACAGATAAAATTTTTGCAGATGTTACTGCTCAGTGTTTGGCTAGCTAATAAGCCGTAAGCATGTTAGCTTGAGCATTGTCGGAAGGCGCCGAACGGCACACAACGACACATTCCGCATATCCTCCGCTCAGTTTAACCGCTAACCCCCCGGTACCGGTCAGAGAGGCGTGTTTACTTTGTGTCTCGGTCCTCAGGTGCGTCCAGCGACGGGCTCCGGTCAGTTTTTAATTACCCTATATTAACAGTTAATTTTGTTACGGTATGAACTTAATCTTAGCAAAGGCAAAAAAATTAGGGCTGTCAGCATTACCACGTTAATCGTGATGCGATAAACTTACTGCAGACCTGTCAGCACTGTAGAAGACTCGGTCTTAAAGAGTATGGTTGGCATGTTCTGACCCGTCTTATACATTGCCGTCGAGTTGGACAGTAGTTTCACGCACGCATACACAGCCTGTACAACACGGAGAAGCCAAACTGGAACTTCTGCAAAGTGATGCAAGGGGATGAGAAACCTAGGATGGCCAGGTGCGATGAGAAACCTATCATCGCCAGACATGATGAGAAACCTAGGATGGCCAGACGTGATGAGAAACCTAGAATAGCCAGACATGATGAGAAACCTAGGATAAAGAGACGCGATGAGAAACCTAGGATGGCCAGACACCATTAAAAACCTAGGATGGTCAGATGCCATGTGAAACCTAGGATAGCCAGACGCCATGAGAAACCTAGGATGGCAAGACGCCATGAGAAACATAGGATAGAGAGATGCCATAAGAAAACTAGGATGGCCAGAAGCCATGAGAAACCTAGGATGGCGAGACGCGATGACAAACCTAGGATAGCCAGACGCGATGAGAAAACTAGGATGGCCAGATGCGATGAGAAACCTAGGATAGAGAGACGCGATGAGAAACCTAGGATGGCCAGACACCATTAGAAACCTAGCATGGCCAGACGCGAATCATCTCATATCTCGCTTCCTGTTTACTTTGGCTATAGTGTATAAAGTATTTGAGATTATCTCTCATTTCTTTCCTCACGTGGTACTTGATGAATTTGTTTGAAATTGTAAATTTGTTCAAATCTTAATAAAAGCATGATCGCACAAAAGACCGTCTTTCAAATGTTGCATATTTGCTTTATTTTTCCAGTAAAGCAAATATGCAGATTATACAGAGCAATGTCCCTTTGTGCAATAAGATGTTAAGCAGCCTACCTTATTAATGTTTGTTAGCGAGTAAAAGAGCAGGGCTGCAATTCCAGAATAAGATTTCCTGTCCTATTGCTGCTCAAGGAGTCAAGAAGAGCTGTTTCTGCTTGTAAAGTGAATTATATAACACTATGGTACAGACGTTTCAATGTCAAGTGAATGCTTCATTAGGTCTTCATGAAGCAACGACAGTGGTGTCAGCAGTGTAAAGCATGCATCTCATATAAAATGCCTCTCTTTTCCCGTAGCTATGATATTGAGATGAATCCTAAAGTCATCTGCAGCGCAGCAAGCAGGCTGCTTTACTTATTCACTATTCTATTTGTGCAGAACAGGCTGGTGAATGACCGATTCTAGCCCTATTTGACCTTTAATTTATTCTGACTGCACTGATCAGAATCATCAAGACTGTGGGGGGGACTACAGACTCTAGCATTCGGTGAATGAGAGTCAATTTTTATGTTTTTGTCAATGTGCAATAACGACAGACAACTATGCTTACCTGTAAAAATCGTATATTGATCTCCCACATATTAAATATTAAACACATCAATACAACTTTGAAAACTTACATAATTTCAAAATTTGGATGTGAACAGAATTGTATTCATTCTAAATTTAAGTGTAGCTACTGTGGGTGCATGTTGTTATTAATCACTCTAAAAATTGTTAAACTATTTCTTTCATTTGATTAGTGTCTTGGCATTAAAGATAAGTATGAAGTGTGAAGTTACTTTAGTTTGATTGGGAGACTAAAACACAGTGTCATATGTAGGAATCAGAGTCCAATGCCCATGTGGCATTGGTTTTATTAACCAAACAACAAACAAACCAACCATTCTTCTGTTTGCATCTAAATACATATTTAGATTTTTTTATCTTATTTGACATTATAGCTCTTGCTAATTGCTACTTCTTCTCATTTCTGAAAATGACAAGCAGGCCAAGAGGGAGCCACTATTGATCAAAACTTGCATACACTCGCCATTTCTTTATTTAATATACGATTATTGTCTCTCTGAAATTAGACACAATTTAATTGATCTGCTTGAAAGCCTAAAATAAGTGACTGGGCCCATGTTGGCCAGTACTGTCTTTGCATTTCATGCTCTCTGAACCTTGACTGATTTAATTTTATTCAATGAAATGATTCATGACAATGATGATGGTACTTCTGCCACTGTTACAGTGGCTACTAATAGTAATGATGACTATGACTGTTAATGTGCTTTAATCTTGTAATCTTATGGGTGTGCATTTAGACTCAAGCAGGCAGACTTCTTCATCATGACATTAAAGGAAAGAGAAAAATAAATATGGATGGGGAAAATATCTCATACAGTGATGTTTGTCAGGGCAAAAAAAACCCTCTCTGTATCAATACTGAAATTATTCAGAGAAATTGATTATTGATTTTATTCACTGAAATTATTTGGATTAGATGCATTCTTACAGCTCTCTAGTGGTCAAAGTGCAACATTGCACATTTCACTGCTACATCCATGTGATGCAGATTAGTCTTTTTTTTTAATATATTATATATGCCTTTGATTACCATGACAACCAAACCAAAGAGACGAACACAGAATGGCCACAGTGCTTCAGAGGCGCATTCAAAAGACGTAAATAAACGCTAAAGGCAGAGAAGGTGGGGTCCGTTCAGAAAGCAGGTTTAGTGAAAACTCTGGGTAAGTGAGGTCACTCTCCACGTATAGCAGGTTCAGTGTTGACAAATAGAAATTTACGACATTGTCATCAATATATTTTATGTAGCCTGATTATTTTTTTAGTCCACTCCCAAATCACCCATTCCCCTTTCCCAACACAGCCTTTAATTACCATGACAACCAAACCAAACAGACGAACACAGAGAGTGGCCACAGTCAAAGTGGTTCAGAAGTGGTCATAGCGACAAAAACAGTATGGCAATACAGGGAATACACAGGGGTTTGTATGCTTTAACTTTAGCGTAGCTGCATGCACAATAGCCTACTGTAATGGCTGATAGGACGCCGTTTTGCTCTGGGCTGAATTTCTGCAAAGGCTCATGGGACTGTGTTCTGAACAGTTCCTGTCTTCATCAAAGTATGTTTTTAATGATGTTCTGAAAAAGAAAGAAAGAAAGAAAGAAAGAAAGAAAGAAAGAAAGAAAGAAAGAAAGAAAGAAAGAAAGAAAGAAAGAAAGGGAGGGAGTAATAGTAATTGTGCTTTGGCAACACATGTCAAATGTCATGCCCATAAAGCCTACTGAACTGAAAGATTTAATTGAGAGAGAGACTGAGGCTGGCCAGCCAGCAGAATAATGACAGAAGAAACAACTGACTGAAAGTTAAGGCAAAAGAATGAGTTTTATGTTGGGATTTAAAGGCCCCAACAGAATTAGACTGTCTGATGCCCACGGGGAGTTTATTCCAGAGGAAGGGGGCACAATGGGGGAAGGCCTTGTGGCCTGCTGACTTCTTTTTGACAGAACAGACAGGAGCCCTGTGCTCTAAAAGCGGAGAGTACTGATTGGAGTTTAAGGTTTAAGGAGAAGTGGCGTGCCAATTTACAATTTTGTAGGTCTGGTGTAAAATAATAGTGTGGTCAAATTTGATAGTTTTAATTAAGATTCTTGCTGCAGCGTTCTGAATCATTTGTAGACTTTTAGTACTAGCTCCGGGCTGGCCTGAAAACAAAACGTTACACTAATCCAGTCTGCATGACACAAAGGCGTGAATTAGGATCTCTGCATCAGCCATGGACAAAAAAAGACCTGATGCTGTGTAAGTGAAAGAAGGCAATCTTGGTTATATTTTTAATGCTGACAAAAATCTTAAAGTTTGTTTCCAATTCTCTTTAAAGTGTTTACTTGTTTATACATTTTGGCACAATTAAAGGGTTTGTACTGCTTGTCCCTGCATGGAGTGAGAGTTTGTGTGTGCTAAAGTTTGTAACTGTATGTATCTCTGCAGTTCTTGCCATGCTTGTGAATGGTGGTATACTGAGTTTGCTCTGTTAAACTTTTATTTCTTACTTAAGTCAGAAGTCCCAGACAGAGATGAATCAATAACCAAAGACCAAAAACCCTTTGCTTAAGGCCACAAATATAGAGTAGACCAGAGTTTGGTCTACACATACTCAATTTGACACTATAAATAAAAGTGAATTGAATACCGATTTATTTCCATATAACTTGATGATATTATTATAACGTGGTGATAATTATGTAACGCCGAAGACCATTGTGTTTGCTTGGCCAGCTCATAAACTCTGTCCTCTTTTTGGCCCCTGTTAGCCCCGCCTTCATCAAGCCAAGCACAAGAATCAAAAAGTGGTGTCATACATAATTTTCAAAATAAAACTATATTTAAAGATCTACTATAGCCTATAACGCAAATATACATAGTAGGCTACCAGATCTGGCCTGGGAAATAGACCCACCTAGGGCCTAGAGTCGTCCTAATTTGGCTAACTGATACAGGATTATCTATTTTGGTGTATGATATTTTTTGTAGAGGTGAAACAAAGGAGAAATTATTGGGTAGAACACAATCATGCCTTGGGCACAAAAGGGTGTGCAATACCTGATGGGAAACATCTCAGGCACGCTTATCAGGCCTACTATCAGGCTTGTTATAGCCTTATTTTTACAGTCTATGGTTAGGGCTATGGCTTGTGGATAGGCTACTGCCTGAATGTATGATTAAGTATGGTGCCAAAAGAACATTTGGAAAACAGAAATTCCTCAGTATACTGAGCCTTTTTTTCTTTTCTTTTTTTTAAAAAATTTGTGTTTTTCTTTTTTTTTACCACTCAACGTTCATCGAGCTGGGAAACACGGGTTTTATTTTGAAAGGTCTCACCGGAAGTCTTACCTTGAATCATATTACACTTGACATTAGTGTGCTGCGCAGGCTGCCAGCTGCCAGTCGCGATGAGGGGGGGCAAAACATTTGACAAATCCCACGAAATCACTTGACTATGGCGGAGGGATTCTCCCCCGGGATGAAGCGAGAAGATCAGGAAAGGTAAGAAAATATTTAACTTTTTAGTATGTTTATTCAATTAGCTGCATACAATTGATGGCAAAGTTACTGTTTGCTGTACCTGTGTCTGTCCAAGGACACTTGCCTGAGAGGGTTCACACGTGTCCTGCAGTTTCATCGTCAAATCAACACTTCAAAACACGTATGAATCATCAGATGAATGAAGGAACCATTTTATACTATTAAAATAACTGCAATACATGCATGCATGAAATCATGGCACTCTTAATGGAGATGCTCGTTGATTAAAAAGTTTAATGTTTACCTGTAAATGACTAATAAAGTCAATGGGTGCCCATAGTATCGCTTTGCCAGACCCTCCTCCAAAACGCCATTAAGGAGGGTCTGGCTACTCCACATAGCATTCGGGGAAGGGAGGAAAACGTGCTCTGGTGTAATGACATTTCTGTAAACCAATCAGAATCGTCATGGGCGGCACTAAGATCCGCTCAGAGCCAATAGTCATGCATGAGAAAACTCTGATTGGACAGATAGTCTAGCTAGCTGTCTAAATTTACCCTGCAGAGATCTGAGCAATAGTCATAAATAGTCCTCATAAATCCATCGAATTTAAAATTCCAACACAAAGAAAGCGGAAGGAAACGGAAAATAAATCATCTGGTGGAATTTCCTGAGGCACTGGAGCAACCCCGGAAGTAGAATGTCAAGGATATAGGGTGCGTCACAAAGCCCTTAAATTGCACCCCCGTCTTCTCCACTTGCCTGCCTTCCTCACGTCTTAGTCCCTCCCACCGAGGAGGCCCGGGAGAGACGTGAGGAAATCTTTGGAAGAGAGAGGAAACGAGCTAATGTGTTTTAGAGGGATGAGACGTCCTTTCCCCTGAAGTGTCACATGAATACGTCAGCTGTTTGGGCAGAGTTAGCAACTCCTTCAGGTGCACGGCTTCCGTGAAGGCTGCTCTTGTATATCCTCGGCTATAGCTCCTCGATAATCCCTCCTCGATGCTCAGTCCTCGGGCGATGAAGTAAGAGCTTTGAGACGGCCTTCACCGAGGAGGGACAGAACAACATCCGGTTCAGCCCAGGACCGAGGAGCCGAGGAGCTATCAAATAAGTGGGATGAGATTCAGCCATATACTAATGGGAGCCTAAAAATGAAGTGATTGTAGTATTGATTGTAGGTATTGGTCTTTTTCCTGCAGGAACTTAAAGATGTCAGCAGTCGTAGTCGTGCACGGTGGGGCGTGGGCCATACCGGATGACCTTGCCAAGGCCTCTGTTGATGGAGTAAAGGTTGCAGCATGTGAAGGGTTTTCAGTGTTGAGAAGAGGAGGTAGTGCACTGGATGCTGTTGAGGCAGCTGTGAGGGCTCTGGAAGAAAACACTGTGTTTAATGCAGGTATACTGTACACAATCTTTCTTCCCAATATTAACCATATAGACACACAAATCTACATTTAAAAACTACATTTGAACCACAGGGTTATACACTCAGTCGCCAGTTTATTTGATGTATTGCAGGACTGTTGTATTAGTCTGCATTATTTTTAGCTAGGTGTACCTAATAAACTGGCAACTTGGTGTATATCTGTACTCTAATTTATGTAATTTAAATAGATCTTAGCAACAGGTTTGAAAGCCACAGCTCTTGGCTCTTATCCATTCATACACCAGTTTAAAAAGCCTCAAACTACTCCCACCTGTCCACCCAGGAGCCAATCACTGATGATCAATATCCTCTTTAATGATTAGATAGTTTTATCTATAGCTCAAAGTCTCCATCTGTTGGTGGCGATGCCACCATTCATCTAGACTCCATTTAGAATCAGAGTGGTGATGATGGTCAACAGAGCTGAGGTTGCTGACTGATTATGGGGCTCAGCCTCATAATCTGGTATTAATCCAAAATGGAGTCTGCACCAAAATCTAATCTACATTTTAGAACTGTGTAACTCCCTCATGGTGACCTCAGCAAGCTTGAAAAAAACATAAACCTGCCCAATAGAAGGTAGACTCCTGTACACTGTACAAAATAACAATCTGCTTGTGCTTGAATCGTTTGGAGACAACTTGACTTGAATTAAGATGAATCCTTTTCACGTAAGGTCTTGGCCATGACCATCACTAACATACTGTTAATGGACAGTTTTCAGAAATGAATCTGTGTAGATCAACTGTCAGCACAGTGATGCATATATTGCTTGTGCACAAATCGTTTTCTGTCAGTGTGATCACAAAACAAACACTGCCAACATGCTTCACACGGACATACAGTATGTGTTAACTCACATTTTTATAGAATTAAGCTACATTAAAGCTACATTTCAGACCGTTAAAGCTTTTGAATTATACATCAGCACCAATGGAACTCTTGAAAAATCCCTTTATGTACCAAACAAATCTGTACAAGTACATACATTCATTATTTCATAAGTACCATGCTCTTTTGCACTGTTTTGTCACCACCCTGTGGACTTGTGAGGATGGAGGAGGCAACATATGACAACAGCCTGTCATTCTTGCACTCTCTCTGTCGGCTGTTGTTAGATTTGATTTAGTTTCTCAGCATTTATAAACTACCTCCAGTTTACATGGACACTCGCTATCAGCTGTGCACGGCTTTGACAACACATGCATCTGTCTGAACCATTGTATAAGTTAGTTACTGATTGTGATTGTAGGGCATGGAGCAGCGCTAAATGCTGATGGAGAAGTGGAGCTGGATGCCATTATCATGGATGGAAAGACACTTGCCAGTGGTGCCGTGTCTTCAGTGAAAAACATTGCCAACCCTGTGTCACTGGCACGGGCAGTGATGGAAAAGGTGTTCTTTTTCTCTTTTTAAAAGGAAACCGTAAGAGACCACTTATGGTTGGAATCACTGATTTGGATCCTTTTTTTTTTTTTTTTTTTTTAAGTGTTTCTAATGGCAAAGAGCTTTTGTGTGTATTGAACTGAGTGGTATTACACAACAATAAAAATGTTTTGCCATTGAACATTTCAGACATCCCACATCATGTTGACAAGCAGAGGTGCAAACCTGTTTGCAGAGAGCATTGGCATGGCCACAGTTCCCACTGATACACTGGTGACTGAGTATGAGAGGAAAGAGTGGGAGAAGCACAAGAATTATCTCACTGGAGTAATGCAGGATTTTAACTCTCAGTGGTAAGTATCTGCAGTGTTGGACTTTATTTTGACCCCTTCTAGTCTAGTCTGGATTTAATTCATACATCTCTTCACAGCATATTTTCAGGTTGAATAGCCTGGTGTGAAACAACCCTTAAATAAATTAAATATAAACTCTGGAGCCTGCTTGGTAGAGAATGAGCTTATATACAAAATGTTTTCACAAAAGTTAAAACAGTGGGAGAATTTTTTTCAAGTCCTCTTCAAACCAAATAAAGTCAATTATTTTCAAGTTGACCAAAAACAACATTCATTAACATTGGATCACAATGTGGTTTTGATGGCCATTATACCAAGTTTCATTAAATGTGAGGATTACTTGGTAAATGCCTTCTCAATTCTCAAAACATCCTATGTATTTTAGCAAAATGTTTTCCGTAAATTGACACCTGGAGATCGGCTCTGTTTTGCCGTTGGGGATTAAGAGCAAAATGTTTTTGTACTGAAAGTTGCCATTAAATTTATTTTTGCAAGTTAGACAGTGTGCAGGAGTTTCTTTGCAACTTTTGACCTACTCGTCCCTCTTCTACGCACCTGTCTCATGTAATAGATGTGTGAAATATTTTTCTGTTCTGAGCTACATGAGAAGTGAAATATGTCCACCTTTATAACCTTTTGTTCTTATTCTAGGGCCCATGATACTGTTGGGGCGGTGTCTGTGGACTCTGCTGGTAATGTTGCATGTGCAACATCAACTGGAGGGATCAGAAATAAAATGGTTGGCAGAGTGGGAGACTCTCCGATCATTGGTACAACTTCATTTACTTGCGCTTTTTCCACTATCAGCTGCAGTTCAACTTAGATGAAATGAAATTAGAAGTCCTCATCATCATATATAATCATTAAGTCTGATTTTATCACACCATAAGCTACTGTAGCCGAACAAGCTACACTGTAAGAGCAAAATTATCATTTCAGTTATACTCCCAACTTTGTTTTTAATCATTCATATTTGTTTTGTAGTATTGTTTTTCATGTTCTCTCTTGTAAATAAGGCTCTGGAGGATACGCCGACAACTTTAGTGGTGCAGTGTCTTGTACCGGTCATGGAGAGTCTATTCTTAAAGTCACATTAGCCAGACTCATTCTTTCACATATTGAACAAGGTGAAGTATCACACTTTCAAACTATTAAGATAAGATTATTTGGGATAATCATTTAAACGTGGAATGAATGAATAATGTTAAAATAGTGTACATGTCTTATGGGTTTAGTATAGTTTAGAGTAATAACAGTTTTGCATTGTAGCCTGTAAGTTTTCTTTGTCTGGCAATACAGAATTAATGCAACAGTTGTTTATTTCAGACAGCACTCTTTTACGACTATGTTTGAGCAGAATTAATTTGACAGTATGACGATTTTAACTATGGCTGCAATGAGTTTGATAGATGAGTGTGTTAGTTTAGTTAGTTGGTTTAAAGGAACACGCCGACTTATTGGGAATTTAGCTTATTCACCGTAACCCCCAGAGTTAGACAAGTTGATACATACCCTTCTCATCTCCGTGCGTGCTGTAACGCTGTCTGACGGTTCCAGCATTAGCTTAGCCCAGCACAGATCCTGCAGGTAACTGGTTCCAACTAGCCTACTGCTCCGGATTGTGACAAAAGTGACAAAATAACACCAACATGTTCCTATTTACATGTTGTGATTTGTAGAGTCACAGCGTGTACAAAAAACAACGTAACATGAGACACAGCCATCTTCTAACAGTAAACAAACCGGGAACTATATTCTCAGACAGGCTTGCTGCGAGCATATCACTCCACAAGTACTGTATTCTTCCGCCTGAGAATATAGTTCCCGGTTTGTTTACAGTTAGAAGACGGCTGTGTCTCATGTTACGTTGTTTTTTGTATACGCTGTGACTCTATAAATCACAACATGTAAATAGGAACATGTTGGCGTTATTTTGTCACTTATTCGGAGCAGTAGGATTACTGGAACCATTCACCTGCAGGTTCTGTGCTGCCCTGATGCCGCTGGAGCCGTCAGACAGCCTTACAGCAAGCACGGAGATGAGAAGGATATGTATCAACTTGTCTAACTCTGGGGGTTACGGTGAATAAGCTAAATTCCCAATAAGTCGGCGTGTTCCTTTAAGACAATTTTCTCTATATGCTAAAAGCATATTAGCAGAATTAAATTGAAAAAAAAAATAGTTTCTGTAGGACTCAAAGAATGAAATGTGGTCTTGTCTGTTTACTTGCACTTTGATGTAAATGTTGCTGTTGTAACATTATGGCTTTCACTGACATGGGTTTGCAAGTTTTTAGAAGCTCTTGTTTGTCTGAAAATGGCAGCAAAAACAGCATAAATGGACACACTTGTCTATTTCTTGTGTTTGTTGTATGGTATTGTGGAAGGACACGACCACACATTGTTCCCTAAATGTGTTTTGTTAACTATTTCCATCTATTTCCATATTTCCTCACAGGTAAATCAGTAGCAGATTCTTCACAGTTGTCTCTGCAGTACATGGGAGAACGTGTCCGTGGTGCAGGAGGTGCTATTGTAGTTTCTCCGTCAGGACAGTGGGCAGCCACATTTACCACGGAGCGAATGGCTTGGGCAGCAGTGGATCATGATGTTCTTTGGTATGGATTAGACCCAAATGAAAGATCTAAAGAGCAGTTATCCCAATATATATAGTAGTATATTATTTATATAATATACTAATATATAAAATAATCCCAATGACCATTTGAACGCATTTTTTAATACTTACTAATCATAGAATTGACCAATATAATATGGAACTGTATTTCTTAGGTTTTCCACTTATTCACTACTTAATTTGCTACTATTGTTTGTAGTCAAATTAAACGAGAAGTTTTTTCTTCTCTAATCTGTGATGTCTAAACCATGTATTGTACAATACAGTACATGTGTACAGTGAAATATATTAATAATATATTATTAGTATCAGAGTCTCAAGATCTCTGTTATTTGAGCAGCTAGTATATACATCTGCCTAATTTTTCTTATCCCCTGAATTCTGGATTACATTTTACATATAATAATATCAGATGTCTGCTTTATTTTATTAAAATCTCTTTAACATTGTGTTTATTTCTCCACATTTCTGTTTATCTGTCCAACTCCACAATTGCACACCTAATCGCAAGTATTCAAAGTCATTATATGTAGTTCATTGTGACCATAGTATGCCTTTTAAATTCAACTTGAACACCTTCTTTAGTTAGTGGGTTCCAGTGCTGTCATGTACTGTATGCTGAAAGCTGTAACTAGTGGATAGGATAAAATAACATTCTGCTCCTATTTTAAAAATCAATTGTTTCATTTTTGGCATTCAATAAAATGAGCTCTTAAAGTTAATTGTTATAAGTACTGCATGTCTGTGAAACATAACTGACTCTGAAACTCACGGTATACAAACCTGATTCTGAATTCAAATTAGATAGTATGACCATGTGATCCTACTGTGATTTAAGACATAGGTGCAGATCTGAAGGGCTGGTTCATATGGTGCTGGAGATAGGAGTTGTTATATTTTCCTCCTAGACTGGACAAATCTTTGAATACCTTTTTTATTTTTTCATTTACAAATTTCAAATTACTTTAGTTTTTGTCCTATAAGTTATACAAATGTATATTGGGAGATGTCAGAACACAATTTTGATACTGTAGTTAGGGGTGTAGATCTGTGCTATCAAGCACGTACTGTATATTATGGATATTGAAATCTCAATCTAAAAGAGAGAAAGTCAAAAAGTATTTGATTGTGTGGTAACTACACTATTTGTCCTGAAGTGTTATACACTCACTGGCCACAACAACTTTATGATTTTTTTACAAAGCTTATTTTTTTTTCATTTTGTGTTCACACTATCATAATTCAGAATGGTAATATTTCTGTTATGTTTATTATTGAGGTCATAGTGGGTAGTGGTTTTGTACTGGATCAGTGCATTATATTGAAAGGCGTTTCTAATATTCTGCCACTCTCTATGTATGTAAATGGTGAATGGTGAACAAAATATTAGAACATAATACTGTATAGAATGCAGTCCAGTTCCACACCACTGCAAACTACAGCCTCAATAACAAACATTTAGTTAAATTAATACATTTCTGACTGTGTAAATCAAAACTGAACTATCATTGTAAAGCCATAATATGGTAAAGCTGTTTGGCTCCCTTTTACAATGGTAAAAATGCCCAAGTTGAAAATATCCCTACTTAGTGGCTTGCATGCAGTTTATTTTTCACAAAAGGCTAGAACTTATACATCCATGGCTAGAACCTGCTTTTCAAATGTAAAAAATAAATAAAATTGCTTTCCAGGCAAGATCGTGTCAAATATTTTACTTTTATATATGGAAATAAATCAACCTTTTTTTTTGTCTACGTGGGACTGCTGAATGCGTTTGAAGAGTTGACGCAAACATGCTCTATAAGACAGTTAACCCTCTGTAACGTTACTCTTGTTTACAGATACAAATTGAAAAAGCACGCTGTAGACGTGTGTTATGTCTGTACTATCAGCTGCTATGCTACCTGTAAACAGAAGCCACGTGACAATCTGTCGGGCTTTGCAGCATCGGGACGAATGACGGCTGAGTTAGAGGAAGTTACTGGGAGCAGCTGTGCTAGCATGTAACCTTACACGAGTTGGATACAGCATTGCAGTAAGAGATAGGTAAGAGTCTTATATATACGGAGACAAATATTTCTACACATCCATACAAGCGTTTGAACAGATGCATGTGGGTGTGATCATCTAACGACCGTTAGCAGCAGCTACAGAAAAAACACTTGCTACCTTAAGGCCTATGCTAAAGCGAGCTAGCTAGCCTGTTAGACAGATTTAGCATCGAGCTGTCTAACTAAATATTTTCACATTTTGTACAACATATTTTTAGCTTTTCTGGCACACGTTTATATTAGTGTAAATGCTATTTATAGAAACAGTGCTAGAGTTTTGAAACAGTGAGTTACATAGGGGGTTACCTTCCTTCATAAGTTAGCGTTAGCTTGCTAACATACATGTTAGCGTTCTGCAGCGTATTCCATGAGCGGATTGTTGTTAGCCGATAGCGTTAGCATGCTAACTAGCAAACCCTTAACTAATTGGGAGAACCTTTCATTATTAGGTGACATTAAATCAACCCGTCTATATATTTACTAACATATTTAAGTAGCGTTTTTTCTATGCACTTTCCAATTCTGGCCTGCTTAACGTTAGTTGTAACTTGAATAGCTAAAACATGGTAACTTGCAGGTAAATTGAACACTATCTTTCCTCTTTGAAGGTTTTCCAAGTTTAGAATCAGAATAGGATTTATTGCCAAGTAAGTAATACTTAAAAGGAATTTGCCTTGGTGATTGATGCATACACCAACGTATTAAAAGGAAATCAACAATAAAGCAAAGTAAGTTTCGGCAAAGACAAGAACCTTTTAATATAGAGCAGACATACACAAAAAAATATGTAAAAGACACGATAACCTAAACAAATATGTACAATATAATTGTTTTAACAAGAAAATAAGGCTTTATGGTTATGTGCCGGATCTGCTAAAAAAAAGTGAGGGGATGTGCAACAGTTCAGGATATAATATGTGCAATGGGCAGGCATATAGTCCAGAATGTTCGTTAATGTAACGTTTAGTGTCTAGGGGTGGGGGTAAAAGTCTGTCAGTGGGAGTCCCGGTGTTGCACCGAAATCTGTGACCCGTCGTGAACTGTGTCCCTCCTGTTAAAATCAGTCACTGATTAAAATGCGTAGCGCCCCCTTCCGTAGTTAAGGTTAGGGACAAGGGTTTGGTTTAGGTAGGGGGACACCGATCTCGACGGTTCACAGATTTCGGTGCAGCGAACAGAATGAATGAGCAACCATTCAAGAAGCATGGGCCCTCAAAGTTGAATCATATTGAAACCCCACCCCACCTAAAGACACATATCTTCTTAAAAAAAAGAAAAAGAGTTATCATGTTATTCACAATTTCATACTTTTGGTCCAAAATATACAAATTATGTGATTTTTGTCCTTAAACCTTAATTTGCAAAAGAAAACCCTGTATGTTTTTTTTCATTTAAAAAAATATGTTATAGGGGCATTTTCTAAGATCTCAAGTTTTCCTGTTGTGCCTGCTATCGGTTGAGCAACAGCAGACGTATATGGCTGGGTAGGTCAGTCCAACACATGAATCCCTAATGTTGCCTATGGTTTTCTGTTTCACCTCGAATATCAATTCAGTTTTCCCAATTGTTAGGAAGGAAACTACTCAAAAACAGAAAATTAAAATGAACTTAAGTAAAAAAAAGGAAGCCTAAGTCAGCAGAAAGGTGTAGTGCAAACTTAAAGTCATGTGAAGTTATAAATATATTTATTTTTATTTTGAAGCCACTGGTCAAGGGCTGATGATACTTTGCTCATCTCATTTGGACTTAGACAGGATGCTTTGCCTATTGCTGTGTATGGCTCCACTGACGTGAGTTTGGCCTTCAAGACCAATAAGTATCTGCTCAGATCATCCCTAGCTTCCTGAGATTAGACCATAATGGTCCCCTGAGCCCAGTTAAATGAACATGGTGCATGATAGCTGTCTTGGAGCATTATTAATATCATTTTTCTTGATCAAAATGGGTTATTTGACGCCTGCTTTCCCCACATTCTGTCTATGTTGTTTTCATACAGGAAGGCAGCAGCATTCATGGATATTGTGGACACCTTTAACCATTTAATACCCAGTGACCAGTTGGATGAGTCCCTGGTAACTGGTCAGAATTTGGAATGTGAAGCCAGTAATGAGTTTGGGCCAGGACTCCGACTGGAAGATTCACTGAAAAACATGCTCAGTGACAAAGACCCCATGTTTGGATGTGCAAGCTCTCAGTTTAATCTGCTGGACAATGAGGACTCCACTTTTCAAATTGCTGGCTCAACAGGTATGTCAACAGACGAAATAGACGGTAAACATACACATAACATATGCTACTACCACAACTTCATGTGACTTCTTCACAATAAAGGCCATTCACAATTAACTAGAAAACTTGGTAGAGGAAGTTTAAAGTATACATTAATAGCTAGCTTTAAATTATTTATATATAATGAATATGTATAAGTTTGAGTATATGTTTTTTAATTTTTATTTTAATTCAGTTTTAAAGAGACGATACACAATATGTCATTGTACATGTGCCAGTGTCAACCAAATGGCAAATTTTTAACCATATCGGTGTTAAATATTGTTTTTGTTTAGTAGTTTGGTCCCTTATATCGATACACAGGGAGATAAATGACATATATTCCTTTGGGCTGTTGCAGGTCTCAGTGATGGTTTAGCATCCACAGGCCTCAGCAGTGAAGTGACAGTTGCAGAGACCCAAGTCAAGCGACCTTTTGGCAGGCAGAAAAAACGTCCACGTAATTTTTTAGAATACGGTAAGTGGCCCATTTAGATTCCTGTTTTCACCAGATGACACCTTCAAATTAGAGATGGTGTGAAACACACTTTTCTGTTTTGTTTCTTCTCATTGAAACAGAGTATAGCAGTGGTCCACAACCTAACAAATCCCCCAGCACCATGCCCCGAGGACGACCTGGAAGGAAACCAGCAAACAGGCTACAGAAGTCCTTTCTTATTGAGAAAGGAGTTAAAGGCACCCAGCTGAAGAAAGAATTAATTCTGGGAGGGCGTATTAATGTTAATGATCTTGATGGTGGATTATGGCTGAATCCTTCTGTTGTATTGAGACGATTAACAGTCACAATTGCGGGATTCAGGATTGAACTGCTTCCAGGGCCCTCTTACACACAAAATGTTGAAGGGAGCCAGTCTGCGTGTCTTGAAGGTGGTTTTTCATATGCTGGGGACATTGGGTTTGCCGTGTTGCCAGATGATTCTGTCAGTGTACAGAATCCCACCCCTGAGAATGTGGCAGAGGTGAATGTAATTGCAAAGAGCTCGGCTGATGATGCAGCCCTCGGACTGGGCCCGTATGTAAATCCTAACGACGTGCAGACCTCCAACGGGACATTAATGGGGAGTGCCTGCACGCAAGAGACAAAACTTGACAATCAAAGTGTTCCTGAAAAGCAAAAGCCAGTCAGTAAAGGAAAAGATGACATCAAAGAGCCACAAAACCATGACAAGAACAGAACTACTGTTAGTAATAAGACAGATGATGAGGAAAAACAACAGATCGTGGCCAAAACACTGCTCAAGTCGAAGCAAGGAATGACTTCTAACAAGAATAAGGACTTGGTTTCAGATAAACCAAACAACATGATAAAGGGAAATAAAGTATCCCAAAACATGCCATCCAAAATCCAAAGAGCAGACCTGCACAAAATTAAATCTCTAAAAGAAAAGAAAGACATTTCACCTTTGAAAAGGCCTGCAGAAAACACCCTAAGTGAGCCTGCTACTAAAATGCAAAAGACACTGGGCACAGGAGAGAGTAAGGTGAAGCCAAAATTGACAAGTACACCTAGCTCTGTAGTGAAGAAGAGCCCATCATCTGGCAACCGTGTTGATCAGCAGGGACCAACTAAACATACTCATCCTCCCACTATCCCCAAAGTTGAGACCACTAACCCGACGCCTGGTCGTCCAGGCCATTCTTTAAAAACACCTGACGAAGGAGGTCAGGAAAAGTCCAAACTGAAAAAACCAGAGAAGATCCTCCAAAGACAGAAAAGTAAAACTGCAAGAAGCATCTCCGTGGAGGAGCCACAGCTGTTTATTCCAGACAATGCTCCTGTTGTGAAGAAGGAAGCTGCGGAGGAGCAACCCTTTAACAGCGAGACGGTATGGGATGGAAACAACTGTTGTGGCCTGTGCAAAAAACACCACAATAACATGTAAGTGTGGCAAGACAGATTGTTATGTTGTTACTGAAACTTAATTACTGCATGTTGTAGATTTAACTTGATAAGTCTGTTTGTTACAGAACTGTGAACAACATTGAATTGTTGACGGTCACATTTCCTCAGCACATGCAACGTGCAGTATTTGAGGGAGTTTAAGACTTGAGGTAGTTGACATGATGAGGGGAAGGTGACAGCTAACATACCACAATATTTGTACAATTATCAAAAGACCTGAGGCCTGTACTACTAATCAAGATCAACATGCCCTGGATTTATTTCAGTTACCCGGCTTCACCTAACTTAACAACCGCGGCCCCGCATAGCTTTGTCACGACGGTGGTTAACAACTAGTTCAATCAACCCAAGTTTCCCAATCCAGCGACGTGCCCGTTCACATAAAAGAGGCGGAGTTTGCACAGCATGACCAATCGCAAACATCTACCAGAGCTGCATATTTTACATAAGAAGAGCACATTATAATTCTGCATAAATATGAAGAACACAGACACGATTTTACAGGCAAATCGCAGGGAGGAAAGCTGGTAAAAAAAAAGCAGACGCTGTTATGCGTAGGCTAAATCACAACGCTTATCAATATCACTTCCCCATCAGTCAGGCAAAAGATCTGACCATAATTACACTTGTGCTTTCCATAAACTGTCGTTGGTTTAGCCTATTATTTCAGTTGCAACCCTGGCAGTGGTAAGCGAAAAATATAAAAACCTAATTCAAACCGATGTGTGGCATTGGCAACACACGGCTCAACAAGCCGACAAATGGCCTATATGTAATTCCCTCCACTGAAAGTATATATCTTTCATAAAAATACCCATCAGGGAATGTTAACGGGGTTGTCGATCTTTAAATGTTTTAACTTTTATGAGCGCATCTCTCTCTCTCTCTCTCTCTCTCTCTCTCTCTCTGCGCACACTGAGCTCCACCTGATCTTCTAAGAAAGGTGACGCCATTATCAATCTAGTATTGATTGGTCAGTAGGCGGTGCTTTAACACCGGTTGATCTCTAATCTCCAACAAAGCCTGCTCCCGAGCAGGTTAGGTGTTCAGCATAAGTTACCATGGCGATTTAACCCGGTAACAAGTGATCCACTGTTGTGATACACAAAACACAAATCAATCAAATAGTACAGGCCTCTGACTGACAAAAATGGGATTGTAATATTGGTGTCATTTTTTGTTCTGTGCCAGAGTGTATCTAGTGCTCAGAATGCTTATTTGCAAAAACAGCTCTTAATAATATCCATACTTTGTTTAGGTTCATGGTAGGCTGCGGCCGCTGCGACGACTGGTTCCATGGCGACTGCGTTGGTCTCGACCTGACGAAAGTACGTGAAATGGAGGAGGAGGACCAGATGTACGTGTGCTTGAAGTGCTGCGAGGACGAAAGCAAAAAGGTGGAGCCCGAGGCCCCGAGTGCAGCCAAACCAGAAGTTCAAGCGAAGGCGGAGGTACAGGATCATAAGCTGTCTCCCAAGCCCCAACCAGGACCCTCCCAGACACTCACATCAGGGGGCGTCCGACCAGTAAGAAAGGTAAGCAGTGTCACCATGAGTTCTTTAATAAAGCTGTTTGATCATGAATTCAATTAATAAAATTATTTCATGTACAAAGGATATTTTATTTGTTCCCCCAGCTAATTCATCCTCTGATATTAATCATAGCCAGGGTTACCACTACACAAGGGTTTGTTGTCTTTTTGCTTTTACTTTGCCTATACAGAAGGCTTGCACGTGGGTGTGTGATTAACATGGTGTACTCACCAAAGTTTAGTGCATTTTCCCACAGATTAAACTCACTCTGTATTTCTTTTTAAAACCTTTTTGGCGCGGGGGGAGGGGGAGTTTATAATATTATGTTACCTTTTTCACACCTTTTCATTTTTATTCATATTTTCGTTCTCAATGACTTGTAATATTAATAATAGGTCTAATGTGCTTTTTGTACTGCTCTCCTTAAACAGGATCCTGATAGAAGGCAGTCCACAGATGTCAGAGAATCAGCTTACAAAACAGGTATTTTTTTAACATTCTGGTTTTAATGACACATTAGTTCAAGGCCAGTGTGGGTTCACTGGGTTCGTGATTCTGTGTTATAATATGTAAACAATATTGAAGATGATCACAATAATACCTGACTAGTCCGTTTTCTTTTTGTTTAAATTAAAACACTTTAAATTATTACATAACATTACATTAAACCTTTTATACTGCCAGTTTAGATTAGACAAATTTCATCAACAAATATGCACAAGACTTAAAAAAAAAATTATTAGTAATGTGTTAATTATATATCTATCTACACAAATCCTCAGTTACAACTACAACATGCTTTGCATTCTTGTTGAATACAGAAGTAAATACAAATCCTCATTGTCCTTCTTCAGATACTTACAGAAGCATATTGCTGTCCTTCGCGTTATAACGAGATATTTAGTTTTGTTTTAACAAGATATTGTCACGTTATCACAACATACAAACTTATTCATCTATAACAAGAAAATGTTCTTATTACAATATACTTTTTATAATTTATCTTGTTAAAACAAACAAACCAATTGCGAAATAAGGCTCATATACACGATTTAATTAAGTTCTACTTCATGCTTGGGCTAAGACATTCTGCTGCGATTGTGGACGCTCAGCCCAAGCATGAAGTAGAACTTAATTCAGTTGTGTATATCGGCTATATTTCGCAATTTATTTGTCCGCACACCGTGTTTTCATTCAAGCAGGAGTTTCATTTTCTAACCAGAAATTATCATGCTATAAGTGATAAATAGTATATTGTAATAACAAGAAAATGTTTCTTGTTATAACTTAATACATTTGTATGTTGTAATAACATGAAAATATCTTTTTACAGCGTGAAAAACATCTTCTTACAATAAACCTTTCATGTAATAATGTGATACTGATACATTTTTCTTCTTTAGGCATGGCAGAAATACGCTTCCATAGATAATACATAACCGCTAAAGTTGCAAATAATTTTCACATTTTTGTATCACAACTCTGTGTTGAATCTTTGATATTTTGCAATCCTTGTGGTCCCAGATTCCCCCCACCTGCTCAGTGGATATTGTCATTCTATCCTCATAGGTTTTTATCTGAAACAAGAGACAAAAAGTAAGACTCCATCTTCAGCTTCAAAGAAGCCTGTGTCTGTGGAGGCAATCAGGCGAAGTGTGCGTGATTCTCTGAAAGAAATCCTTATACAGAGGTGAGTATTTCATGAGTGAAAGTTATTAAAAGAATTGTGTAAATACTAAAGTTTTTATTTTTATTTATTTATTTATTTTTTTTATTGAAAAAGTTTACAAACAACTACCTTAGTGCACCAAACATGTGACGCTTTCTGCACTTCAGGTTGAAGGAGTCTGATTTGGACGTCTCAGTGGAGAGGGCCTCTGAAGTTGCCAAGAAGACGGAGAGAGAGCTTTTTCACTTGTATAAAGACACTGACAACAAATACAAGAACAAGTACAGAAGCTTAATGTTTAACCTCAAAGATACTAAAAATAATGTAAGTACCATTTTAAATCGGGCATGATCTAAATGTAAAGTTTCTTGCATTAGCATGACTATATTTGTAATTATAATTGTCTTATTTTAATTTATTGTTTTGTATGTTTTAGGTCCTCTTTAAGAGGGTTCTCAGAGGGGAAATCTCTCCTGGTAATCTAATTCGAATGAGCCCCGAGGAACTGGCATCGAAAGAATTGGCTGCTTGGCGACAAAGGGAGAACCGACATGTAAGTAATGCCTAAGTCTATGTTGTAGTTTCTTACTAATTGCATTGCATATATTCACCCTAATAGTTCACAATAATTAAATATAAAAGTTAAGCTCAGCAAGTAGTAATATAATTATTTTTAAGGTGTTCTTTTATCAAGAATGGTTGTATTTTGGAAACAATCAGTAACCCTCTCAAAATCAATGAATTCATTTGTTTTTCTTCATTTTACAGACAATTGAGATGATTGAAAAAGAGCAAAGAGAGGCCGAGAGACGGCCGATCACTAAGATCACACACAAAGGTGAAATTGAAATTGAGAGCCAAGAACCAGTGAAGGCACCTGAGCCTGCTGAGGTAAGGGACACGGCAAATATTACTCTGCATTACTGTTTGTCAACAAGTAAGAGGGTGACAGGTCTGCTTCAGCGTCGTATTTTTTCCCCCTTGTCAGCTTCAGTCTCCTCCCAAGGCGACAGAAGTCTCAGCAGAACCTCCAAAACCCCCTGAGAAAAAAGCAGAGAGTACCAACAAGGACAAAGACACAACCAACCAACACAAGTCTCACTTATTTGACCTACACTGCAAAATCTGCACAGGTAAACCCTGACACGAGAAAAAAAGCCATTAAGCTCTTTGTTTATTTCCATGTTATCCTGCTTATAATGTGACATTATCCTCCGTTTCCAACGTGTGTGTAAACATGTGTTTTTTCTTTTTCTCAATAAGGTCGTATGGCGCCCCCTGTGGAGGAGGCACCAACCAAGGTGGTCAAAGTTGCTACTACAGTGGTCCGGAGGCAGTCCGCCAAAGCAGAAGAGACAAAGAGCACAAAACCTGCGATCGACGACGACCTGCACCTCACTGTTTTAGAGGAGAGCTTCCGAAACGCTCAAGGCTATGAAGGAAGGTAAGCAGGTATTTCTGACACTCTGCGTGGTTTCTGGTGTGCATCTTCTTTTTTTTGCAAGCTTGCTCCATTGCCGGTATATTCGACACAGGTCGGATCATATAGCTGGAAGAGATGAAGAGGCCGCTTTCCTTTCCAACCTGACGGTCCTGTGGCGAGGATACATTCATATGCACGCTGTGGCAAAACTCGTGACAAAAGCTTTCCCTGTCTCAGGCTTATTTGACAACTTGACTGAGGTAATGTGGACACAGCTCAACATATTGACTTTGAATAGCTGCTGCAAAAGTATTTTGTACTAAGTCCTGTCAGAAAGTTTTGATCTTTTTTTATTTTTTATTCTTTCTTCAATAGGATCTTCCAGACAACATTCAAGTTGGCGGAAGGATAAGTCCACAGATAGTGTGGGACTACTTGGAGAAGATTCGGGCAACTGGAACAAAAGTGAGTTTTTGGCAGCTTTCCTTCTTAAAGGGATAATACAGCCTGTAGTAAAAATCTGTCAATAAATTTAATCACCCTACATATGGTATATTGTGATCAAGAGCAGTTTATGTCCAGACCGTTAACCTCGAGATTTGTAATGCCATGTGATGCATTCCAAAGTTCTGGTCAAACTTCTTGCCCATGGATTGCAGATTTTACCGACGCATGCTTTTTCTTTTATTAAAGGAGGTGGGCCTGATTCGCTTCTCCCCTGAGACGGAGGAAGATGAGATCTCTTATACTCTTCTGTATGCCTACTTCAGCAGTCGTAGGCGTTTTGGGGTGGTGTCCAATAACCTGAAACAAGTGAAGGACATGTATCTCATTCCTTTGGGTGCCACTGAAAAAGTTCCACATCAGCTTGTTCCCTTTGATGGGCCAGGTAACCTGACCACTAAACCTACGTTATTTCCTCTCTGTAAATGATTACCTTTCTCATCTTTCACACTTAATTCATCTTTTCATTTGACAGGTTTAGAAAACAACCGTGCCAACCTTCTCCTTGGGCTCCTCATTCGCCAGAGACCAAAAAGGGATTTTCTTTCTGTTGACATGAACGAAACTGCCAGGATTATTCCTGAAATCAAGCCCATCACCGTTTCCGCAAAAGAAACCAGAGCAACAGAGGAAGATGAAAAATTGTTCCTCTCTTCCTTGACTACTGCACATAAAAAAGAGGACAAACCAGTTAACACTACTGATGATGTTGATGAGCCAATTACAGAGTCTGTGGAAGAACCATCTGCATCAGAGGAGACCAACAATCAGGAACCAGGAAAACCACTACGCTTTCTTCCAGGTGTGTTAGTAGGCTGGGGTGGGGAATTACCACCTCTGCCAGATGTTGGAGGTAAACCTGCAACAATAGCAGATGACACCCAGAAGACCCAACCAGCTCCAAAAATGGAGGCATCAACTGGAAACTCAAAAAGTCCAACAGCTGCTGCATCACGAGATCGCTTTGTCATAAAGAAGAAGGAAGCTAAACCCGTTAAAGCTGAACCGGAGCTATCCAGCCCGACTGATACATCTGCTGCTAACAACTCATCAGGAAAGGAGGCTGCAGTGGTGACCCATGGGGCACCAGTCTCTCTGAAAGATAAGCCTCCAGATGTATCGACTGAAGTTTTCCTGGCAAGCTTGTCAGCAGCTCCAGTTGGGACTGTAACTAGCAGCGCTGCCTGTGCAGACAAAGGCAACGCTGGCCTTTTGTCTGAAACTGAAAAAGCACCGACTGAAGGGAATTGTTTGTTGCAGTCAGAATCCCAGGCTGCTCCAGCTCATGCTAATAGCTCAAAGCCTCCTTTAAGTGGAATACTGAAAAAATCGTCAGCATATTACACTGTGAATGAAGATAAAACAACGGTGCTACAAAAGGATAAAGCCAGCCACCCAGCTCCTTCGAGTCCCAAACCAGTTCCTGTGTTGAGCAGCACTAGAAATCATTCAGTTACACTATTTCACCAAGGATATTTACAGGTTTCTCAGGCCAGAAACAAACCGCAGGAAGAAAGGCAAACAACTATTCCATCATTCGCTAGTGAAAAGGAAGATCCTGGCATGTCCCAGGCTAATGCTACAGTAACTCAGACAGTATATCCTCCTGCAGTCCAAGGACCACAGATCGAGTGTTACACAGACACCTCTGAGCTCCAACACGACTCCGTAATGGCACCAGCTCTCCCAGAAAACAACAGTACTGCACCTATCCCATCGCAGCAGCAACCGCCTCAGGTGCCTGGCAGCTACGACTACCCAACTGGCCCTCCTCCTAACACTTTCTCCAGCCCACACACCGAGGATCAAAACCACAGTGCACCATGGGCTCAGGGTAGCACTTCACACGCTCTTTCTGGACTTCAATCACAGTACGCTGAGAGCTACCCTGAACCAGCTGGCCGACCTTCATCCCTGGCCAAAGACTACAAGCGTCTAGATGAGAGATACTGTGACCCGTGGGAGAGGCCGCGAACAGCAGAGGACCGAGACCCCGGCAGGCAGAGCCATCACAGGGACACTCATCACGGGAAAAAGAGCAGACACCACGACCGGGAGCGGGAGAAAAGGCGTGAACGCAGCTATGACAGAGAGAGGAGTAGGCACCACGGACACTCAGACGACCGCTATGGTGAGAAAAGGAAAGAGAGGCACCACAGCGAGGATCACAGCAGCCGTCATAAGGACAGACACAGACATAGACGGGACTCTGATTATGAGAATGGACGGAGAAGTTCAAAAGACAGTTAACTCATAATTGTTTGTTTTTTTGTTTTTGTTTTTTTAAGCCCTGCTAGCAAGCGTTGGGGGCTCTAAGAAAGACTGCTAGCTTGTTGGTTACTTTGCTGGTTCAAACCACTTCAGGTATATTGGCTGATAGTGGAGTTATTTTATACAGCGATCTGCAGCTTGTATGCCATTTCCTTCATACAAGTTCCATTTTACGTTATTGACAGTACAGCCAAAATGATTTGATAATAATCAGTTGGATTGTGAAGATCTTTATAGTCATGTTCGCTTCGGACCAAGAAGAACTGAATATTGGAACAATTTCAACATTTTTAACCTTTTATTGTATGTATTGTGTTCATATTGAGCTGCTGTGCTACCAATGATCAGTAAATGTTTTCAGTCTTGTGGTAACATACAAAACAAGTGTGGACCATTTAGTGAAAAGTTTAAATTGGCATGAATGTAACACATAACATGTTTAACTGAGAGCGGTGATCTAAACAGCAGCTTTGCTTTCTTCCCCACAACTTAAATTCTTTTAAATTGCTTTAATATTTTATAACTTACTTTTTTTGAAAAAGTATGTACATTTTGGCTTGTAATATACATAGATGAAGTGTGCCTTTGCACTGTGTTTATGTACAGTTCTTAATAAAGCTAATCCTTTTTTATTATTGATTATAAAAAAACTTCTACTTCTTTCTAAATGTATTAAAGATAAAACCACCTGGATTTACATTGCTGTATTACATGTTGTAGATGTGTCTGCCTAGAAATCAGACACAGGGACTTAAATTTACATTGTCACAATTGTGTTTTAGAAATTTGTCCATTAGAATAGTGACTGACCCCCAGGGATTACAACATATTTGTTTGCGATATTTCATCCAATTGAGTTCATCCAAAAGTCAGATGAAACTCTATCTGTACAGTGTTGAAGAAACAAGTATTAAAATATAGTGTAGTGTGAACTTCCCTTTAAAAAAAAATAAAATAACTACTGCCAAGTGTTACACAAATCTCCTTATGGACTAGTTTGTAGTAGGGCTAATTACTAATTAAACTACTATCACGTCACAAAGGGAGTTTTACTACTATTCATTGCCCTCATAAACATTAAAACCCTCACTATTAAGAAATCCTAGCGGCTTGGTATCTTTAAACATATAAACATTTCTGAGACTTCCTTCAAAGCCTTTTGAAAACAACCCAGAAGTAACAATTGATACATTTCTGTATAATTCAAATCCTCCAAAGTAAAGCTGACCGCCATAGTTTAAGGCCACGTAACGCTCAAATGGGTCCATGTCTTCGAAAAGTACTTTCTTATTGTTTAGTAACACCTGGATAATTGTGCTATTTAAAGATATGGACACATTGTGCCATGTGTTGCAGCACAGTGTGAGATTTCTGACCGTTATTGGGGGCGAAAGTCTCTCTCCAAGATTGACAGCGATTTTGAGGTGGCCGTTCTCAAGTCCAACTGTGAGGTAGTCATCATCTTCATGTTCAGCCCTTCCCATCCACATTATCAAACTGTCATTTGAGCTTGTGTGGAAGCTGAAAGAAACCTGTGTGTATTGAACATTTCTTGTGTTGTATCTTGGGTCCTGGTATTTAACGTATGAGCTTCCCACAAACTTAAGAGTGTCTGTGGCTATTTCTGTGTCGCAGTACCTCCCACCCCATCCCAAGGGGCATATGCAGCGGTATGAGGTAACACTAGTTGGAGAACATAAGGAACCCTGCTTGCAGATGTTGTTTACACAGCTTACAGACTGGTTACACACAGAACCAGTCCATGACGACAGACACACACATGTGAATGAGCCATTTCCTGTTGCCCTACAGTGACCTCCGTTTTGGCACACCTTGTACCCACATGCGGTCCCATCCCAGTCCCCTACGTTTGCTCCACTTATTGCCCCCGTCTCTGTTAACTCAAACTCTTCACCGTTGAGGAGAAGTTCTCTTAAACCACCAGTGAAGCCCACTGGCCCCCCTTCATTGGCATCTGTGGAGACGAAGCTTAGAGTGGACACGCCCCCGACAAAGATGTCTGTAGCAACATCGAGGGTGGTCATCCCTTCGGTCACATTCTCTCTAACCTCCTCGTTATCCAGACTGAGGAAGCCTTGGTGACCAACTCGGCCCGCCTTCACCGTGTGCCAGGTCCTGCCGCGCAAGTCCACTCGCTCAACAGACTGCAGGACGTGGGTGCCATCCCCAAGATTGTATCGCAGCTGGACAAACCCGGATGTCAAAGAGAGGCAGAAGAAGTCTCCTGTAGGAAGAAAATAAAACATTAAAACATTTCATTAGTAAGTTCTTTGTTGTAAAAAAAAAAAAAGGGGTCAGTTCACCTACATTTTCTACAGTAGAATAATAATTCTAACGTAACCTGTTCGCTGCAGTGTCTGTCTGTTGATTACCTAGACTTACAAGAAGATTGTTTGGAAAGACACCTTACTGTTGAATTTTTTTAATGTAATGTTAAAATTTGCTTTGAGCAACACAAACTGAATTGTACTCATCCTTGCTGTATTGAGGTCTGACAGATATTTTAAAAAGCTTAAGTAAAAACATAAGTTTTATGTTTAAAAAAATTAGTAAATACGGCTCTGTGACTTATACTTGTGATAATGAGTAAAACGACTTTGACTTCAGTCGATAATGTAGCAGAGGCAAAGCTGTCTTTCATTATGAATTTGGCGGCTATAGGATCACTATGGAAATATGTAATATTAACTTCTAGTGTTTTTATAGTTAGCTTTAATTTCATGCATAACACTACTTTGTTTTATGTTACATTATGGATTGTTTTATTTTATTCCATTTTCTTTTCTGATGCTCTTTAGCATGAAATACTTACAGTTTGAAGAATAATTAAAGCTATTTTTTTTCTATGACTGTATAAAATGATGGAAGGTGCTCCAAAATTGCATTATATCATCTACTTAATGGGGCTTCTTTGTAGAGTTAAGTGCAAAGTGTCTATCAGGTATTATTCTTTCATTATACTAAAGAAACAAAGGATGATTTGGTATGTATAATGTGTGCCATTGTGGCGGGATGTAGGGAGAAAACTGATCCTGGTTCTTACGTGTAAACATAATGACATAAATATAATATTTTGTTCAATATAAAGCTGGAATTGAATGCCCTCACCAGCTCTGGAACTGAGATGTTGTGCAATGTAGACAAGGATGCCATCCGGTGATAAAGGCTGGAACTGCAGCTGCAAAACAGTCCTGTGTCTTGTACTCATAGGTGGGAATGACATCCATGAGGACTGGTTACCGCTGAAGAATGGATCACTGATGGTCACAGCTGAACAAGCAAAACAACATAGCAGTTAAATAACTGGATAGTGAAGATATTGTCTTATTAATTACCAAAACACATGATACAGATAGGAACCGTTCTCGCAGTAAAGTCCTGCAGTCCCCAGGGGGCACTGGCAGGTATATCCATTCGGGAGAGGGATGCAGGTGGAGCTGTGGGCGCACAGAGGAGGGGGACTGTGCTCGACATCACACACAGACACGGTCTCAGAACAGAGTGCTCCCTTCCATCCAAATGGGCACTGGCAACTGCAGACGGACACAGTCAGACACTGTAAAAAGCTAGTGAACACTGTCAATTCCTTTCGCTATACTTGCACTGTGTAACTGATTTTCTGTAGGTTACTGATGTCTCGTCGAAAAACATGGGAATTTACATGTGACATAAAGTTACTGGGTGGATTCAGCTTAGCATTATTTTTGAGTGGGATCCTTATAGATAATCAGAAAATAAATCCATATTATTGTTTATTTTCACTTACTACACAGATGAGCCAGAGTCCACGCATGTCCCTCCGTTTTTGCAGTGAACATGAACACAAGGGGTAACTCCACACTGACCCACGCTGCGCCCAAAGGCCGGATGTCCCGCAGGCTGTCCCAGCACTTGGAACTTTCTGTCTCTTCTTGTACGAAACTGCACATCAAAAATGCACCCTTTGAAAAGAACAAACACAAGACCTTATGTCAGCGGGATATCTTTTATTTCTCTGATAGGGAACCATCAGAGGAAACACAGCAATCTTCCCTTGTATGAAGTTGAATGGTGCGCACACTAAAATGTGATTAATCTGAGCTGTGTTTGCCACTCAAATAAGGCCAATAAAAAGGAAACACCTATTAAAATGCGAGCAGTGTTCGAAATGAATATCTTTGATGGTTGTTTATTTTATCGGGTGACACCACTGGGTTTTATACTGAAATCTGCACGACTTTATTAGATGTTAACTCTTGAATTTGATGGAATAAAATCTCCGCAGTCTCTACATTTCACATCTGTTTTTTCCCCTCCTTTCATCATGCATCTCCCTCATCATATAGGCTTTTTGCTTTAATAATGCAATTTTATCAAGACAATATTTGCTTTGGCCTGTACCTGCAGAGCACCGGGCCTTCTATAAATATAAGGCCTGAGCACAAACCATGTAGTCATCTGCACATGTAGACTCCTGTCTCTGCTGCATTAGTCATTGGCATAAACAGGATGCAGGGGAAATGTCATGCTCATTCATGAATATGCATGGCATGATGCTGTCTTTTTGGCAGACTCAAGTGATGGTTGCGGTGCTGCAAACATAGACTGTCGAAAAGCGAAGCAGATTCATAGGGAAGATTATAAAATCTGGTTATTTTTGTTTTAGCTGCACTCACTGACTCTTGTAACAGAACCAAGAAACCAGAGGAGCCAAGTCTAGCATTAATAAGTGACAGTAAAATGTGCAGTAAATCTGGTTTCAGAGTAATATTTTCTAAGTTCCCGTGGCAATCTTTAAAAACAAAAAAAATGAATGCGGTTGAAAAGTTAATGACCCTCAAGATCTTCTAGCAAGTCTGATAAAAAAATATCTACATCAAAGCAGCATGAAATCAGTTTTTTTAATAGACAAGCTCGATAAACAGAAACTTCCGCGTTTCGTGTTATATGATCAACAGCTCAAATTGAGTAACTGATTTGTTTTTTTTTCTCCCAGCAGCAGACACACTACCTCCTCTGCCACCTTTCCACAGGGGAGTGTGGATCTGTTGATAACTGGGAGTGAAGTGCATTATCAGTGTGTTCACTGCCAGCCATCATGATTAGGGCTCAAGGAAGGTCACACAGATCTGATTAGACGCTCATGAGTTCTCATTACATCCCGAGCAAAAAGGTTGTGGTACCACCAGGGTCGCCTGACTCAGGTAGTGCTTACCAGTACAGGGGGAGTATGACAGTCTGATACAGCATGGGCAAACTGATGCTTTATCACAGCTGATTTGATTTTGGAAGGTTTATTTGGCAAGCAGAAAAATGAATTATACGATGATAAATAAGCAAACGCACAAAAGCGATCTGGTCCTTAAGTATATATAAAAAAAACTCTTGTTCACCTCAAATGGATCTGCCATGACATTTTAGAATAACAAGTTTCATTGCTGTAGTGCAAAGACTGCTGAATATGGTTATGATGATATTCATAGCTGTTGTCATCATTACGGTTATGGCAATTTTGCTCCACAGTTCTGCACATTAGCGGGCACAATGAATGCTCTCCAGAATATATTCCTATATGGGGTCACCTGAGAAAAAGCATAAATGATGATGATGACAAAGATTATATTCTATGGCACCCTTGTTCAAGTGACTTGTCAGCAGTGGAATGGATTTGCACACAACGCAAAACTGTACGGGGGTGTGAACTGATTAAAGGGTGCAGATACAATCAACCTCAAAGCTTTGTTCTGCCCTCATACAGCAGTCCGAGCCTGTAGCTCCCTTTTTCATTACACCCCTTCCCCTCTGCTTACAAAGAGACAGAGATCCTTGAAAATACTCCAAGCCCCAGTGCTCTTACTCCAGACAGCAGTGTTGGGTAGTAATAAAGCCGTAGCAGTCTTACCCTGAAAGCCATGACGGAACCTGGATCCAAGTGGCAGTAGTTCAGGGGTGTACTCATTATATCCACCCACAAAGAGCTGGTTGAAAACATTGAGGCCTAACAGGGGCCCTGGAGATGATCCTGTTCGGTTACGTTGTCCGTCAACCTGAGAAAGACATAGTGAAATGTCAATACTGAAGCTAGAGTCTTAGAGTAGGCGGCAGCGTGGGAACACAGTTTATTTAAAAATCTGCCAAAACGTATGACCCCGGATTGATCGCTGAGTTATTCAGGATGTGTCCACCTATTAGCCACAGTAGCTGCCATACTCCCATGCTTTTGAAAAGACAGACCTTGCTGACTCAATGCAGATTCTTTAGCCACACTTAGATGATGTAAACATTCTGATTCCTGGTCACTGGATCAAAATAATTTGTTGGTACTAGCAGAAAACCTGATGGTGTTCACAGAAACTATAACACATTTTACCTGCCTACACCAGCACCACCAGGCAGGATAGATCTATAGTATGTACACAGTGCAACATATAAAGTATATAACATTTGTTCGGTATACAGTCAGGTGACAAATTAAAGAAAAATGGTGAATAAATGAGGGTAAACAGGGGTTGCTAAATGGTTTGATGAGATGAAATGAGGGAATATCATTCAGAACAGTATAACACAGTAACATCCCCTCTTTCTATACTTCACCATTGGTCTATTGTTCCTTCTTTACATTGTTTAATCGTAAAATGCCTCTATCTGCACTTTTGCTACTGTTTGAACTATCTGGTTAGATGCTTAACTGTATTTTGTTGCACTGGTGCTGTGTGCATTGACAATGTTGGATCTAATCTACACAAATTAATCCATTTCTACTTGTGACAACTTATCACAGGTCATTGCCTCAGTGTGGACATGGTTTTGAGAAGTTCAACTGAAGAGTAAATTTTTTCACAAGAAATAGAAACATACAAATACAAGTCAGAATTAGTTAGGTACCCCCTTAAATGATAACATCTATTTAAAAAAAAAATAGTGTTTGGAGCATTTAAGCGGTTCTGGTGGCTTTCCTTTCAATTATCCCCCATCCGTATATGAGTACAGTATGTGTATGAGTAACCTTTTTTTAATACAAAAATGACACTTTTCTAAACACCAAATCACCTTTAGCCATCCTGTTTGCTTTGACCTTCCAAATGTAACGGTGTGAATGTTGACCTGGGGGTTCAGTTGATCACTGACTATAGCTGCTACACCTGATCCAAGGTTGAATTTATGCACAACTCTGCCATTTCGTAGTCCCAAAACGAGGAAGTCATCACCATCATTGCCTGGAAAACACATAGTTTGTCACAAGCACAGAAGACATATGTAAAATATTCTGCTTACATTATTAACACTACATTTATAACAAACATTTAGAATGAACAATACATTTGTCTCCTTTAAGATGAGTTTTAGTATTGTTTCATATTTTGCCTCTCTGCTTGTTTAATTCTGTGTAACTTGATCACTGCCATCCAATAATTAAGGATGCCACTTCATCAAACCAATTATCAAGCGAATGGTTCGTAATTCATGTTTTTATATTGTGCCTTTGAATTTGTACCATTTCAAAGAGTGCTGCTTGCTCTCTGTCCTGACAAGTGTTTCATTATTCATATTCCTATTGTTTTGTTTTGCCTGCACCTTGATGCATTGTACTCTCAAGAGGAAACAAGTGCAGAAGATCCACAAGATCTTTAGCTTTTTAAATTTTTTTTATTCTTCTTCGTTTGATGAAATATGCTGGTGACAATGACGCTGGCGGTTACCTGCTACCAAATCTGACCCTACAGAAGGGAGATCCTAATTTAAAGTGATGGCTGCTGACAGCATCACATTGCACCTACACCTCAAAGTCTGTTTAATGCAATTAACACTGATACTTTTGAGATGCTTGGGTTTTTTTATACTAGCAATGCCAACATGCTCCCTTTGAACGTCAAGAGCAATAACAGTTTAACTGGATATCAACTAATTACTGGACTGCAGGAAGACTCATCATTAATGTCTCAAAATCTGCCAAAAAAGAAAATCCTCAGGGAATATTTTTGATTAGGGGATATCAGAGGAGTGGAAATCTATTAGATAGCACATTACAATACACAGCGGGTTACACATCTCAAAACACTTCTTTTTAAATCCTTAATGAAGTTTGACAACTGAAATCCAATGAAGGAGACGTCTCACAGTTGTTTTTCTCTTTTCATTTGAGAATGATTTTAAATTGCTGTGCAAGTGTCTAGATTGAGCTCACCTTGTCCTTTATGCCCAGCGAACAGCATCAGGTTGTTTTTCACAGCAGATGAATTATTGGCGAGTGTGAACCTCAGCTTGAACTCGTAGAAGAAACTGAGGCTCGGGATGGAGGAAAATGCCACGAAGGAAGTGTAACCAAACTCATCACTTCCACTGAATCTGGCACGAGTGATTGTGATGGCTGCAAAGCAAATGCATGCACAACTCATTCAGTTCATATTTGTGTTAAAATGTGACTAGTTTTGGCTGATTAAGGGCTTTGTGTGTCTGTGCTGTTATGAATTGAACAGATCTGATAATTCATCATCTCCCTCACAAGTTACCAAAAGATGGCACTATTGCTACACATTACATACCAGGGGTTAGTGAGATATTTTCCTTTCTGAATGGTATTAGATGATGACCTGTTTTCAAACACTATCACCTCTTCAGTCCTATTCTATTTTCATTAGTAGCTGTTTAAGAAGGGTTTTGGCAAGCACGCATCGCTTCATACCCAATGTTCACAAGGGTAGCACAATAATCCCAGTGATATTCAATTACAATCTCAAGTTTACTTATTCAGCATGCATGGTTGATTCAATAATGCTCTCTCTTGTATTCCATCCCAGCATACCCATCTACTTGATTTTACACTAGGGGCTCAATGCAAATTTCCCCACGCTTCAAAATAATTTTTTTTGCGGTTCTTTTTTATTTAATTTTCTTTACACACAGCAATGAGGATTTAAACACAAAACTGCTCTTCTTCAATGGAAACACCTTGCATATTCTTCTGCAGCCCCAGGCAATGGCTAAGAGGAGTTGAGAGCTAACCTCTGTGACTGCCCTCAGCTCTGTTTAGCTGCTAAATTATTAATGAAGCTGGAAATGCTTCTGTTATCATCTCTAGTCTGGTAGAGCTGTATTTGCCTATTGTTTCACTGAATGGCCCGAGTGTTACATGTAAAGCTACAGCTTATTTTTAAGATGTGGCGTGTGTGTGTGTGTTTGAATTGATCATAAACATGATTGTCTTTATGCCCTGTAATAACAATAACAAGCTCAGACCAGATACCAACATGTCAGCCATTACTACAATATTAAATGACCTTGAGTGTGTTTATACGAGGCTATTTGCTCTGTTCATGGATGAATTACCCTTGAGCTGACTGTACAAATGAATTAAGTGTCTGAACTGATCTAAACTGATATTTGCAAATTTTAGAAGACGAGGAATTAATAAAAAAATTGATTATTACAAATGGGATATGAAACTATTCGTTTAGTCAGTATTAGTAGTGTCATATTACTTATGTACAAGCGGTGGACATAATATAATGAACAAAACCAAGAAAACACTTTGTGAGGGTTATATTGTTCAAATGTTTGCTTAGACTGTGACAGGAATGTTCTGAAAACTTCTAAATCTTAACTTGAAGCCACAGTTTGCAATATTGCTATATTAGGTTTCATTATATTACAAGGGTTTGTTACCCTGTGTTTGTAAATTGGACAAGTATACAGTGGAAGGACAGGGAGTTAAATCAACACCTCTGACAGTCTCCACAAACACTGAACATTATACGTTTCACAAAACTAACATTGCAATTGCATTTTTATTCAATTTAGGTCTCAATTTCCCTGTAATTTTTAAAATAAAACACCCTATGTACATCTCTTTCAACAGATACTATAAGACTCTAAAGCTCCATATTTTAGAATCTGCAGGCAAGTTTAATCTCATACAGTAACTCGAAGCCTGGGTTGACTTTACTATCAGAGACCTTTGGGTTAGCTGAAAAACATTCATTCAAATTCACAAAGGTCCATATTCATTCTTTTGATGTAGGAGGTGATAGGATTGTTGATGTGTGAATATAATCAACAGAAATCCTTTTTTGGAGGTTTTTTGGTATACAGTATTTGTTCCTATGCATAGTTTCTTTAAGCAAAAGGGGAAGTTCTCTCCAAGGAATCTGATGAAGATGTAACCATACATCGAAACGTTAGTCACTGTTATGCACCTTAAAAAATAAAATCATCAAGTAAGAAGACATCTGTGTTGCACTGGCAAATATTTTGAAATGTTTTGCTATTTTTTCTTTAAGCAAACTCAGCATTGCATAACACTTTGTAATTATGGTTCAGTGCTGGTTAAGGTAACTAGTGGTTACAGAACATACTATTAACAAAGAAGCTTATGGACTGCCTCCATGAAATGCATTCATATATGGATTATACACCACACTCTGTCAAATAATATCACATAGCATTTCCACTTTGCTGGGTATTTGTGTAATGTGGTGCAAAGCAACAGGAGCGGCAGAAGAAAAACAGAATGACAAGCGGCACTAGATTGTGAAATGCTTTCTGAGAAAAGCTGCATGTATATGGTGTGCATCTTGGCTGCCACAGTGCAGCTGGGAACAACTGTCCTGAGTTAGAGATACTGTAAACAGTATACTATTATATTCTTTTCAATCTCGGCACAATGCAACGTTAACAGAAACGTCACTAAATCAATACTTAACTGAGGTGCTGATGCGGAAAAAGTGCTGCACAGTGCACGGCTGTTAAACCATTGAAAATGGATTGTGTGAAATGTATCTATGAAAATATGATGTACTAAAAAAAGAATGCATTACATAACTGTATGTCTGCATTTGGCTGTTGTTTATTTCTTTATTATAAGATATGGGTTAAACCAAGTATTATTTTTCTTTTCTTTTTTTTCTTTTTCTTGCTTAATGCCCTCAGCCCTCAGGGTAGGCACTTTATTTTTGGCAACGTTGGTCAAAAATTCCATAACAATCTTTCAGCATATTGTAATTCAAATGGTCTCAGAGAAAACTAGACTTCGGCACCTCCTCTTGGCTCTGTTTTGACGGGAGACTTCGGCCAATCACAGGTCATTACAGAGAGACACAGCATTCCTATTGGCGGTTGCATGAAATGAAGAAGCGCGTGCACATGTCCCTTCGATGAAAGTTCTGTTTACCATAGCCAAAGGCTCATGGCTGCAGCTAATTCAAGGCTAAACTATTATATAAGAGACTTAATTGTCATCCATCTATAGTACATAGAGGAACTAAATTAGCAACTGTGAGCTAGGGTTGGCTAACCCTAGCTCATGGCTACAGCTAATTCATGTTCATGTGTATGTGTATGTACCTAACTAAAGCTAAAGGCTTTACTAAGAATACAGAATGGTCATTCTAATAGAATTGCTACAATATAAGGGTATCTGGATGAAAGGAATGATTAGTACTCGTAGATGTTACTGTATAAGGCAGTTGCATATGCCCTTGTTCGTCTGATGGAAGGGGCTAGACAGAGAGGAGCGAGGGAGAGCTGCATTAGAAGGTCTCGCTCTACTTCAACATTATAATTTGCAAACAAAGCTAATGTTTAAAACAAACAGGGTAAACTATGACTGGATTTGAGAAGCAAGAAGTGGTAGTACTGTACTAGTAGTACTGTATAGTTCACATGGTGCATTGCCTTCAGTGTTTTAGTCTCTATTAATTCTAAACATGAATTTTTAACAGGAGGTATGGGCAACTTGTATACAAACGTAGACCATTAAGAATTCTGAGTGAAGTCATTTTAAATATCTATTAATGTTTCATGAACTCAACTCTTCAGGCATTCCAGAATCAATAGCACTTCCTAGTCTTCCCTTTCCTGTTTGTTCATAGACCAACCTTATCTATTAAAGTGCACATGGGAACCAAGAACTGAAAATCTTCTATTTAGAGAAAATATTTAGCTCTTTCATGTTTCATGCTGGACAAACAACTTTAGCTTTTTCTCAAATAGAGAAAAAAAGACAACTACCTTGCTATCACGGACAGTAGTTTGCTAAGGGTACCACATGATGAAAAATATAACAAAAAGCCAAGAGAGGCAGGGGACCTTAGGAGTGATCAGATTTGACCCTAATCTTGTCTGATGTTATCAGGATTAAAATTCAAATGTCAGCCATATACTTAGTTTGACACTGGAAGGTTAGATTACTGTGTTTGGAATGTGGGTGCTGAGTCTGTGGCATGGCTGAGCGATTTATATGCCAAGCACCCTGCTGCTCCTACAGTCAGTTTAGTCAAGCAAAACCCTTTGTTTCTGAGAACCACAATCTGTGAAGCCTATCTCTAATGGCATTACTGTTTGCATAGCATGGACAATTAAAACAGTCACTTCTTGGTCATGCTGAATTATAAGCTTTTGGTGACTGCTTTTTTTATTTAATTTTATTACAATTTTGAGTTAACTGCTCTGTGTAAATGCTAATGTCACAATGACAATGATAACATACTGATGTTTAAGCAGGTATGTATGTTGTCACCATCTTTGTTCAGCATGTTAGAATGCTAACATTAATTACGTTAATTAGCATTAAACACAAATGGGAGTGTCCGTTTTGCATGTATTTGGTCATTAACCACAGTATTGGACAAAAATAAACATGTTGAGCGGTTAATGGTGCTAGGGGAAAAGTCTTGGGATCACTAAAGTCAGAGAGACTTATCCTATGGGGATGTCCGAACAGAATGTCATGGCAATCTATCCAAACGTTCTTGAGATATTTCAGTCTGGACCAGAGTGTTGGACCGACCCAATGACATTAGCGTCCCTAAAATCATGCTGCTAGCGTGCGTAAAAACACAGTATGTTTTTTTTACAGTCAAATACAACAATATTTATTGAAATCCATTCTGTTAATCAGATGTCCCAGTGGTCCTTCAATGACTGCAGTTTATAGCTGTGCATTTTAAATGTCTTGTTCAAGGGGAGACTATATATAACACCAGTTTTTGTGTTTCAATACAATAACAGCACGGAGCCCATCACTGATATCTGACTACTGTAGATAATTGCATGACTATTATAAACTGAGGAAGAGTCAAAATTCTAACAGCTCAGAAATTATCATTAGTGTTGCTTAGCCACTAAAATCACTTTTTATGGCTGTGGAGATGTGTGATATGATATAAAAATAAAGTTATTAGCATATTGCGTTATAAGGTAGCCTATGATGAACTGGTCAACACACAGGCTGAAGCAACGGCAGGCTATCTTATTAATATTATTAACATATATCATAATGTGAGAACACATCAACACCCTGCTGTACAGCAGTAGCCTGACATTTTCAGAAAAAAAGTTCTTAAGAAAAGTTGCTTTGAGTCACACTGCTGGAATTGCAGTTGTTAGGAAATAAAATATTGTTAACTATAAGAGTTTTTTGGAATATTCAGTAAAGCTGCCATGAGTTTCTTGCTTGAGGAAGACGTTTTTTTTGCCTTTTTAGCATAATTTAGTTTCAATGATCCCTTTACTTAACAAGAGGCTCTCATTTGACCAACTGCTCAGGGCTCTCATACACCAACTGTTTGCAGATTAGCCTGTTTAGTAAACCTGCTAAATCTATGTGGCATTGATTTGTGTGGAGCCATTATTTGCAACACTTACGTTCATCACACAGTAGACCTTGTCTTCCATAGGGGCAGAGACATACGGCCTCCAATGGTGACTTTGGGATGCATGTGGCTCCATGACCGCAGGGGTTGCGCTCACAAGCGTTGAACTGGCACAGCCGGCCTGTGTAGAGCGGGGGACACTCACAGAACCAGTCCTCAGCATCACTAAACGTGTAGACATAGAGGGAGACATTATTAGGCCAGAGGTGAAAATGGACCATGACATTGCAGCAACACATCCAGATGCATTACAAGCTCACAGTGGCTTACAGAACACACAGTGAGATAAGTGATGATAAAACACCCCGTGATTTGTAAGCGATTTGCAAAGATGTTATGAGTAGTAGTTAAGAGTAAATGTGTCCAGCCTGATGAAATACTTGTGATATCTGCTGAAACACAAGCATTTGAGGGAATGTGTAGATACTGTCGGCGAAAAATAAGAATCCTAATCTAGCAGCTACTGCAGACATTTCTTTTGGTAAAGGTAAACACACACACCCTGAAAAATAACAGCGGAAAGCAGATAAGTAGTGTGTCAGAAAACTTATAACCAGAAATTTTACACGATTTTCTGTCTTCTTTCCTTGATTCATATACTGTATGTGCGCTTCCTCTCTTGGCAAGAAGATGAGGGTGATCTAGCATGCAAAGTAATATCCAGACAGGGGACTTTATGAAATGCACTAAGATGTGCACAACTCTGAAAGGTATAATATCAGATAGAGGAAGCATTGGTGGGATTTGAAATCTATAAATTAATAATGTGTTTTGAGCAGCTGCACTGCAGGAGGTATTTTGCTTCTTGAGAAACTGGCTTCATGAAATGAAATATTTACATTCTGTCACCGGAGTTGAGCATTGTTAGACATGACTGTATTGAAGTACAAAAGGATGTCGTATAATGCACTAAAAATTTCTAGTGTATGATTATTAACAGGCTGCTAATGTCAATTTTGAGACATTTTAAGGCAGGCTACACCGCTACACATTGTCGCTGCCAATTGTGACCGTTATTTTCATAATAACAGTCACAGATGAAAATTGATGACGTTTTGTTATTTGTATAATCTTTGATAAGCTGCAAGAGGAATAATCAAATATTTAATGGAGCACCTTCTGGTGCAATCTCCATGTTTCAATGCGTTGAGTGCTTAAATGTTGTTGACACACAAATTGCGTGAGTTTTCTTCCAGATGGTCCAGTTTCCTCCCACATTCAGAAAACATGCAGGTTAGGTAAACTGCTGGTAGGTGGGAATATGTTGAGAAAATGCTACTTATGCAGGGCTCTAATACTCCAACCTGCACCCTGCACAGGATAAGAATAGATGGATGGATGGATAAACAAATAAGAGTTTCTTCTAATTGCAGCAAACTTCACAGATGATTTCTTATATGCAAAAAAAGTGAACCTAAATTACTTTACAAATCAGATACTATAGATACCGTAACATTAGATCATGTTCACACATTTTGAATTAACAGCCATATTTCAAAGGCAACCTATTCATATTTTAAACATGCATCTCTGTGGACTAATTTGGACTCTACAAACTGCTTTTGTGGCTTAGTTGAGGATATATTTATTCCATTTACATATTTGTTTTATATAACATTAGATTATTTGTGTGAAATCTTCCTTAGGTCCATAAAGGCTAATATGAGTTGCAGTTGCAAAATGGGATAACAATACAAAATATTGGCCTACAAACAATTCACTACCTTTATTGGACAAAACAATTCTCTTCAGATGTGTTGAAAGCAGCATACAATTAACAGTGTGGGAAAGAATCAGGTCAAGTTCTGCCTGACATATGTTTGTCTTTGCAAGAGATCCTCATAGAACAATTTTGATCCTCAAACGCATAGAAAAACAAAACCACATGTACTATAAGGGCAGATAAACCATTAAAGATGAATTGTCACATAACTAAAGACAGGCAGGAGATATTTTTGGCTCCAAAAATGTGTAGATCGAAGAGGCAAAGGAGCACAGTTGAAAACACTTGAGTTTTAATTGGCCTAATCAAAAATGCGATGTGTGTGATGACAAAAGGTTATTTTAATTTGGCTGAGGCAATCACTTTGAATATGTAATTGTTTTAATGTTTGCACACTCTCTTAAATATGTTAATCACAAATGCATGAAGTTGGTGCGAGCCATTACATCATTCAAAGTCTGCACCGCTGCAGCACGCGGGCTGGATAATTTATTAAGGAAGACTACATTTTTTGTCTAATGAGTACCAGATAAAAGGATGAATAATTGACCGGTTAGCTTATGATATCCCTGTCAGCTTGAACAATAAGCTGTGTGGCCATATGCATTCCTCAGATTTTATTCCTTGTAAGTTATTTACAGAAGACTTCTTTTCAAGTGCTTGTTGGTATGCAAATACACTTCTACAGTAAGGCCTTGATTAGGCTATGCTGCCATGGCAGTCTTCAGTTCTCAGGATGAAAGCTTTTAGCCCACTTCATTCTTTGTTAAAATAAAAAGAACCACTGGGTTTAGCAGATATTATTTATAGATAAGAACTGCTTTGTTACAGAAACACCACTTGCTTTCCAGTATTGTAAACAGCCAATTGGACACTGTTATGCTGGAGACACTGTGATTCCTGATGGGTGGGAGGAAAAAACATTTTAAAGACAACTGTTACCTCACTCAATTATTTGTCCCTTGAATTTCAATATGAGCAGAGGGATGAAGTGGAATTTCCAAATGGCATTCACCGGACACACACAGGTTCCTGTTTTAACAGACGGCTGTTCGATATTTCCCTGACCTCTTCCAGGCACCCTTGCAAACATTTCTTTGGCGGTGAAGAAGGGTGATGTCTGTTAAGTCTCCATAACAGAGTCCTTTGAAACATGCTGCCATGGAAAAGAATACTTTAGATGATACTTGAAATGAAATCCTTATAGAAAGCATGAGGGAACTTTTCTCAAAAGATCAGATATTTCTACGGTCCAACTTAGAACACACTGCACTCTGCAGAAAGCTGTGCCTTTCTGTAACACTGTTAAAGTATATTCACATGTTTAAACTCTACACTCTTCAAATGTGCCAGTGTTTTTATTCAAGGACAGTTTTTTACATTTCTAAACTCCTGAAAAGGAAACCTTAGCATACCTTACAGAACACTGTCCTTTAATAAACTAAATTGCCTTTATGTCTCAGAAATAAAATTCCTCACTTACACAGGTTCAGACAAATTAATTGACACAAGATGATAACATGTATTTGTTTCAGACTTGAGTAAGAATCAGCTGTTAATTCAACCAGGGTGAAATTTTCTGACATTTTTTCTGTAAAAAAAAAACTCTCCACTACTTAGACTGCATGTTGAGATGTAGCACTATAATTGGTCTTCTCTCTCACTAACACACCAGCAAGGTCATCAGCATAAATGTTCCACCTATTTCTATGAAACAATTTTTCACATTTTTGTCACATACACAGTCATACACAGTACAATGTGCAGTGAAATTCTTTGTGTACCTGTTCCGTCTCAATAAAAACAATAATATCAACAATAAAATCCATAAAAATAGTAATATACAACACAATAGATGTCATAATATATGGTAAACATGTTGATATCGTCAGAGCTGCACTTGAACATATCCCAGTCTGTGCGGTCTAGAGCGTCCTGCAAGGCGGCCTCTGATTGGTCAGTCCAGCGTGTCACCTTCCTTTGCACCGCGGCTTGCTGCTTAAGCCGTTGTTTATATTTTGGCATGAGGAAAATTCCAGCATGGTCAGATTTGCTGAATGGAAGGAGAGACTTTGTTTTGTAGCAGTCCTTGAAGGGTGAGTAACAGTGATCCAGGGTTCTCTCTCCTCTGGTGGGGCATGTGATGTGCTGCCAAAGGACAGGTCTGACTCTTTTCAGGTTAATACTGTTAAAATCCCCGTCTAAGATGACGGCTGCATCCTGGTGGTTAACGAGAGCCTCATGTAGTTCAGGCAGAGCATTGTCAGTGTTTGCTTGTGGTGGGATATAAACGGCACTGATGATAACTGAGGTAAACTCCCGAGGAAGGTAAAACAGGCAGCATTTGATTGTCAGGAGCTCAAGGTTGGGTGAGCAGGAATGGGTGAGATGATGAACGTTCCTGCTGTCACACCAGTAGTTGTTCACCATGAGACATATTCCACCTCCCCTCGACTTTCTGGACTCTCTCGTTCTGTCCATGTGGTGAACTGAGAGGAGATCTGCTGGTTGAATGGCATGGTCTGGTACTGTGGGTGTCAGCCATGTCTCAGTGAGGCAGATGATGTTGCCATCCCTCTGGTATTTAATTCTGGCTCTGAGCTCGTCCAGCTTGTTTTCTATTGACTGGACGTTAGCTGGTAGGATGATGGGCAGTGGTGTGCGGGGTGCCCGGTACCTCAGCCTGTTTCTGATGCCTGCCTGTTTAGCTCTAGGCCTTCTCCATGACCTGTCGCTAGCGCATCCATTGTTGTTATTGCCGGCTCTCCTCATGATTGCGCTGAGCCAGTTTGGATCAGGAGTGAAATTTTCAGTGAGACGTCATGAATCCTGTATATTAAAAAGTGTCTTTTTGTCATATGTAGATGACATAGCTCAGGTTAGATTAGTAGATTTTGAAACACATGTAGCATTTGCAATAAAATAAAATAAGGCAGCATGGGCGCCTTGGTAGCTCACCTTGTAGAGCCCATATATAGAGGTTTACTCCTCAACGCAGTGGCTGCGGGTTCAAATCCGACCTGCAGCCATTTGCTGCATGTCATTCACCATCTCTCTCCCCTTTCATGTCGTCAGCTGTGCTATAAAAATAAAGGCCTAAAATGCCCCAAAAAATTATCTTTCAAAAATAAATAAGGCAGCATGTTGAGCTGTATCATTGTTGGAACCAAAACTGTGTGTGTGAGTGTTTAAAAGCTGGAAGTAGAAAAAAAACAGCACACACATGAGCACGGGGTGAGAGACAAACAATAGTCTGAAAGTAAATACAGCTATTAAGTGAAAAGTGGTGTGCACACTGAAGACTGAAGTCTTTTGCTGCATGAGTAGAATAACATAATGTTTTTCTAGACTGCTGTAGAGATGACTAACACCTCACTGTAGAGAATAGATTCCTTTAACTGGAGATCACAATATTATCCACAAAAACCTCCTGCAGATGACACACACGCACACGCGCACACGCGCACACGCGCGCGCGCACACACACACACACACACACACACACACACACACACACACACACACACACACACACACACACACACACACACACACACACACTAATTATTTTGCGCCTTATTTCTTCTTACTTATATATATTAAAACAAGAGCATGTGTTACAGTTGTTGGAGCAGAACTCTGCATCCCAACAGCATCACAGGTTGGTGTTCAGGTAACCAGCTTTATAAGATTTGACTGAATAAGGCTTCTAATTAATCTGATTGTTTATTTGAAGTTGTGAATGGGAGGTGTATACTGTAGACTGTTTGGTTTAGAGCGCTTCGCGTCAGGGTCCTGCATCACCGTGTCTGGGTTCTAATTCAAAATAATGACCTTCTTGCTTGATCCCTTACGTAGATGGGTTGCAAATTATTTCAAGCAGACCCTTGTCCTCTATAATGTTAATCGGCCTGCAAGCTGTAGCCACCCATTTAGCTATTGCTGTTGAAAGTTTGTTGCTTGTAGAGTTGTCGAGGCTTCTCTGTTGCAAACTATCCAGTATGACCTGCCTTTGGCAGGAGGGTTCTCTGCATCACCAATATGCTTGGCCAGCAAGTGGTATTTGAGACTCGATGTACTCCGATGGTAACTTAATTCACATCGACAGTGCATACAACTAAATTGAGACTTGTCAAGAGAACCATCTGGAAGGGCTTTGAAACTGAACTTGCCATTCAAAAGACCCTTTTGTTTATCCATTTTTGCTCAAGGAGGTTTATTTCTGCTAGCCATCCACAATATTACTGCTGCATCGCTTTCTGATTTCCCAAACTATGGAGCGACCCAAGGCTCAAATCACAAAACCCAAATGTGTTAATCGGCCTTAAAAACATTAGTGGCGTTAAAAGGAATTTGTGTTAATTTAATGTAATCATCAGTAGACATTCAGTATAGCCACATATATCGGCAGAAACTTATTGACAATGAGAAACATATATACAGTACATATGAGTAGCCTCATACTGAAAATAATCCAGATTATTTTTAGTTCCCATTTTTTCTTTTCAGTACTGTCAAGGCAGTGCAACATATTCATGGACACATGACATCAGAATAATAAGACATCAGAAATTCACTGGCCTATTCTGTTGTACTGTAGTTAGTTGTAATTTGGAGTCAGAGATCTGGTCCAAAAGAAAAAATCAAAATCAAAAGCAGAGCATTTCCTGTTCCTGTATGTTTTCACATTGAGTCATGTGAGATTTGTCCCCAAGTCATTTTAATACTTAGAGTATATAATCATTATCAGCAACTTTTAGGAAGTCAAGGTTACACAGAAACTCTTTTTTTAAACAAGAACATCTCTACATGTCTAAAAATAATTGTATGGTTGTTTTAAATGCAATCGTCCTCCAAAATTTAAAGACAAAAGCAATAAATCCTCTAATGAGCAAGTTTTCTCTAGAAATATTCTTGAGGGACTGGAATCGCACAAGATGGTAAGCTATTTTTATTTCTCATGTTGAATTAAAATAATTGTTTCTTGGACCTTGAGTTATTTTTTCAGCTTATTTGAAACGAGTATAGCTGGAACTCTGATGAAGATACATTTGGTTTCACTTTCTTTGTGAAGAACACTGGAGGTGTCTTAAGTGGAGGTATGTGTGCTGCCGAAACTGGACCATCACAGAACAAGCAAGGCACCGTCTCTCCTGCAGCCAATTAGCAAGAAATAGTATTCTCTACATGGTTTTTATTGTGTGTGTGTGGTTTGTGAGTGTGTGTGTGTGTGTGTGTGTGTGTGTGTGTGTGTGTGAGTGAGTGAGTGAGTGAGTGAGTGAGTGAGAGAGAGAGAGAGAGAGAGAGAGAGAGAGAGAGAGAGAGAGAGAGAGAGAGAGAGAGAGAGAGAGAGAGAGAGAGAGAGCGCAAACCAGAATGAAATTGGAGCAAGATGGTGCGGGAGATAAGGTAACACTCCAACTTTTTTAAAATCTGGTCTGCACTTCATCTGAAATATTGCCTGCTCTGATCACATGCTCTGATTTAGAGGCACCCCAGACGAAGCCAGACGGCACCACAGGGTGCTATGGCACCCTGGTTGAGAAAAGCTGCTCTACTCAGTAAAACTGTGGATCTATTTATGTAATCTGTGTGTCAATGTGTTCATTTTTTTACTTCAATTAGAAGATAAAAAGAGGTCACACTCTGAAAACTTTAAAGCAGCTATAATCAACATTTTTACATTAACAATGAATCAGGACTATGTGTGTGAAAGGTGTCAATCATAGTGACGAACCCACAGAGAAATGCCAAAGTCTGCAGTTCCCTTCAGCGTTTTGGTGTCTTTAAGCTAATTTTTTTGTTTAATGGCCTGTAAATGTAATCTTTTGGGTCACTCTCACCATGCTCATCAACTATACACTATCTAAAAAAATTAATGCTTGTTTATGAAAAATGCTGTTTGTTGATTTATTATTGCTCATTCATCTATCTAATTAAAAATGTGAATATAATACATACTGTATCAAGCACATCTTAGTGTGTTATTAACTGTTAAAAATCCTAAGTTGGTTTATGTATCAGACAAGGTCTTCAACTTTTAATACAACATAAACATAAATTAACAAGAAACTAAACATCGCTAGGTGCATTATAGATGTTCTCCATTCCTAGCCTCCATCCATACAGTAACCGTAGACACCCTGCAGAGTGCTGCCACCTTCTCCCACACTGAGCCCACTATACATGCCTATTACAAAAGCACAAAGCACCTCAACACAGGTGCAAGTCTCTTCACACCGCACCCACCACAAACTGGTCACAGGTACATCTGTACATCCGCCGGTTGTACAGGGATTGTGCAGTTGTATATATTTTTCTCTAATTGTCTAATTGGGAGATAATGACATGTTGCATTTCATAACTAACTGTCTGACTGTATAAATACAGGTGTCCACTTTCATCTGAAGCAATACTCTTTTCTCGGGTCTGCGCTGTGTTCCGGAGGCGCCGCGAGCAATCGTGGGGGCTGCGATTGCCTGCCATTCAAGTCAATGCTTGACATTCCACCAGCTGCGCCACGGCGCATCCCAGAAGCGTGCGTGAGGGCTCTCTGCTCCACTAAAGATTCACGGCAGGTCTATTTTCACGCGAGCCACAGGTTGTTCGGACAACCGGGCAGGAAGTGAAACAGTGAGACTATCCAGTCAATTTACCAAAAGACACCCCCCCCCCATATCGTTTATGTCTCCTTTAGAACACCGCGGACAACGAGAGATTCATCTTGGAGGTTGAAAAACATAATACGACATCACAGATCTTTTTAAGGACAACACCAGAAAAGAGAAGGCATGGAGTTAAATGCAGCACATTGCCCGGCTATTCACATTGATGTTCCTTAAATACCTATTATACAGTAATGTATCACCTGTCAACCACAAGCCATTATGCTCTTAGGTTTAATACTGATATTTCTACATGCCTAAGTGAACAGAGGACCACATGAAAAAGAGAGAGGAGAGCACCAATATCACCCCAACTGAAGCGACAATCAAAATTCTTTGTCCTCCTATTACATTGTGGCAGTGCATTCCAGGGCAACTAACAGAATGAAGAGAGCTCTGTGCACTCCTGATGACCCCTGCATGCTGTGAGGTTCAAGAGGATACTGCATTAACGCTTATTCATCACACAGATAATTGCAAGGTGCACTCTTTCACAGCATGACAAGCCAATGTGAGCACAATGCCACCAGCTCCTAATTGGTATTCTTAGAGCCATTCATATTCCAATATTAATGGTGCCTCTTTCCATTTCCTGTTTAATAAAAGTAACTGTTAATTGACAGTGTCATAACACAATGAAGAAGACATTTAAAGCAGCTATTTTCTGGATTACCTCAGGTGAAAGAGCATCATATGTAGTTAATGCATACTTAAAAAGTCAGGCAGAATTGCTGGTAAGTGGGGTGTGATGGCAGTCTGATGAGCTGTACTAGATGAAGATGAAGGGAAAACGGATCCTCACATATTTGGCCTATCACAAGGGACTACGTTTCACCCAGGGATTGCCTTAACAAGGAAAATACTGTAGTTTTTTTTTTAAGAAAGAAGTGGGAAGGAACAGGACATTACCAACTTACTCAGACAGCAACTCAAGAAATGTGTCAATAATCTCTCTTACTATTATTTTAGTAGGCCTTTTGAACATTTAAGTAACTGACCATACATTATTACATATTTCTGGGTACAATCAGTAAAGGAATGAAAGACTACAATAATGATATAATAATAATAATTTAACTTTCAATGTAATATGTGATATGAACAAGAATATTTAATGTTAAACATGTCATCAAACAATCTAAAATGAATTTAATGTGCAACAATGGATTTTTTTTACCGCTTAAGAGCCAAAAAGCGGAAACAATTGCTGTAATTATCTTTTAAGTTGGTTTGTGTCAGCAATCAGTTGCTTACTTAAACATCCAGCAGACATTTAACAACAGTAGCATTCATTTGTTGCGTCCACCTAAGGAACGCAAGTCCAATGTTCACTCTACTGTAGTATTAGCTCTGTTTTTGCTCTCCACTAACTTCTAAAGGAAATGTCAGGCTCTTCAGCAGTTTTCACAAACAAGTAGCCATGTGGGTGAGCCATTGTTAATGTGTTTTACATTAGGCCATCTTCTCTTCAGCCAGATAAGTAACTGCTGTAGGACATTTTGGCAATTTAGTTAGAGTATTTATCTGTATTACATTTTCAACATTTTATGCAATTAACAACTCGACTTTCCCAGTCCAATACTTGACAGTGCACAGTAGGCCTACATTAAAATTAGTCCAATGTAGATAAGATTAGCTTGACTGATAACTGAACAATTCTGCATTAAAAAATAGCTGGAAAGAGGAGCTGTTGCCAAAACTGTAATTTCACTAGCTGGTTGACTGGGTTACGGTGTGTTCAAAGCTCCCATTACACAGCTACAGCTCCATTCATGATTTTAGTGATTGGGAAAACAATTTAAACTGGAATACACGGAAACACTTTGGCTTCATACTGAGACACATGGGCTAATGCTGCAACAATATGTAATGAATCAGTCACTCATACTAAATTTTTTTATTACCTTTGTTGTTTATAGCATATTGAGTAAACACTCCTTTCTTTTTTTAGCACATGCATGTATGTAACACTAGTTTGACTTAGCTGCAGTTCACCTCATTTCTGGGGTAATATCTTGCATATTATGCATTATTATTACGGAAGGAAAATGCATTAGAGAAGGTGTATTTTATATCCTTAATGACTTTTAAGTTCAAAGGTGGTTTCGTAATTTTTCATTAGTGTAAAAGGTGACCTTGTACCTGACACAAGTTCCTCCGTTACGACAGGGAAGGTGCTGGCAGACAGGGGGGTCACAATTCTTGATGTTTCTTCCTCTCACTGCCTCACCCACCAGGTAAATCTCCTGAAAGTTGACCTGAAGTTCCCTGATACATCCAATGAATCTCCTCGCTCCCTTTGCACGCCCGTCATGCATCTCCCAGTGGGACGAAACATCCCCAAGAAATATGGGTCCAAAGGTTCCCTGCAAAAAATGGTGGAAAGCCAGTGATCAGGGTTATCGTTTAGTAAAGCACACTTAATCTTACAAAATATGTCTCCCTTTAAATACGAGCTGTGCAGCTAAAAATAGCATGTGTAAAAATATTAACATTAGTATTATATATATATATAAAGATCAACATGAAAGTGTCTGTTACTCTCCAGCTTAATGCGGGTTTGGCACGACCTAGACAAGAAACTGAAGTTATAATCATTTATGTTTTCAGTCCTGCTGACATCATATAATAATACACATATTGATACGATGAGAGAGGTAGAATATCTATACATTGCTGCAAGCTTTCTTTGATGTGCAAGATAATTGGGTAGAATTAATGTAGATACATTCTGTGAACTTGCAGCTTATCGTACCATAACGGTCAATTTAACAAGTAAGGCATAATTGTCTCTGCTCTGCACAAAAAGAAATGCAGCACAAGACGGTCTCCTATTAGCACTAAATTACATATATTTCATTCCCAACCATGACCTCCGAATGTTCAAATGTATATTAAATACTAATTTCTATTTAGAAGGTTTACATAACAGGTTCCCAATCACACCATGTATGATGATTAATTCATGAAAGACAAATCAACATTTATCACAGCTTCATTACACATTCTTGCATATTATGTAACATTGTGTCAGTGGATTTCAAAATAAAACTCCCCTAAGTCAAAGTGATTTTTATAGTAAATAGAATCAATGTCTTCCCTTTAGATTTTGCAGTTTATCATTACACTAATTTCTATTATAATAAGATCACAAGTACTGACCCAGCCACTATTACTTTTTTTATTCTTTAAATATATTTGTTTGGGCATTTTAGGCCTTTATTAGATAGAAGCGCTGAAGACAGAAAAGGGGGTAGAGAGAGGGGGAATGACATGCAGCAAAGGGCCGCAGGTCAGAATCAAACCTGTGTCCGCTGCGGCAAGGAATGAGCCTCTGTACATGGGGAGCACGCTCAACCAGGTGAGCTAACCAGGCGACCCTGCCACTATTACTTGAACACTTTCAAAATTGTGTTCAGTAGAAACAAAGAGCCTTTCCTGTTTATATGGCTCACTTCATTCCAGAATAACACCTACAAGTACTTCAAACTTTAGCTGTGTCATGTCCAAAATAATGTGGATACATTTGAAAATCTTGTCCAACTTTTTCCACCCATTTAGAAGAACTAACAAAACATTACAAAAACACTTGCCTTTTAATTTTTGCAACATCTCTGGACGATGACTGTACTCACTATCCTTGTTTGACCTTTTTTACATGGCTATTTGTATTATTTAAAATCTAGTCATGGCAGATATAATTACTGCTTTTCATACAAAGGGTCATTACATGTAATGCCTTACTTTAACAATGCAGGCCTTTCATGTCATTTATTTAATAGGTTCTGTATCTGACAGAAATTATTGTGTAGTTATGGGAGGCTGTATGTCAGAAATGATCAATCTTATGTGGGTCTTCAAGGCTCAGATCATCAACATTACTGCTGCATATTTGAAAGCCTATAAAAACACACGGATGACAGGGGTCCATAGGAATGTTTATGTAATCTCGACACAATGTTAAGAGCCCTAAAACTATCTTTAACAAAGCTGAAGATTCAAATAAAATATGCAGCTGTGGCTGGATACTTTTACAATGAGGTTATCCATATTTTGTGTGATACAACCACTTATGCGCCACTGGAGCTGCATGACGATGAAGAGCTGATATGGAACGACTTTATGGTGCCTTCAAATGTGTTTACCATGTTTATGAGAAGAGTCCATTCAACAGACCGATGTAATATTTATGACGTTGTAAGTGGAGTAGCAGCACTGAGTTCATGAGCGCTGCATGCTACGTTTTGAATTCAATTTGATGGCAAGACAAGTCAATGAGGCCTCCATTTCATTATTGCATTTCTAGGTAGTGGTATTATGCACATGTGGTGCCAGTGTATGTGAGTAACTTGGTCACACTAAAAAACATAGCATCACTAGGCAAAAAATGTTGTTCAGTTAATTGCAATTGAGCACTAAAAGCCTTCTTTATAAACACGACTTGACCTTAGTTAAAGATCTGGCAGTAAGAATTTCAAAGCAACATAATCAATATCTTCATATTCTTCCAGGTCTTGAACCTTTCCACTTGGAATCTGTGAGATTTATGACAGAATTTAAAAATATTATGATCTCCTCTCTCTGCTGCATGTTGGCTTCCAGTCTAAATTGCCAAGTTGCAACTTCATGATCTCTCTAAGATCTAGAGCAGGGCCATGTATAGAGCATTGCTTTTAAAGGAATACGCCAACTTATTGGGAATTTAGCTTATTCACCGTAACCCCCAGAGTTAGATAAGTCGATACATACCCTTCTCATCTCCGTGCATGCTGTAAGGCTGTCTGACGGCTCCAGCAGCATCAGGCCAGCACGGAACCTGCAGGTGACTGTTTCCAGCAACCTAGTGCTCCGAATAAGTGACAAAATAACGCCAACATGTTCCTATTTCCATGTTGTGATTTGTAGAGGTACAGCGTGTACACAAAACAACGTAACATGAGACACAGCCATCTTCTAACAGTAAACAAAAGAGGAACTATATTCTCAGGCGGAAGAATATAGTTCTTTGGCGGAGTGATATGCTCGCAGCAAGCCTGTCTGAGAATATAGTTCCCGGTTTGTTTACTGTTAGAAGATGGCTGTGTCTCATGTTACGTTGTTTTTTGTACACGCTGTGACTCTACTAATCACAACATATAAATAGGAACATGTTGGCGTTATTTTGTCACTTTTGTCACAATTCGGAGCAGTAGGCTAGTTGGAACCAGTTACCTGCAGGATCTGTGCTGGGCTAAGCTAATGCTGGAACCGTCAGACAGCGTTACAGCACGCACGGAGATGAGAAGGGTATGTATCGACTTGTCTAACTCTGGGGTTTACGGTGAATAAGCTAAAGTCCCAATAAGTCGGTGTATTCCTTTAACCCATTGGAAGTTCCTTTCTTAGTTCACAATGTCAAGTTTACAGCACCCTCGATAACCCTAAATAACTGCTAGTAGCTTCTTTTATAGCTGTTTCAAACGTGTTTTCTGCTTTATATAATTTTAATGAAATAAGCTCAATCAAATCTCATTTTATTTAATTTGACTGGTGTTGAGCACTAACTAAAATAAAATCCCATGTAACCAGTATAACTATAAATCACAGCATACATTATATAATAATATTATAAAAAAAAATTAACGAGCAAAGATCCCTGTGTAATGAATGTGTTATTAACAACAAAGAAGGAAAAGAAAAGAAGCATCTTGGCATCTCAAATTAGAAGACCATAAATCACATTGGACGAGGGGGAGGCATGTGGAGCCTGTGGGAAGGTTGAGCCCCTCTCCTGAGTCTTTCAAAGTGAAAAACACAAATTATTAATTTAATAACAAATATAGGTGTTGTTAATCAAATTAATGAGCCAGAGTGAAAAGACCGGTCTGTGATTAACAAGTAAGAACTAGCTTAGTGCTACTTACATGAATGCCATTAAGGATATTATTTTCCAAGTGTGATATTCTTGATAAATAATGTTACAGGTGCACATGTTTTTAATGGAAGCTCCTGTTCTTTATTCATAAAGCAACTGCTGTTTTTTTTAAAAACAGTGTGCTTGGCTGGCTTTTGATAACATACACTTAATGTACTCATGATGTTGCTGTCATGAGTCCTGTAAGTGATTAAGCAAAAATAAATTATCATACAATATATGATTTACCTGGATATCTACAGGCAGCAGCTACTGCAGGTGTTTTAGCTTATAGAAGTCAACCAATACAAGATAACACAAACAATATTTAGAGAAGATAAAACTTTCCAGAGAAGTAAAATCCTTCCTCGTAATATCATAAACTGCTGTGCATTGTTTTGCTAAGCCTTCAAACTCATAGATCTTTTACTCAAGCTGTAATTCCTGGATACTTTAAATGTTATTTTCATGATTATTTCATGTCTCACAAGTACCTAAAGCAACACCACCCACCGCAGGGTTGTCTTAACACCCACTTCATTTACACTAAAAAGAACAAAATATATTGCAAAAGTTGGTAGAACCTCAAATTCACTTGATTCCACATAAGTTAGATAATAATGTGCTAAATAAGTGAATAGAGTGACACATATATTTCCCAGAATAAGGAGGGGGAATAACATAACTTTGATGTGTCTAAATACAGTTTTAATATTATTTAACATTCATGAAAACAGCTGTGGTTCTCTGTGAAAACATTTGATCTGATGTATTTCCTTGATTGTTTACTCATGAATGCTAAAGTCATCCATGACAAATTATATTACTGTTGAATTAGCATGTTGATATGTGTAAGGTAAACTGTCCTGTAAAATGAAGGGAATACAAAGACATGATTATGGGTTCAAAATGCAAATGTAATAAAATGAGTGTGACAAAGGGTTGATTTGAATGCAGGCAGGTCAGGTTACCTCTGACACAGGGTGTGACACGTACTCCTCGAGATGCTGAGCTGTGCCATTATCTGCAGCTATTTCAATCATACACAACCCTCCTTGTTTGCCAACAGGCAGGTTGTATCTGTTGAGAGAGAACAGAGGGAGACTAGGGTTTGTAATAATAAATCCAGCAAAGCCTGAACAATATTTTGATGGAGAGACCGACAGAGCAGTCACAGCAATGAAGCTGCTAATGTGACCACTGAGACTATACTATAAAAATGGATGACTACATATACATTACACACTATTTTCTGGGAAACTTGCACTGGTGGATATGGTTGGAATCAATGGTGCGTTTGTGTCTCACGCCACCGCCCAAAATCCAGGAGAGACAACACAAATAGAGAATGGCTTCCACTGCTGGATTTAGATAATAAGTCCAGAAATAGGTTTCTGCTCAGTGCTGTGGTGATATACCTTAAGTTGTTGTGTTCCTCAGCAGATATGAAATTCACATAATCATGCTTGTAAATACACTACTGACAGACCATAGATTTGGATAACCAGTCAGAACCAGTTGAATTTACAGGATCAAGCACTAACACATGATATGTATTACTATTTCAAACATTTATAACAATAGCAATAATACTAAGGACACAAATCAACCAGCAAAAACATTATCACAAGCGAAAATGTTCATTATGTCATTCAGGATTAATTAATGATAAAAATGAGGGCACAAACTAGATATACATTATAAACCTAATGAGTAGGAAGACAATTTTATCATTTGACCCTCTGTGTCTCTCTGGGGAAATATACAATTGCACTAGTCATTAATGTTGCAGCCATAATGTTAAGTAGCTGGTCTACTTGTGTCATACTCCAGCTTTGGCAAAGTCAAGTGATTGCCTCTATCCAATTCATCATTGGCTTTACACCGGCAATATACAATAGCAGCCTCTTTACAGGGCTGTACATTATGCAAATGGTTGTGCACTCTGTGCCACATGCGTAAACACAATTCTGTGAGGGGGTAATCTACACGGTGGGCTTTTGTTGTATCGGTTCATCACTGTTTTGCTGTGAACATGTAACACTCTTATCTGCAAATCAGGTTTCTGCAAAAAAATTTGCCACTGTTGATGAGGGAAAAAAAAAAACCTCAAATGTCTGCTTTAATGGCCAGATGGAAACTATCAGGGCAATCGCCCTCCTGCTAATTTCAAACAGCCTTCCAGGACGCCTCCCTGAGGCAATTGCATGCAAGCAACTTTAGGCAGGACTAATTAAAGGTATGGGAATCACAAGAGCTGTTTTGTATACACACACATTGATAAATTAAGGCACATTTAAGATGGTAAACACCAAATGCAACCTAGAGAAGATGTTCATCACCATCTTGGTGTTGTGTTTCTGAGGTCATTCTCTCATTCTCAGTGAGTGGTTTCAGAAAACTACATCCCCCCCACTGTTTATCACAAAGTCACAAGAATAACAAGATCCTAATGAAAAGACTGAAATGATCCAATATTGCAATCCATGTAATTGTGTACAGACTGTTGGTGAGGTATGAATCATCACAACATTGCTAATAAAACTCCCTCTTGCTGAGGGCATTAGAAGCATATTGTGGTGCTTACGATAGTAGCTTTTTATTTGGCCTGCTAATGCTGCAAACACTGTCCCTATGAGACACAGAGAGCATGCTCACTTAAGCAAACAGGATGATGTTACTTGATGAGCTCTCGTAAGCACATTGAATGCTCCACCAGGTTAATTTACATTTGTCTTGCTCTAAGGCAAAGATGACTATTTATAAAGATGACTATGACTACTTTTCTTGGTCTAGTAGCTAGATAGCTAGGAATATGCCCCCTAGCGCCACATCACCATCACACACACACACACACACACACACAGACATACAAACACAAATGGATTATATTACACAGACAAACAAATGGGAGTGAAGAAAAAGAGGCCGGGGTTTGTCTAACGCAGAGATGAAACACTATGCCATTTCTTATTGGTCTCCCTGTACTCCATTCAGTGCTGGGGTCTCAAAGGACCAACACTAGCACATTCCCAACTTGAGGTAAACAAACAAAAAACAAATGAATATTTCATTCTCTCCAAACACACAACCACAATATAGCTGTGATCATTTTTACTTACTCGATCATCATTTATGTATTTCTTCATCTGGCTAATGCTCTAATCATAAGTGATTTGTCATTTCTAACATCCTCATTTAGACCGTGTCTGGTGTGACTAATTCAGTCCAAATGCATTACTGAAACTTTCCTGAGGATCACCACTGAAATATTACCTGCAATGTTAAGGGACCTTGCAAATATTTTCAGCACAGCACCTTTGCACGGAGGTATTTGTTAAACCGTATGGTAGGTGTTTGTCTTTGCAATCCTACAGTATTTGAACGAGTCTCCTTCACAGTCCCCTGCAGAAAATTAATAATGAGGCAGGATCATCATTAAAATATTACTATTGCATAAAATATCTGAAAGTATTGGCAACAGATGGCAGTAAAACATCATACACTGCACTGGTGCCCTTGCAACAGTTTTCCCTGGCTGATAGGCAAGATGCAATTCTTTTTTTAAAATGACTTATTGTTCTAATATTTCAGATTCTTACAAAAATCAAATGGTAATATAGAACACATTTGTGGTGAATTTATAATTTGCAAGTAATTTAGTGATTTAGAGTCAAGAATCTATTAGCTCTGCAGCTGGAGACTGTAGTGTTTCCTACCTGCTAAATGGGTCACAGATTACATATGGACGATGAGTACCACCTGTTACTTTGATATTCTTTTTAGTACAACATGAAGTAGACTTATACATCAGATATGACCGAAAAGAGAGAGGGAGAAAAAAAAAATTCTTTATAATCATGCATTATTATCACACCATAGTCAACTCCACAAGATGTCAGATGGGATCGGTTTGTTGGTTTTTCCTTAGTTGCAACAAGCATTGCATCAGACCATAATCTACACCTACATTGACTATAATGCCTGCTCTGTCTCTGGTGCAGTGACTTTCTCACACGCAGCACTGCAGCATTTGCTGCATAATTTGTGCTGTGACTGGCAAGCCTCAATTAATTTGGGTAGCCTGTGTTCTATCATTATATCGCCAGCAATACAATTAGACAGCACACAGCAAGCTGCTTGGCATTGTGGCTTCACAAAAGAAATTCCAAGTGAGCAGGCAGAGCTGCTCGTTGCTTCTTCAATTCATCTTCTATGCGACTACTTGTCGATACAACACTGAATGCTGTGTGATTGAAAAACATACGCTACCTCAGATTTGGCATTGTGTCAAGAGGATGTGGAATTAAAAACAAAAATGCTCACTATTAAGAACTCACTTTTCACCCAGTTGCACATATGGCATGGCACTTCCTCAAAATAAATGTTGCTTCCTCATTCTTCCAGCTATTAAAACCCAGTGGGAAAGTGGGATGGGACGAGAGGATGAGTTCTGTCCCGTTATTGTGTAGTTCAGAAAATGTAATCAATGGCTGTTTACCAATTACTTTTGCAAAGGGATTACTTTACCCATTACTTCAATAAACACCAATTACATCAGCGATTATTTTATTTTTGAGTTACCAATAAGCCTATGCACATGCTCATATGTGTACCAAAATGAAGAGTGGATAGATGGACACTAAACAGCCCTCTTAATTCTGTATTAGCAAGCAAGTTATCGGTCAAGGTGACAGGAGGCAAACAGTTGCTTCTGACCAGAACAGAACATGAACTCAAAGAGCCCTATTTTAACAATCTGAAACTCAAGTATCAAACGTGAAACGCAAGTAGCTTTGTGGACGGATCTTGGGCGCTGTTGCTATTATACCGGCGGGATAAATGACTCTTGCGCCCGACACAAATCTAAAATGGGTTGGTCTGAAGTAGCTAGGTGTGGTTTGGGCGTAACGTGCAATAAACCAATCAGAGCGTCATCTCACATTCCCTTTAAGAGCAGGCACGATTGTTCCATGGCGGATTGCTATTATGACGGCGGATTTGCCTGGCGCACGCCAGCGGGAGCTGTCCGAGATGCGGCAAAGTAATAAATGCCCAGCATTGCCACTCCCGGACCAGATCCCGCCGGAGTGTTCAATCCCGCCGTAGTTCAACATCCCGTCTCCTTAAATCCTCTAATATTTCCTCATTTATGTCATCAACACAATGACACAACAAGCCACAAAGAATGTTGCGACTTTTTGAGGATTGTACTGTAAAGGGCCTCCTGACCTATCCAAACACCTGAAGCACATTTTCAGTAATATTTTTACTTGTAATTATGTATGATTTGCAAAAATGGAAACTGCTGCATCCGTGTAGATGAGAGAAGCAAAGTGTATGCGCGTTGTGCCCACGCTATATTATGGCCAAATATAGCGCAAATATATTCCCTAATTTACAGACGTGCATCTGTGAAGGGAAAAGTCCTCTGTGCGTCGGGTGCAAAATAGGAACGATACATGCGTCGGTGTACAAAGGCAATTGCGCTGAGTGCAAAATAGGAAACAAAGCATTTCTTACATTTCCGTCATGCTCCTTTACAGAACAGACGTTCTGAAATTTGCTACTACTTTAAAACTTCTTTCTACAGCCCCAGTCAGTTTCCTCCTTTTACAGCAGCTGTTGCTAGGCAACATTTTACACTCACAGGTGCATTTTTACATTAAAACAATATTCAATGGTAAGGGTGGGAGGCTTGTTAAAAGTTGTAATTGCAATGAAAAATCAATAAAAAAATTGTTGAAAAAAAATTAGTAGGGTTGGAAATCACCAGAGGCCCAAAGATACGATATTATCACAATACTTTATTGAGATATTCTGAAATATTTTGCAATTTATCACCTTTTTTCATCTTTCTTCTTTGTCAACATCTGATTTATCTAAAGAAATAAATGTCTGTTTGTTCATCTCACTTTTCATCTCATTTTATTGCTTCAAAATGGGATTGTCAAGCAGATAAACTGACCAACATGTATCATAAAATATCAATATTTGGCATCTGTGTATCGATACAGTATTGTATTGTGAAAATATCACAATCCTATGCTGTACTTAATCCCCTGCCCCCCATTCAATAGTCAGTAAATATACTATTAAATACCATATAATAATATAACATTTAAACATGAACGTGTTTCATTGTATTATGAGTGAAAAGTAACAGTGACAGCAGCATATTACTTATTTATTAATGGGTTACCCACAACACTGTGGTTTTAATATTTTAGATGTTCGGTGTTTTATGTAGACTTTAGCTTTAGCGAGGGTCTAACAAAAGTTGCTATTGAGTTGCATTATAGGAAATGTAGGATCCAGTGTTTTTTGGAGCTTGACCTTCAGGGAATAATAGCCAGGACATCTTGGCTTCTGTTGGCTTTATGTCTGCTAAATTAATGTAAGGTATAAACAGTATACAGGACTAATAATCTCACAAATAACAAATGTCTCACTATAAAACACCAACTATTTTATCTTTGATCACTGCAGTGCACTTTTGTTGGTGCAAGTGCTTTTTGGTTGGAGTGAGAGCATTTTGAATTCATTTATCACACATAAGTTAGGCAAGAAGCAAATTGAATTGATCTGAATTATAAAAAGACACGCTACAATACTCTATCCAATCACCAAATAAACATACAGGTGAGGTATTTTGGGTCCTTTTATCTTCTGTGATCAACCATGACATTCACATTTCAACAGCATCCAACAAAGAAATTCAGAAAACTACATTTGCAGATGTAATGGCAAGGTGTTCATGCACGGCTCCTACTGAAGCAAAATATTCAGTGCTTTTTTAACAGAAATAATACAAGTCCATAAAGACATCGACATGAACATCAAAACCCATGAGTTTCTAGACACAAAATCCTCTGTCATAAAAAGAATATTCCCAGTAAGTCAGAGCCATACTTGACACACTACTCCTATTCCTTTGACCGAAGAGAAAAAAAAGAACCCACAAAAGTGGCATAAATTTAAATAATCAAATCTGCCTGGGATTCTGAGTTCACCTGTGACAAGGGAACAAAATGTAATGTTGCAGAATGCTATGTGTCATCCTTGTTGATCTTTGAGAATGAAAATAACTCCAACAGTGAATGCTAAGCACAAAGGATTCAACCAATAATGTATACACCCTGGCAAATGACCGGGGGAGCATTTGGAGTCTGCCACTCTCAAACTCGTAATAGTCTTGCCCCGAACATCCCCAAAGGAAAACTTGCCGACATCAAAAAAACAATGGCAACAACAAACATGTCCTCCCCAAATGAAAAATGACACAGCCTCTCCGCTGCACATTCCCCTTTGTGAAATAATTTGGCATCACAGGGCATTTAAACAGTGGCCTTTTGTCTTGCTAACTTTACAGTCTATATTGGAGTGCTACAAATGGGTTGTAGAATTTTAATGTAAAAAAAAAAAGAATTTTAATGTTAATGTTGTACACCTACTATCAATCTGCCTGTCCATTAAGCATTCTTTCACTGGAAACACAATGCACCGTAACACCATTACATTCAGAAAATCTGCATAACTATTGATAATGCACCTGAATAAATTTAAGCTATAATATCCTACATCCTTCAAACCAAAACTGCTGTTTCTACACAGACTGCAGTCAAATGCAAGCTCTTCTTTGTTAATTTCCAACAAAAGGTCAACCCAGTATGTTTCACATATATGGCATGGTCTGTTTGCATTGTTCTGGTCATTTTATGCAATCTTGCTTCACAAAAGCTGCTCTACAAAAAGAAAATGTAATTCATTCAATTATGTTTACTGTCAGAACAGGCTGATAAACTCTTGATTAAATATTCACAATGTCTTTCATCCATTTGTTGGAGATGATTAGTGAGAATGGATGGTGTAAGACTGTTTAACAGTGCTCCTCTGTGGCTCAGAGAGAATTGTAAATAATAGGGGTAAAAACACAATTCCTTTACAGCGTTTAATGAGTTTTGGATATATCTATATCTATATATATATATATATATATATATATATATATATATATATATATATGGTTTTGATACTGGAACGGAAACTACATGAAGGTAAAACATCTGTGCTGCATCAACAGCTGTGTAGACCATCCACTAGAGGGCTTTTAATGTAATTTAAATAAACCCTCCACATTGTTTAATGTGTTGTTTTGTACTTATCCTAGTAACCACAAGCAATTATATCATTATCAAAACTACAGTGATTAAAACGCCAGCATGGAAAAACATCAAGAAAGTGAAGTGCTTATTTTCATTGTATGGCGCTGTATGTTAAACAGAGGTGTCATACCACTTCTTCATGTGAACAATTGCATCAGTGCAAAAATGAAGCAAAAGGCAAGTGTTTACATTTTCTGTCATCAGAACAGTGCTCAAGATGACAAAAAGATAGGTGGGTTGAAAATAAGAGTGTGTGTGAGTAATGAAAGAGGGGAAAATGAGAAAAAAAGATGGAGATACTGTAAGTCTGTGTTAGAGTAGTCTTGCTTTGCCAGACCCTCCTCCAAAGCACGATGCAGGTGCTGCTGCAAAAAAAGGCTCGGAAAGACCTTGTTTTGGTGGAACGTGTACCTTTAAAAGTTGTTTTAGTCATGCAACAGAAAACTCAGATTGGAAAGATAGTCTAGCTAGGTGTCTGGATTTACCCTGCAGAGATCTGAGAAAAGGTTAAGCATAGTCCTCATAAATCGACCAGAGTTTAAAATGTCAACACAAAGGAAGCCCAAGGCAACGAATATCCTGCCTAAATGAGTGAAATCCGGCGGATTTTCCGTCGTCAATCCCGAAAGTGGAATGTCAAGGATATAGACTAGTGTTACAGTGACATCAGGCAATTTGCATTGTCCTTGTTTGGTCATTGAAACTTGTAATATTTACAGTTAAATATAGCCACTGCCCTGCCCTGCATAGACGATGACGGAAAGTTGAAGCATGCACTCAGTACTGCCAACAATCATCCGAGGAAAGAAGGTATTCACTGCTCAAACAAGACTAGATGATGTCATGCGCTCATTTGCATATGAATACAATTGCTGAACCGATCAAGAATAAATAGAGGCAGAGCTCAGCAGCAGGCCCTCTCTCATTTCTCCCACTGGCTCACTCTGCCTCACAGTTCCTAAGCTGTAAGCCTGTGTGCACACTACAGAGACGGAAGATCAGCTCTGCATTGGGAAGCATTGTGATCAGACCTATTTGGATGAGACAAGCAAGTGGTGCGAATGCATGTGGATCAGGTTCAACATTTGGTACCAAATCTATTGCCAAAAGCTTAGGAGTTTTCCCCAGATAATCCAAAAGAGTAGCAACATTTGCTGTTTGTGGCTTTTAAGAAATCCTTTTACTAGGTGGGCTGTCTGAAAAAAAGCTAAATCTAGTGACAAGTGTGGAAAGTTGGCAGAGGTAATTGCTTTTTATTATTAAATTGTCATCTAAGTAAGCTACAACCATCTGACTCCAGCTGAGTTTACTGCTATGCAGTTAATGTACTGTACGCCACGTTACTGCAGCTCAACATAAAAGCATTTACATACTGGGTTATATGTTTCTATGTTATGCTATATTTGTATTATGTTATGCATCCAATCTAAAGGTTTGTTGTGAAAAAACAACTTGTTAGTTGTGTGTCTTGGCTGGGATCAGAGTTATTGAAATGCAAAAAAAAAATCTTTATCACATTGGTTCTAATATGGACACAATTTTTATTTATTGCATTGACAAGCAAAATGTTAATTCATTCTTAGCAAAGGCAGCATTCTATAAAATGACTAACTTAATTCTCTGACGTAATTCAATATTTTATTATGTATTTTGTCATTGTTAAGGTTTAATCTAAGCTTTTAAATGGGCTTTTAAATATATTTTTTTAAATAGATTTATTTTGGGGCTTTTAAATAGATTTTATATATATATATATATATATATATATATATATATATATATATATATATATATATATATATATATATATATATATATATATATATATATATATATACAGTATATATATATAAATTGTACTGCTGTACAGTCATTTGAATGCTGAAGTGTGCATTTTACTTTAATAGTTATGGATCCATTGATGGGTCAGTCTTGATCTACAAGGCATCATTATGTATGCAAGATCTTTTTTTTTTTTCCAAGTAAAGAAGTATCACACTGTGGGCACTGCAACCCATACTGAATCATAACAGTTTCTGAATAAGTATAATATAATGACTTGGTCATTCAGAAGGTGTAAAGTTTGCCTAATGTATGCTGAGAAGATTAGAGACTCTCTGCCACTTACGGAAAAACACCCCACAACCATTTGCCGAAATGGCCAATTTTTTCAGCAGACTGAATCTCAAAAGGTTAATGATCCTAAATCTCTCTGTGAACTAATTGCAAGATGCCACAGACAGTAACAGATATGTTGCCCATTTTTTTCATGATCAAAACAATAAAACTAGAGTTAATATATTCACATTCTGACATTCAGTAAGCTAAATTTGGTACTTAGCATAATGTATACCTAAGGCACAAGGTATTCTCATTTATTCTTGCATGGTTCAGTACATGAAACATGTCAGGGACTACACTGTTCTGGAGGTGCACAATGATCATACAGGCATTAAAGTTGGGATTTGTCTGAAATAGTAAGCTTCATTGCACAATTCTCTGATCAACACTGATGTGGACATCTACTGGACAGACAAGTATTCACAGGGGTTTATCAAAGACACCATGAAATGCCCTTTGTAAAAATCCCATTGAACATAATCAAAGTGGGAAGCACTGAGCACTGCACACATTTTTTCAAGTCTTTAAATAGGTAAATGTGAACACTACACCCCATCCACTATGCTTTGCTACTTCCAAACGGCTTGCCAGTCCTTTAGTTGGAGGAGGGCCAAGCTACAACTCAACAAAATCACAAATGTTTGCTGTCCTGGCTCCACAATGGTGGAACAAGCTCCCCAATGAAATCAGGACAGCAGAAACCCTACACATCTTCTGTTGCAGACTGACAACCCACCTGTTTAGACTGTATACTTGGCCCATGAAAATATGAAAATAATAATAATAATAATAATAATAATAATATAATAATAATAATAATCATTCTCTTCTATTAAAATGTAGCACTCAAAGCAGTTTTGCTTATTTGATACATGGTACAGTATTTACATGATTCTTATTATATATACTGATTTGTGAGTGGTATCTTCATGGTTAAATGTACTTATTGTATGTGGATTTGGCTAAATATGTCAGCTATATCAATGTAATGTAATACATACAAAATACATTGTGTTTATTGTCTTTTTATTTTTTGTTCATGTTTTGGTATCTACTTAATTCTTGTTTCATAGTCTTTTGAAAAACGGAGTGAAAAAAGTTGCAATTTAGGAATTAAATTGGTGATTCACTTGCACTCTTTTTTTCTTTAAACAACATGAGTTATGAACATAGACTCATGTTTAACAAAATGTCATGGTTTTTGTGAGATTTGATTGGTATGATGCAGAGATTTACCATATACATCTGGAACAGTATCATTCCAAAGACAGAATTAGCTTAAAATCTTAGACATCCTTTATTTGATATCATTAGCCATTGGTGGCTTCTTAAAAGTGACCAATACTGTATTTACACTTGCTAAATCTGTACATCAATCACAAATACATCCTGATTTATAAATAAAAAGGCTATTAGGCTTGTTTCAAAAAGCACAGGTAATAACATAGATATCATGTTCAAAAGAACATTAGGGAACAAAGAGACAGGTAGAAGAGACATATCATACCGGATTGTGATTGGGATCCATCTGTTATTGTTGACATTCTGGCCTGCTGCTGCATTCAAAACATGACTCCCACCACACCCAAGTTTAGCAACAGGGCTTCCATCTTGAAGGAAAACATGAAGAAACTGATCCCCAAAGTTCTGCTCCTGATCTGAAATGGTAATAAAGTGTGTTTAGTAAAGAGTCTTTTCTTCTGTATTGCCAAATTTAAAATTATGTAAGCTACAAAATGTATGTCATTACTTCAGGCTTAACTCTCAAGATATTGAATACAGAAAATGAGTCCCCTCGGTGTGTCTAAAAGAATAAATAAAAATGTTTCAACAAGAAGATGACGGAGACATGGTTAGAAAGAGAAAATTGTTTGACATGAGCATAGTGGTAAGTAATTATATTATGCAGGGTAAATCCCAATCCATCTGTCCCACTAAGTAGCAACCAGAGGTTGCTATATTGTATCAATTTGAGCAATTTGGCCTTAGACTTACCCAACTAGTGGAGCCTTTTAAATGTCAGTGCGTTGAGTTTGCCAGTAACCTAGTTGACATTGTTGTGCGCTCCACATCATATGCCAATAGACACACAGGGAACCAAGAGTGCAAGGTTTTCACCCTCTAAGAATAGCACTGAACTGTCCAAGATTAAACGGCCTAAGATGGACACTGCATTCAACACTACTCTACTTTTTTCTTAAAGCATTCAGCTTGGATGGTCCAAATGGCATACAAGTCAGTCACTCTTGAGTGAAAAGTAACAAGACAACAGTAAAAGTCAATGACCCAAGAGAAATATAGCCAAAGGGCTTGAAGAGGTCATTTAAAAGGGTCTGGAAAACTACCATCAATTCTTACTGAGGTACAGAGGAACTTTCTAGTGGATACTTCCACCTGCAAGGGATCATAGGAAATGTTTGAGGAGAGAAGAGAGAGAGGGCTGATTTAAGACAAATCCCTACTAATACTCCTCAAGACAAGAAGAAAGCTGTTGCAGAGCCTATTCTAGTAGAACCTGCAAGAAAGTAAACACCGGGCTCCTCTACCCTCACACCACCTTTGGAAAATGAAAGAATGGACCACAAAGCACACTTTGGACATCAGTTTCCTTGATCCACCAAATTGGTCTTCTAAGAACCCAAGCTACGAGAAGCTATCTCGGTCTAATAGATAAAGCACTGTCCACTTGTGATAATAGTTCAAATTACAATGCACCAGCACAGCACCAATATTAGCTGAATCGTCTCTGTGTACAACAGTGCCATCGTGCTGTCTGGGGCTACTAAGATAACCATCCACTTTTTAAGACTCCCCAGTAGAGGAATGGTTTTCACAAGTCTGTATTAATGTGGCATTTGTGCAAATATCTCCAAGTATGGACTGTCATGGGTTAACAGAAGGCAGTGGGTTTTATTTTATAAATAAATAGATTTATTACTTATTTCCACCTTCTGTCCATGCTCCAAAGAGTCTTGGTTATAATGGGAGTATGACCTCAGCCTAATGGTGAAGTCAATAAACTGTTTCTGTTTACAGCTAGTTTAGGTTGTGAGACAAGACGCCATTATTCGATTTTACACTTCCTAGACTCCAGTACATTATATCACAATGGGAGTTTCTGCTGGTCTTGCAAGTGAGGTTGGGGGAGCGAAAGACAGCGGCAGCATTTATCCTCCCACACAGGTTACAAGGGTCTTCAGGAGGGAGGTAGAGAGAGGGTGCACACCAGTCCTGCACCGTTGTCTAAGAAGACATGAGAAGAGGGCATGCAACATTAGAATGCAGCTCTATAAGGGAGACAGAGCTAGAGCTTGCTACTCTTGTGCCAGTGTCAGGGATTACATGGTTGCAGGGCAGAGGACAGAAAAGAATACTGCCTGTTAGAGGGACCTGTTTTTGTGTTTTCAAAAGGACATTCCACACCTGGATTAGAGAGACTGACAGAGAGCCAAACATCCAGAGAGAGCTACTGAGTAGGAGCAACACTTGCTCCCTTGCATTTCACAATTACAATGATAATTGAGCCAGGACTCTGTAAAGTATATCCATGTAAGGATAGGTTGGTATAGCTTGCTGGGCTATGACTTGGACAGAGGTGTGTGAGCTGCAGAGACTTGAGTCTTCAAATTGTGTGTGCCCTCTCATGAAGTAATGGCATGGGTTGAGGATTTGGACACCACAGGAAAATGGCGTGAAAGCTGTGCTTGTTGTTTCAATGCTGCAATGCAACTGATATGAAAGCTCTGAACAATTTCTCCATAGTAAGAAGGGCATCCGGAAAATCCCCATCTCTTTGTTGGAGGGAGGCTATGCTGAGCTTAATATGCTGCCCTCTGATAATGCATTTTCTCAGCCGACATGGAAGTCTTCCCTGTTTTACGACTCAACAGGGATGCACTTAACTGTGCCATACGTGTAACCGCTGTTGCTGAATGGACCACAGGAGGAATATCTTGTTCAGATAATCCACCGTTTCCTTATGCTTGTTCTGTGGAAGGGAAGGACTTCTACCAATTCCTCACAAAATAGCATTAGGGACAAAGAAGGCAGCCAAAGTGGCTGTGAGGTGAAAATATATTTTTTAAATGTTTTTATTTGCCTGCAGCATTTAGTTAGTTTACATCCTACTTGAAGGGACAAATCTCCCTCTGTCATTCAGTAATTGTATGTCTATAAAGGTTGACTTTATATGTGAAGTTCCCCAGGGATCAACTATCGGTCCCCTGCTGTTTAGTTAGGACCAGGCTGCCAGCAGGCTACATCATCCCAGTTTTGCCATTGTTATCCTATTGGCACTTTCCGCTGCATGGTAGGGCTCTGCTTTACTCAGCTTAACTCACTCTTTCTTGATTTTCAATTAGCACACGTTTTGGATAGTACCTTGTACTTATTTTTAGTACCACCTCAGTCAAGGTTCCAAGCGAGCTGAACCAATATGAGAAGGTGGAGTTAAAACACAGCAGACCACTGATTTGTCATAGAGAATCATCAATAGCCCGCCAAAACGTCTGCACAAACCCTCATTCTCAATAGTGACTGCAATTTTTGATTTACTACATACACTAAGCCGAAAAGTAGAAGTGCAGGCGTTCCACTTTTTGGTTGCATGGATATCATGCCAAGTCATGTTTGCAACATCACTCAAACTAATCTATTATAAAAAAATATATTACATAAGTCACTGGCAGATGCAAAAGATTTAAAATAAACCAGTGTTCCAGTGTTCATCTCTAGTTGGATAACTATTTTCAATGCTCTACTTAAAAAGACAGCGGGGTGACTCCAAGTTATTCAAAATGCTGGGCTGTTTTAACAAGAAAGAGAACATTTTATCACATCTTTCCAGTCCTAAGAGCTCTATAATCGCTTCCTGTTAATTTTAGAACCGATTATAAAATGTAACCTTTAGTCTGCAAAACCCTGTGTTGTCTTGCTCCACAGTACATTGCTGACATGCATGTCAATACAATGTATGGACATCAGGACTCTAAAGGTGATCTGGTCCAGGCCCCATAGTTTTTCCAAGGATTACTAGAAGATGACAAAGCTGCTTTTAGTTGTTATGCTTCTAGCTGCTGGAATCCTTTAACAGTGCATTAAATATGCTCAAATGATTCAAAAGCATAAAAAAGTTCCCCTTTCCCATGCATTGATTAGCCTTGTTTTTATAATTGTTTTTTATTAGCTGCTTAACTGATTTTTAATTGTATTTGTTAGCATGCTACTGTAATGTCTGCATGTGTTTGCATGTTTAATGCTCTTAATGCAAATTGTAATTTTAATAAAATGTACATTTGTACAATCTAATGCAAACATACACAGGCCTGCGATAGATTGTACCATTACAAAGCTCATAATGTGTACATATATGTAAATTACTGAGCCCACACATTACTGAGCCCACAGTTAAAGGTGCTGTTGTATGGGACTACATTATATTGAGAGGTGTTTCTAATCTTATGTCTTATCTTCTTATTTACATAGATAATGCAGTCCAGAACAACATCATCAATAAATGTCCAGATGGAGTGTCTATGGCAAACTAAGCTCAAGAGAACAGCTGGAGAGCACACATTTTAGATTTTGTTAATAGTTAACTTGTTAGTTACAGATGTAATTACTTTTTTGCATATTTCTACAAGGTAAACTATTTGTCAGATTTGTAAACTACGTATTTGGCTGGTAAACATTGTACCTTGAGATGGTAAGAAGTGGAGCTACTGAAAACGTATAATTTTTTCATATCTATCGTTCTTCTCTTGCAAACAAATCTTTAATTTGTGGCATAAAATGAGGACATTTATTGATTCCTGCTTATTCAAAGAAACACAGTTTCATATCCCAACATTGACTTCTCTGTAACAAACTACTATCTTTGATACAATCAGTTTTTGTTTGTGGTGTGTAAGAGAGTTCTTTTTAAAACCATTTTTCAGATGCAAGAAGGGCATTTTCAGGAAAGCTTGAAAATATAATGGAAACATACATCAAACGTTGTGTTATACTTCAAAAATGGTATGACTGCCAGGGACCGTTTTTAGCAGTGCACACATTTCTTTTGGCTGAGAGAAGGCAAAAATGTAAATGTAACTTGAGGTAACAAACAAGCAAAGATTGTTTAATAAATTCATTTGAGGCTTATGTTCAGTAAAAAAGGATTATGACTCTCCAGCAGGTAGCGGGTCTCTCTAAGTTGTTTGTGATGCTGGTAGGAATAAAGCAGAAGCAAATGAAGTCACCTTGAACAGTCGGTGAGAGGAAAATGTGTAAGTCTGTGGTTTTCCGACTGCTGTGAACTCACAATGACCATTACCATTACCATATTTTTACGACATCATGACAACGTTATACTTTTTTATTACTATCTTTTATTATTGCATGCAATTTCACAAATTTACATATTGTTAAATTAAATTGAACTTACAATGAAAAGCCTATGTCTGGTATTTTATTGGAGTTTTTTTCTTTAACCAAACCATGTTTGTGTGGATAAATGACAAGTAAAAACATAATTATGCTTGGCACATAATCATCTATTATAATTGCTAAACTACATATTCAGTAGAGACTCGAGAGTTAATGAATGCGGCAGCAAAGACAATGAAAACCACAGACGCAACTTCCTTCTGCAACAATGAGCGTTTGTCTCCTTTTCAAAGCAGTTGTTTCCGCTTAGCACCATAACTCATTTGTTGACAAATATTATTTACTAGATATGTCAATGTTGCCCCATCTTTTATTTTTCTATTTTTCTTCAGTAAGGATATTGTTCCCTGCCGTCCCCATGGCCCTGTTACTCTGCACGGAGCCTAACAGAGCGTTCGTCCTTTTGTCAGTGCCTGTCACCTGTTCTCTCCCTCTCTCCCTCTCTTCCTCTCTCTCTCTGTCTCTCCACCTCCTCGTATTTCTCTTCTCGATCTGACAATTGAAGTCCAGGGGGAGACTTACATGTTTGCTTCCGGGAGAGGTGTAAAAAGGGGAGCGGAAAATAAAGAGATCTGGGCAAAGAGATTCTCTGCATCTCAGTGCATGTCTTCTGGTTCTCTTCTGATTAACTTTGTCTGTTTGATCTCTGGAGTTTTATCCTCTGATGTGAAAAAGATGGTGCACTATGAGCCAGCTAGATAAAAGGCACTGTGCCATCTATGTATGCTTTCTGATCATTCATCTATTTTCATGAAAAGGCTCACACTCTGCTTTCTGACATAGGCAGCGGCAGTAAACTATTAAAAATATGTTTATGGAATAAAGAATAGAGTAGGTTTAATTTAACTGACCAACTTAAAATCATGAATAGGGCTGGGCAATATATCGATATTGATATATGAGGCTAGATATAGTCTTAAATTTTGGATATCGTAATATCCTGATATGACACGTGTTGTCTTTTCCTGGTTTTAAAGGCTGCATTACAGTAGAGTGATGCAATTTTCTGAACACACCAGACTGTTCTAGCTGTTCTATTATTTGCCTTTACCCACATAGTTATCAACATAACTGATGATTATTTATCAAAATTCTCATTGTGTGCATATTTTGTGAAAGCACCAATTGTCAACCCTACAATATCGCCACAATATTGATATTGAGGTATTTGGTCAAAAGAATTGGGATATTTGATTTTCTCCATTTCGCCCAGCTCTACTCATGAATAGGTTCTCTTATTAACTTTAGGGTTAACATTAAATCCTGGGAGTGGTGATGAATCTGTGAAGACTTAGACAATCAGTGACTAAAGATCAACGCGGCCAGATAACTGGTGATTAGACGAGGCAACTAATATGACAGGGTGGAGGTGAAACGATTATGCTAGCCTGATATCAAGCACACACTAATTCACTTGACACATTACACATCTTATAACTAACTTCAGGCATTTTTCCAAAGTGATCTTCCTCTAGCTCCACTGAGATGCTCTACAGTAAGTTCCATTTTTCTTTGAATTTTAAGCTCCAATATAAAAAAAACATTATATGCAGGAAAAATGTCCCACTAATTACTTTTTATTTTTCTTCATTCACAATCAGTGTATATATTAAATATTACAGAAACTGTTACAGAAATACATAGTGCATTACATACATGTGTGTTTATTATTACAGATCTGAAATGCTGTTTGCTATTCATGTCCACTGCATGCAAAGGGATATGAAAATTGGGAACAACTTGCAGTGATTGAACACAATTTCTTTGGTGTATTTCAAAGTTTATAAATGCAAAGTCTTTCATATGAAGTGCATTGCTTTTGACAAGTGTAAAGGTATCCCCAGTCAAGAATTGAAAAGCATCCAGGGGGGCAAATTATGACTGAGAAATATAAACCTCAGTTCCCTACAGCTGCATTCTTTTTGTTCATGTAATGTGCTGCTTTTCCAAAAAATCTCAAAACAAGCATTAATTCAAGTATGGGGTAGCGTACACTGTAAAAACGGATTTTGGAGGGTAGTAATGTTGAAATTTTACTGCAAATATATTAGTCAGTAAGCAAATATACAATAATGGGTAAATTCTACCTACATTACATATTTATAACAGTAACATTTGCAGCCTAAACAAATATAATAAAATCTACCCCAAAATGATAAGTCTGCAGTTCAAAGTGCACATGCGTCAGTGCTGGTTCTTGGCCAAGATCTATCGTTTCACTGGCGGGACACTGGAGTCAAGCTGTTTGGTTTAGCTAAGGTAAGATTCCTTTTTAACAGGTTGCTGTGTGTAATAAACTTATTTAATGGTTGGTTTAGAGTTTATATTTGGCTTGCTTCTCTAGGCTGTTAACAAGTTACTCATTAAAAGTTAGCGAGCTACCGAGTGCCAGCTAGCTAGCTAATGCCAGAGTTGAAAGGCTAACGTTAGCTTCTAATGTTACTAAAACGTAGCAATGTGGAGATTGTTGTAAGAGATGTTAGTTACGTTACTTCAAACTAGCTAACGTTACCTGTCGTGGCATTTGACAGTGTCACAATGTAACGTTATTGCTTTCACGGCTGAACCATGTAGGCTCTAAATGTAAGCTAACTGTTAGCTAATATTACAGGTAATGTCACCTAACGTTAGCTAGGTAGCCGGATAGATACAGTGAGGTTACCTAATAGTATTGATAAGCCCCGACATTACATGCTTTTGAGAAAATATATTTTAGGCCAACCTTAGCTACATAAAGTTTGGCTTACTCAGCTTTCATCTTACCAGTTTGTTATTTAATATACAATACAATTGAGATAGGGGTGGATAAAAAAGGGTGAACTCAACTGTGAGGGCAGTGCAACAACCGGTCAGTCTCTGTTACACGCACACTAACTACAATATACACTGTAAATGAGGTGTAGGTGTGTGTGTGTGTATATATGTGTGTGTGTGTGTATATATATATATATATATATATATATATATATATTTTTTTTTCCACTAATAAGTGTAAAGAATTTGTAGAAATAAGTTAATCACTAAATACATCTATTCACAGTCCCAATGTGTTGAGAGAGAAAAAGGGATGCAGTTGTTTGTCGCCTCATTGAGTACCATGGGGAACATCAAGAAGATCTCATCCAAGATTGCTAGGTATGTTATTAAATGATCGATCAATTCAAGGTATCACATGGTTACACATAGGGTTGGCCTGATACAATTGTTTAATTTCCGATGACACACACACACACACACACACACACACACACACACACACACACACACACATATATATATATATATATATATATATATATATATATATATATATATATATATATATATATATACTTGGATAGCCACCATTATGGGACAGACATGCCACCCCTTTTAATGTCAGTTTAGTTTGTAATGAGGCAGGAGGTCTATCCACAATTAAAATCATAATGTAACTTGGTTATATTAATAATGCAGGTTTTTAAACCAACATACGTTATGCAAACTTTCTCACATTACTGCTAATCAGTTACTAAAATAGGGTTTTAAAAACATTTGAGGTGAGAAATAGGCAATAAAGTCACAGTTTTAATTTGTCACTGAATTGTATTGAAGTGCTGATTATTAAAAACAAACTCTACTTGGGTTGATTTGGCTTAACCAAGAAAACATTATCAATAAATGTATTGGGATAGTATCTTGTTATTGTCCTTAACTTAAAAGTGCATATTTTTGTTTCTTTTTTTAACATGGAGGATGAAAAGGAGGACAACATGGACTAAACCATGAAGGTGCTTGTGATCCATAATCCTGCAGCCAAGGAGCATACAGCAGATGTGTTGATTGCGATGGAGGGAAAGAAAGTGCTGAACGTGTGTGGAAACCAAACCAAGGCATGTGTGCTTTTGATGGGATTGATCTACGCTCTCAAAATTGAGTATTCCAAGAAGCTTGAGTATACTTAAAGTTTTTCAGAAACTCTTTTGGTGCTTGACAGAGCAAAGCTGCTCAAGAAGGTCCAGAGCCTCAAAAGTAAGCTAATGATGAACTGTTTGTCACCGTATTCAGGCACAGACTGTTTCCTGGGAACTTAATGTTGGTGCTGAAGAATGCTCACTGTACAATGCAATCAGACAATTTCATCTCCCAAAGAGCAGTGTCACATTGAAATTCACTACATTCACATGCATATCATCTCATGGATCAATGTTATTCAAAAGATACATATTGGTTGAGCAAGGACTGAACTCAGTGTGTTTCTGACTGGTACTAGGCTGTCAATTCATTTAACCAAAGGGACACGGTGTTGAGATGTGGAAAATGCTGTTTTTTGTTCAGGCACAGACTGACTGGTTATCTTCAACAATCCCATAAGGCTTTGCAAATGTAAGATGTTCATGTTTGGTATAACGAACAAACTGGAATCCACATATGGAGGGTTTAAGAAACTTGTTTCAGTTGAATATGCAGAGTGGAGAGGGTTCTTTTGTACCTCCTCCTTTCCTTATTTTTTTGAACATTTCATTAATTAAAAGAAATTGACATGATCAAATATCTCCTGTGTCTGACAATAATTTTTTTAAAGTAAAGTTTACCTTCCCTGAATAAGTAATGATTAATTACTCATATTGTTCAATTATTAATAACAATTATTAAGTATTAAGTGCTTACAATCAAGAGGTAATGTTACTTACTTTTTATAAGTAATCAGTTGTGTAATGTATTGAGAAATATTAGGTAGACTTTACCTAATTTCTTTTAGTGTATCATAGCTGTTAAATGTAGATATGCTTCACTCAAAACATGTGGTGAAATCTACCCAAACAGACAAATTGCAAATTGTTACCTCACATTTATTGAGTAGATTCTATAGGTTGCTTTTTACAGTGTACAAAAAGCTTTTGCTTTGCAATTAGTCTGCTGCTCTGTTCTCAAACCTATAATTTTCCAAGGGTCTGCAAAACTTTCCAAAACTCAAACCACTGAATTTAACAACACATGATTACCAGGCTAGTGCACACACAAACACACACACACGCATGCATGGACGCACGGACGCACGCACGCACACACGGAGATTCCTCGAATTTATAGATAACTGAAAACTCTAACATCTACTTATAAACACGTCACGTTGCTCTAATTAAGCACCTATGTCAGACAGGATACTGTATATTTGTCTTAACATTGATAGCACCATCGCCTATGTGTATTTAAGATTTAGCTGACTGACCTTTCAAGTGCGCCAACCTTATAAAAAGCACTAATTTAGAGTTCTATTAGGTTCTGAGAGGTGGCTAATTAATAGCTCGTTAAACACAAAGATTTAAGGCTTTGGTGGAACACTGAGGCACTCGGCAGCCATCATGGGAGGCCAATGTCAGCTCAAACAGAGAAAAGTCAAGCTTTTATTACTCTAAGGAGCTAACTGTTCAATCTAGAAAGAATAGTTCTCAACTGTTATTGAAAATATATTTAATGAATTAAAAGGACTTCTTTGTAATTGCATAGAGTGTCACTAGCATCACATTTTGGGTTTTTGACAGGGCAATGGACCTTACTGCTCCCCACTGAACGTTATTGGGCCAGAATCTCCACATTTTGATCAAAGGAGATGAACCCTGTGGTATATTGTAATGTTAATTAGGTCTATAAATGAAGGGTTCATTTGCAAAAACTGATATCTCTGCTTTTATTTATTTTAATAATAAATCATGTTTTTTATTGTGCACTCAAAGGGAAACCAATCAAACTGGTGCTGGTTTATTCATTTTAAGAATGCCTTTTTATGTTTTTGCAAATGATCATCTCTTCAAATGTAAATGAGAGGCCACAGACCTGTAGACAATGTCACAGATAAGGGGTTGATCTAGGTTACACCAGCAAGATAAATGTTGTGATGTCTGTTCACGGTTTGTGTGGAATAAATCACCTGTGATCACCATACAATGCATGGTGGTTACAGTTCTGTTGGACTTGCACCCAACTTGCTGTGGTGTCACCTGGGAACGATCAAGGTGGCTGCAGTTTTTAGAGCGAGGAGCTACAATTCCGGTCCACTGAGACACACAGTTGGATGTTTTTTGGAGTCATTAGGGGACCCGCATTGCCAGGCATTCATGTAGTGGCTTCACCTCTATGCTGGCTGGTACTTAATATATGCATAAATACTATGAACAGATGCATAATACAGTACACACAAAGCTGGATAAATGGAACAAAGTTCTCATGGCTCAGCTTTCTCAAGCCCTAAAAAACTACCGACTCCTCTCCTCCCAAAACAATGCTCTATTGTTAAGAGGGTCTGTCTGAGTGGTTGTCAGGGCTACCTATCCAGATCTCCTTCTGTAACAAAAGAGTGTGTATGTGTGTGTGTGCAGGTGTGGGAGAACAAAAGAGCTGGCAGGAAGTAGATGTACAATGTAGAGCTCACGGTTAAAGGGTCAGCCCAATCCTCGCTCCCCATGTGACCGACCAGCTCTTGCCTTCTTATGAGGATTTCTTTGTACGCTTTTAGGTTACAGCTCAGATCATCAGCAGCGAAGCAACAAAACAGACGGTTCGCAGCTCGCAGCTGTCCACAAAAGACAAGGCTATTTGTTGTCCTTCACCGGAGCACAGTGAACTTCCCTTCTCTCACATGACAATTGGTTGTGGTTCCTTGCCTTTCTCCTGTAGCCTTGGAAAACAGTACTCATCTTTGTGTCCCACAATTCACTGCAGCAGCAATACATAACTTGTGGTGCTGGTATCCCCTGGTGACTTCTTTCACTCCAGTGATTTTTATTATTAATATTTGTGATTGATAACTACATGTGTTTTATAAAAGAAAATTGATAACACCACAGGCAGTTGCTCCACTCTTTTCTCATCCTTGTGTACTTGCCCTCTACATTGTGAACATGCTATTGAACTTGAATCAATTTAGATTTCATTCAGTGTTTTCTTGCTGTGTTTTTCTCCTGCCTTTTCTATGGCGCCATAACTGTTACTAAGTACCCTGCTCCCTAGCACTCAGAAACAGCATCATATTTTCAATATAATCACAGGCTGAAGAACAAAGCACAGGCTGATTTTGTGTCATTTCTGCATTATTAGTGATCCAAAAAAAGAAGAGGTCGAGCGCAATAATAATAGTAATAACAAGAAGGACAGTAACAAGAGGGGAAGTATTTCAGTCAAGAAAATACCCATTATTTATAACAATTCTAGACAGCATAATGCTGTGTAGACTAGCCCTTTTCTTCTGAGGGGCTAACATCACAACATAAATCATATTTGGTTTCTGTGACTAAATTCTCACTGTAGCTGCACTGGAAACATATCTTAATGTGCCATTATGGGATCTGTTTGCCCAGTTTGTTGAATAACGTCAAATATTATATATAGTTATTATTAGAGATGTGCTTGTTTTCTTGCCAAATGTTGGATGAGAACTTTGACACTTCTTTTGTGTCTGCACAATAAATACGAAGCTACAGCCAACAGTTGATTAGCTTAGCTTAGCATAAAAACGCAGGTGCAGTTACTTTGTGTCTTGTGTGGCTGTCAGGCAAATCCAGGAAGTCACTGCACCTGGCTGAAAAAATACTTCAGCCCTGTTAAACCACAATGTGTTGTCTTCTTACTTGTTTTGTGTGTAGACTGAACGAATGAGAAATAAGATGTTAATTAGTGAGCTTTAGAGGTGCTGGTAGGTGGATTATGTTACCTAAGGGCAGAAGAAAGCAAATAAGTGTATTTCCCAAAATGTTGAACTATCCCTTTAAATAAATTAAAGGAGTAGCTTTCTTGATGAACTTTAGTGGCTGATATTGGATCACAGAGGATTTCCAGTTTGTCAATTTTTACACTAATACCTGAATAATGTCTTATTAAATGTACAAATCAGATTTTGTCAATAAGTTGCATAATTGTAATATTGCCAGCTAAGATTCCTTTTTACTTTATAAATATTTTGTAGATATGTACTCCACAGAAATTAGATTAGTCTAGTCTGGACTTGTAAATTAAAAAAAACATGCAACAGCTTTTACAGTATAACCTACTGTGTTTCTGAAGTATGGAAAATACAGATTAATATTAACATGTATCCCTCATACGCGGCACAGCTACATACGGAAGCCCTGAAAGTTTTTCCGGGCATCGTCGGCCAAAACCTAAGTTTAAGTGTACGAGTTAAACTTTGGTTTTGACCATGAATAGTATCTCCTACGTACTTTTTAAAGCACTAGGATAAGATGGTTTTAATTGTCGGCTATTGAGATAGCTGTAAGAAAAATGGACATGTTAATACATATGTTCATATTTTCCAACATCTATCTAAGTGCTTTTAAATATTTGCAATAACATGAGACAGTACTCACTATAGAGGATGGTGCCCTGCGTAGATCTTGTTTTTACTGTCAAATAGAGAATAACAGTGGTGTCCTTGACAGTAGCAGGGAGATTATTACTGGCACCAGAAGACTGGAGAAGGGATGAAAGGGGCTGCAGCTCCAAATACGATGTGCCATCAAATGAGGGGATATATACTGTGGTCTCTAGAAAGAAAAAATAAATACAAATTGATTAAAAGCATTTAAATGGTATGAGAAAAGTGAGTATAATCCTAATACTCCTTAGAAAACACATTTGTACTTGAAAATATAACCCAATTACGCTTGTATCTGAATGAATAATGACATATATAGTAAAAGCAATGCCCTACAGTACTTTTGTTAGTCAACAGAACAGCAAGAATTGGCTGGTGTGTGCCTTCGCAGCACTGATAGTTTGCCTGTGAGCAGAGTCAGCAGGGCCCTGTCAGGACTATGTGCTAGTGTGTTATTTCCCACTGGATGAAAAAAGGGTATGACTTTAAGGAGAGGTGGAGGAAGTACCCGCTCAGGTCATCAACTCCACAAGCCAGTGATTATCTGCTGGCCTTTACACAAAGGACACTGTACACCTGGTGGATAGCTTGCTGTTCAGGTGCATGACAGTCGATTCAAAATAGGCCACCCCGGCCTTAGCTCAGGGAATTCTACCATAAGAGTCCAGCTCTCAAGGAAAAGTACAGTTTATCCTCAGTTGAGAAACTCATAATATACAGTATGTGTATGGTTAAAAAAAACAGTTTATTGTATTGTAAAAGAAAGATGAATATCCTCTCATGACTCTTGTTTACTTTTCTTAGTTGTTTTTTTTGTTGGATCAATGTATTTTTTTTTAAAGCAGACCTGTGAATGAAAAAGCAATATAAAAAAATACTGAGAAATGTGATAAAGAGTTTAAATGATTGGCTTAACAGTGGCAATGGCAGAGAGGAACAGATGTCCAATCAGTGTCAATGTTTACTCAAGTAGAGTGGTTTTTGATGTTAACACGTATACATTTCACAACTCCGTGTATACAGGAGGTTCTTATACTCTGATTATGTGAAATCAGGTTAATTCTAATATGAAATGGGCAACTAAGACATTTTAAAACCTTTCTGTATTTTTTGTAATTTGTCATATCATGTTGCTTTAAGATTAAGAATAAATCAATGCACACTTTAGTAATAATTTTTATCCCATGTATTGTAACCTAAAATTTATTGTCAAAGAAGAGAGGACGAGGTAGCTGCTGCTCTTTAATGTAATTTACTGTTGGACTGCTTGATCTACAGTATGACTCAGACACTACTGGTGGACAGTGAGCGTCCGTCATTCATAATAGCTTATCCTAAAAATGGCTTGCTAGAAAAGGAGCCAAGTTATATAATAAGTGAAAATATCAGCAAGGAGTTGACAATAAGGACTCGTCAGTGGCCTGGGGGCTACTAAGCCACAGACTTGGTCCAGTTTAATGATCAGTCACCAGACCGACACCCAAGAAGAGTTTCTAGTTGGACCATTTCTCAAATGATCATAATCCTGTTATCTTTGCCTGTGGGCTCTGACACTTTCTGACTCTTGCTATTCTCCCGACCAATCAGAGTGGATGACTTTTCAGAGTTACACAAAGAGTTAAGTGGAGCAGACATGAAAGCCAATACTTGAAATTGCAAAGAGAAAATGAAAACTGTATTTCTTTTGTTGTGGAAGGAGCCGTTTCCTTGGACTGAAAATAATGAATCAATCCTGTAATGTTTGTTGGCAATTTCTGAGTAAGGCAGATTGAGCTGGCTCATTTTTAAAAGGCACCAGCAATTACAGCAAACACACACTAGATGCCCACAAAAAGAGCTGGCAGCACCTAAGCAGTGTGTTGGCAAAGCAGGAAGCCGACAACCCCTCATCAGGTCCCATTAATGTCAAACACAAAAACAGAAAACTCTACCACCCTAAAAACTTATTTGTCTGAATGCTTTAAAACAACATTTACAGGACTCTTTCTGGTCCTGATTTATGAAAACATTACCTGCAATTTATATCTTTTTTTATAATTAGATCATTTTTAAATAACACAATGAATAGTATCAGAGTCAATTAACCTCATGTATTGCAGTTGAATATTGTTATAAAATGTATTTACATAGTAAAAAAAGAGTATGAGTAATTAGTGGGGTTAGATGAGATTGAAGAAGGTAAAGGCAAACTATTAAAAAGAGAATTTAGAAGCAACTAATTTGACAAAACCAGGTTTTGTAGTTTACACCAAAATATAACAAAATGAAAAAAAAAGAGTTCACATTCTTATTAGGATTGATGTCATGGTTAGGGGAAAGTTGCTGAAACGACATAAATGGGACAAAACTGTTCTCAACTTTCATTTTATTATTCCTTTGGCCTACATCACAGCTTCAAATATACGAGAAGTAAGGACATAAGGTAATGAGCCGTAAAAGGAGGTCATGATCAATACAGACCAAGTCTGAATAATTTCCTGCCTCACTGGTTTCCTCTTTTTTGCTTAGTTCCATACCTTGTAGCCATTTACACCATAATTAATTTTTGTGATCACTTGGATTTCAATTGAATGCTCACATACTTGACAGAATGTCTTTGGCAAGGTCTATGACCCACTGCGTCTTTTTTGGAGAGATAATTTATCATAGCTCAAAACTCTGACATGCCTACATGAACTGGCTTTATCTTGACAAAACCTGTCTTATGGTTGGCTACTTGATCATGATCAAATACTCACTCAACCACCTGGCACTGGCCTGGATTACGGTACACCCCACCAGAGGGGCAGCCCCATGGTCCAAACACAAGAGAGTGAGACTCGCAGATTACACACGTCAAGCTTCTTATTTACAGGCCGCACATAACATACCAACTAAATCTGACTGAGAAGCAAGTCTGAAAGCTGCTTTGGATTTACAGTCTCCATGTGATATGAAGAAGAAAAACTATATAATTTTAGTGATTTAACCGATTTGGTGATATCGTAGATGTGTGTAGACATTTTGCGTGTAACACTGTCTGAGAAAGGCTTGTAAATCAGTTCCAGTAATACATTTGACAGTATGACACCTGACATTTAAGCTACAAGGCTTTGCTGTGTATGCAAATGTTATTGCCAATCCCTGTTGTAGTATCACATATTCAGTTAGTAGGAAAAAAAAAACTCACTGTATGCTTAGTACCAAACTGAAAACAGACACAGTTAGCGACTAGCTGGTGAACATAGTGGAGTATTTAGCAGCTAAAAAAAACACATGAGTTTCCTCATGAGTTGGTAAAGACAAAAAAATAAAAATAAAAACAGAGCTAAAAGAGAGTTAAGTTGGAGACGACTCTAAACAAATGATAATGTCAGCATTTTATCAAAGACACAAAAAGGTCCACATCATTAATCACTGGGTAGGATGACACATCTATAATTCAATTATTCTTTTCTTATGTCTATTCTTAATTCAAAAAGGTGTGAAGACAAGGCTGTCACCAAGCAAAGTCGCTGTAGCAATACACTTTCACAGACTTTGTCAGCATGTAAACAGCCTCTGGACTCCGTCTGCCTGCTATCAGAACTAGTGTTGCAAAGCACATCGCTGGATGAGTGTTCATATGAGATTGCACTCTGTTAACCTGAGAGACTGAACTGCTTTTGAGGCAGAGAAAATCCTCAAACTCAGCAGAAATTACTCTAAAAGGGCAGTGCTAGTATTTAAAGGAAAAGTTTATGAATGTGACAAGTTGAGGGATAAGCAGGAACCTACTTTATGACAGGGAAAAGGCTGGGTGAAAGTCATTTTTATGATTGATTTTTACAAAATTGTGAGAATGTAGAACATAGGATTCATTTTATAGGTATGGTGGTGAGAATTTACTGCATATATTGTATTAGTATGCATTATAACATCACACAGTCAGGGTATTATGCACCTTTGGCGTATCAGGGTTAATTTCCAATGAGTAAGGTTAGCCTTAAGCTCACACATTGTCACACAGGCAATATGTCAATGCAAAGAGTTTATGTGCTGTGATTATGTTTTGTGGCACACTATAATTACCTGAGAGGTACAATGGTGAGGAAAAAAAAGAATGAATACATGAGTGAATGAATGACTCATATTCCTTTTTCTCTACTGGCTGCTAAGAAGTTGGCCAAAGCTTATTTAATAATTGGCTTAGCAAAGCAGAATCTCTGTCATGTAAGCAGCACGTAGATGTCTCCCACGGGAAAAACAAATGAGAGTGAAGTCCTAAAAATAGCACCATTTTGTTACAGTGCCTGAAGAGACAAATAACATTTCACTAGATTACTTAAACACCTGTAAATTAGCATTTTTAGAACACATGGCAGAGTTGTCAAATAATGGTGTAAGATGCACACAGGCTGCTTAAACCATGTCAATGGCTGTTAAAATTAGCTTTGAGCAACTTTCTGTCAGATTTCCGTGTATTCTACAAGATTATGCTATTAGCCTATATCACGTTCAGAGGTTGTAAAGGTGAAGATCAATCTGGATTTCATTGCTGAAACTCTCTGAAATGCTAATAAGTATTTGCTTCGCTTACCATATTCCCAAGGCTAAAAATGTACAGCACATATGGTATATGGTGCCTATCGTTCTCAAAAGATCCTTCATTAAAACCCATGACTGACAGCATTGTGAGTGCAATGCTCTATGAGTTGCAGAGAAAGAGAAAAGCTTTACGTTCCTAGTTAAATGCTGAACTACGATTGGTCAATCACTGTTTGGGGGAGGGCATTAGCAAACATAATTACATGTACCTAAATCCTCCTACATAGCGAGACAGGTTGGAGACAGGTAAAACACATGCCCATATACTGTAGTTAGCAGTAGTAGTAACATATCTAATCTATATTAGTAGTACCATGTTGGATAATTAGTCATATAGCCAGAGTGCAGAGGTGAGTGAACATGGCCATCATAACATCTAAAATATATATCAGTTGTGAGCAGCTTGGCTTGTCTTATCAAGCACACAAACAATTATTTACATTGTTAGTGTTACTGCTGTTGTCACTGACAGATAATGACCACAACAGCAAAATATACAAGAGGATGTTTTCTACACTGTCTGTACATATCATCCATGACTAGAGAAGTAGCTACATCATAAGTGCACTGAGAAGAAATCTGTAAAGGAAATTCTCCTTAGTATGTGTGTCTAGTACTGTGGTCTCCTTAGTATAAGTGTCGGAGCGGTTGGTACAAAATAAATATTTTTGGTGGGGACAGGGGTTAGAGCTTTAGCTGAATGTTGAGCAAGTGCTGCAAGGTCGTGTTCTCATTCTCAATGAGCGTTGGAGGTGAACATGGACACAGCGATGGTTCAAGCTGCTTATAGGGATCTTTCATTTCATTAATCATATCCTGAATAATTCACATCGCTCAAAATTCTTAATGCAGCTCACTCTATTCTCCCTCATAGTGAAACCTATTAGCCAAAGAGGCTCAGCATATATTAACCAACATAATTTGTTGGCTGGCTCTTCATGATACCACTATGGAGGTCACAGTACAGTAGGTTTTAAGTTTTTCACTGCCTGTGTATGTGTGTTTATATATATATTAAACTGTCCAAGCCTACCTTTCTCACAAAAAGTTCCAGTAAAATGAAGCGGGCAGTGACAGGAAGGCAGAGCTCCACCAGACAGCTGTAGCCAATGACATGTTCCTCCGTTGTGGCAAAGATCGGCACGGCAAACTTGAGGTCCATGCAGAGGAGGTTTTGGTGTTTGTGTGGGAGCTGCCATTGTTGTTGTTGTGTTCACAGTGTCAGGGGGGGTTGACTGAGTTGTCAAATTGGAAGAACTTGTTGTGGAGGCTTCTATAGCATACAAAGTATCTCTGTAAAATTGGGCAAAAGTTTTAGTCATTTAAGTGGGCAAAAGTCCAATTTAACATTAGAATGGTTTGCTTTTAAGGCTAAACATATGAACTAAATTCCTGTGCAGCTAATTTTACACATTCAATAAGGGGGAATGTAAAGTGCAGTCATTTACCAAGTAGACAGATTTTTAACTACAATCCCAGGCAGAGAGGAAAACTCAAGTGTTATTTATCACAATAAGTGCATCAAATAGAGCAAAATGTGACTACTGGTGATTATGTTATACTTTATTATCCAAGCATCAAAATATTAACAAACAAGTGTGTTAATGTGTTGTGTGTTAATGTGATTTTTCTTGTGTAAACCCAGGAAAACTATAAAACATGTTTTGCTAATAAAAAACAACAAATACTGGGTAAAAATGAAATCAAAAGAAGAGATCACGATGAAGTCACTGATTTACTTTACCTGCATCGGTCTATGTTCCTGCCGGCGATAGCATCAGATGTGTAAAAGCTCCTGACTTTATTAATTTGAATTATTTCAATGCAGCCAGTATAGTTGTGGAAAGGTTTCGCTCTCTAAGGGAAAAAACAACATTTTATTTAGACAATTGATTGTTTTAGCAGTCCTATCCTATCTTTTACAGTTTTTTATTAAGATGCAATTTTAACGATATATATTCCATGTATGCAACATTCATGTAACTTTAAAGCATGTATGTCTAAGAGCATTAAGATTTCAGCAGGTAAACTACTCAGGACTTCTACAGTCTTACCTGATTGGATAGATATTGTTGCGGCAGACCACCTGTGAAGACGTGGTTTGTCCTTTGTATGTGTCCCAACCAGTAATGACTTGCCGTACTTTTGATTTTCTCATGACCAGAAAGAGTTAGCTCTGCCTCACACGGGGTCAGGTGTTGTCTATAAAAGAGTATGAACACTTCATGTCAAATGTACAGCAAGCACAGGTACACTAGTTGTTGTAGTTCTCTTAAATGTTTTCAACATGCAGTTTGGTGGAGAAGAGGTTGGTTGTACAAGGGGTCTTCAGTTAATATTTTTACATAATCACAAATCATATCCCAAAAAAATCTATTTCTACAAGTTAAAAAGGAAGGAACTTATGTTGCCTTGATGAGAAAAGAAATGTTTTTGTCAACTTCCTCTTGCAGATAACATGGAATTTCAAAATCTTTTTTATATAACAGTGGTCTGAGAGTGAAAAATTAAATGCTGAGATTTAAAAACTGTGTGTAATTGTTTTGTTTACTCACATACATTCATTGATCATAATCCTTTTCTGAGGTGTGACTGCTGACCTCCATTTTGTTTTATCTAGGAATCTTATACGCCTTCACACAACTATTTTGGACCCACCCCACAGACATTCATAGATTGCTAAAAACCAATTCTCCACTTTGAAACAACAGGGGAGAGCAGATAATTACCTAAGTGCAGATTCTGAACTAACCATCTGCAGCTTGAGGGTACTCTGGCCACGGATGCACAGTCTCCTCTCTAGTGTCTCCTGATACCCCTTGTTCCCTGAGAGGAAGTTAGGAGGTCCACGAAGCAATCTAGTCTGATTTGTTAAGCCTGTACTTTGCAGGCTGTTGCATATGCCGGCTAAACACTCGGGGCACTAACTCCGAGCTGCAAAAGTCCTTCCTCTAGAGCCAGCGTGGAGAAGCGGTTAATTTAGAAGCAGTCTGCCAGAGCGGCCTGGCCAGCAGCCAGAGGGCACTGTGCTCACTGTCCTTGAGAAGTCAGCCCCACTGGGTTTCTATTTAACATATTGAAAAGCGTCTTTGACGGGAAGATATATTAAAAGTCTATAATGAGTAAGGCTGTGACGTTGAGGATGGCCACGGTGTTGTAGCTCTGGGTCAAATCAGACAAAGATGGACGGACTCGGCCATCAGACAATTACAAAGAATTTGCTTTGTGACACCAGGAACCATTTTTCCATACTCCCAACCCTCTAGTTATGACAGCTCTCTTTCTTGCAATGTCTCCAAGGGGTTGGTACGGAACATTATGATTGATTCATAGTGCTGTTGTATTTTTATTGCAGAAAAAAAAAAAACAGGGGTGGGGCATTGCAGCCCCTTAAACCTGATAGGCCTTTCTAGCTGCACTTGCATATTTAGGGCAGTGCAGCTTTCTGCCATAAAGCATGAGGCAACCTTCCCACTCAGCTTTGTTTCCACAGGAGATCATTTGCTCACCTTTGGCACAGTATGTTCATAATCACCTTCAGTAGCTTACAGTATTAGCTGCACCTTGTCTCTAATGTAAATGGACTGTTCTTATATATAGCGCTTTTCTAGTCTCGACAACATAGTACAGGAACCATTCACCAACTTTCATACACTGTGGCCGAGGCTGCCGTACAAGGTGCAACCTGCTCATCAGATAATCATTCACACTCCGATGCGCAGCGGGGTTCAGTGTCTTGCCCAAGGACACTTCGACATGGGACTGCAGGGTCAAGGATCGAACCACCAACCTTCTGATTGGCAGGCAACTGCTCTACCACTGAGCCACGGCCACGTACCTGTGCTCATCTATTTTAAAATTTCATCTTCAGAAAAACTTCATAGATTTACTTCTCATTCTCTTAATCTCAGTCTTTTAGATCAATCTAATAAAACAGAAGAGTGTTTAAAAAATATTAACTCTGACCGAACAGAACTTAAAAAAAAAAAAAAAGATGAAATGGCCTCTTTGCAACACTGAATTAAATCTCTATACACTCCCCTCAAAAGCAAAGTAAAATGATTTGATATGAGTTAATCATTAGCCACATTGTTTCAGCTTCCAGCTCATACATAATAAACTTTGTCTTGAAACTGAACCACACTCTTCCTCATGTCAGAATATAATGGAGAGGGCTGGCAGCAAGATTGCACGTGCTTCGGAACAATATAACTAAAGGGGCCACAGCCTCACTTTAAATCATTTAAACATTGATTTTGTGCTAGGCTCTTGCTTGTTAATCTTTTCGTAATGAAAAACTGCAAATGAAGACTTTAGAACAGCCAATAAAACATGGTCAGTGATCACTAATGCATTTTAATAGGCACATTCTGACGTTTGCTTTAGTTCTTTAAAATGTAAGCCCATTTGCTCATTCGTAATAACATCTAAATTCGCAGGCTGGTGATTCCTGCCAATTATGTATCTTCCCCCGGTATTAGTTACAGCCTTTCTCTGAAGAAAATGTCTGCCACACTTGAAATGAGTGGATAACTAGGGATATCTAATACCACCTGAGGTGCTAACACTATTTGAACACAACTTGTATATTACTAAGACCTTCTGTAAGTAGCTTATCGTGAATGTGCCTCTTTTTTTCTCTATAGAAAATATGTTCTTGCCTGAAGCAGATACATAACACACTGCATCTGGGTTGATGTGTTTGTTAATACAACTTGTGAATTAAAAGCTGTAAAATGTAACTAACTTACTTCTGATAGAACATGCTTTTTTCTCACATTCCAACAGCATAACTTTTTCTATAAACTGAATATTAATTGACCACAACACAGAATCTTCACACCTAGATTCAAAAGGTTAATTGAATATAACAAAGAACATACCTGATATTAACAATGTGAACCTTCCCATCATCAACATGAATTAAAGTATTGATCCGTGTAACCTCTTCGTTACAGAAAAAGACATACTGAAACAGAGTGTAAAGAGATTTTTTTCATGTTACTGCTCTATGAACTGTATAAATTGACAGTGTGATAGCAGTCTTTCATGGGCAAATATAAGGAAATTTGATGTTGTGACTACAAAACTGAACAATATCCATGCCTAATAACTACAGTATATAACTTGAGTTTTACCTGCAAGATTCCATCCAGGATGAAGAGTTTCAAAAAAAAGAAATCACCATTAGTGGGTCCTTGGTCCACATAAAGTATAGTTCCCTGGGTCACTTGAGTCTGAAATCTCACAGTGATGTTGTTGAATGCGCTGAGTTCAATTCCCTCAAACTCCAGGTATGAATTCCCAAAGTACTGAACATAGCTTGCAACTGGGAAATAAAAAAATATATAGAAAGCTGAAATGGGGGGAAAGTGTAAACAAAAGCAAGACACAGTGCAGTTTATGCATCTAACTGTCAATTCTGCTGAGATTCGCTATTGATCCCTGTAAAAGGGAATTCAACTTTTCACTTGCTTCCTCCACAGGGAGGTCACTGCACAGGGTGAGATACAGAACATCAACTAATGACACTCTTGAATGAAGTCTGGCTAAGGACACCTCAGCAGGAAAGATGCTTGTTGCCATCGGGGCTCGAATATGGACTTTTTGGTTTAGTTATTCTGTTGTTGCACACACTACTGCATGTTGCTGCAATAGATTCAAGAGGTTTATTGTCATACGCACAGTAAAGAAAACTTACACCATGCAATGAAAAGCTTGCTTTGCCAGTCTTCCTTACACAACGAATACAAAAGGAGAATAATACAATAAAGCTAAAACAAACAATAAAAAAGTTGTTTCCATCAAATAACCTTGGCAACATGGATGGAATACATCAGCACAGTGCAGGAATTTAGTGTGGGAAGGAAAAAAGTAGTTATTATTTTTGAAAGCAGAAAAAAGGCTTTCAGGGCTCGGATAACATCACCGTTTTTTTCTCTTTTGCTCACTGTACAGGCATACAGTAAATAGTCTTATTTGCCAAAAAGCTGTGAAGCATGCAAATGGCACTATATTAGGCGAGAGAGGAGTCTTGGCTGAAATGAGCGTATTCATACAAGTTTATTACATGCCTCATTTTATAGTGGAATAACTTGGCTTTTATCATCCATGAGAATGGGCAATTATGGGATATTTCAGTAAAAGTTCCACTGCCCGCCAGCTTATTGGGGGTAGTGACGCAGACAAACTTAAAAGACTGCAATTGGAGGCAAGCATTAGAGGTGCTCATGCTCAATATATTTCTCATTTGAAGGAAGTGGTGCAATTTGTTGCAGAAAAGTCAAACCAGAGAGCCTGTTAAAATTAAAAGCATTCCTCGATGCACCTGTCTCATGCTCTGTCTGTTCTTGTCTGAAAAATAAAATCGTTACACTAGAGAAATCACTAAAGCTCCTTTAAAGTTGTTGCCATGATTAATCGGGCAGCCGCGAATAAGACCTTTATCAATATTTGTTACGCGTCCAGTCCCAATAGGCTACACCCCCTTTGATCTGACAGTGGGCCCCTCAGGGCATTTAGCAAACAAGCTAACCTAAATACCCACACTTTCTCCAAAGAGCAATATGACCAATACCCTACGGGAAATCCTCTGACAAAAAAAAAAGAAGACAATTATTGGGAGCAGACCTACTGTGATCTGTGAATTAATGAGGATAAATGCACACAGCAACAACGCTGGGCTGTCTACTGCTTCACTCCTGACAATGGGGTTTGCCAATGCTGATGATGGAAAATTACCCCTCAGAGACAAAGCTATTCATTAATTTTAAAGCCTTGTTTAGTCTGATGTAGTCTTTGATGCAGTCTGAGGCTGCTGCCAGGAGGCAGTATCACACCTCATTAGAAGTTAGCTTCAATCTCTCCTCTAAAGGTCTCTTGTTTTTACCGCTACCGTAGATTCTCATACCAGAATGTCTCATCCACGTCTCAAGTAACTAGTCGGGCTAAATCATACTCCAGCGCTAGGTCTGGCAACGTGAGACTGGTGCAATCTAAATGAACAAATCTGTGTACAATTTAAACAGTATCCTAATTTCTTTTCACTTTTACAATCAGTATTTTCTTTACTGCTTTAAGAGAAAAAAAGGGCTAACATAATGCTGACCAAGGAGTTTGTCACTACTGCACTCTGTTCAAAAACTTTTCTAGTTTCAATGGGGGACAAAAGTCATCACAGTGAGAATATTCCTTGATATAAATCTTTCGGATCAGATTTAATTAGGACCGGTCTTAATACATGTCCATGAAAGAGGTGAGAAAATTGATATTCGTCTTATTTAATGTAACTTAGAAAGGTGGAGCACAATGTTGCAGCACAGACTGTATGCACAAGATATTCCACTAGAAAAATATATTTGGAGAAATGTGAACTTATGAAGATAGACTTTGGGCGGTGAGATTTAATTGATACAGACTCAATGTCCCATTTATTTAAAAAAAGGCAGGACGTAAGCCCCGTTTCATCCCTGATTTATGGGGTAAGGTAATAGACTGACTGATTGAACTTGTCACAGGACAGAGATAAAATACTGCTGAGGACCATTCTTGGACACTTGCAATTTCAGAGCCCTGAGGGAAGCCAAAAGGTCATTCTGTACTGTACCTACAAAACTGGCAAAAAATGTCTTTTATTCAAGATATGTGATGTAAGAAGATTTAGTTGAATATTATTATACTGCTGACATACACAGAGGAATAAAATCCTAAATATAATATGGCTTTTTTCTAATCATATCTTTTTTGTCTGGTTTTAAAAATAACTGATTAAATGACTCCAACACACTGCACTGACAGTTACTGTACAGGAGTACAGAGGCCATAAGCTGCAGCTGAAGTGACAAATTTAGACACTGCTTTTTCCATCTCGAGGAGCATTTTTCTCATGAATATTCATAACTGTGCACATCATGCGGACGCCATCATGACTCACTAGCAAAGTTGTGTCCCTGAATATATCAAAATGGTTATAGGCAAACTAATCAGGCCCTGCCAACTCAATGATAAACAAACATGCTAACACAAATTAGTGCCTCACAGAACAAATGCATGCATGTTAAACTGAAGGTTACAAAGGTGGCTGCCCCAAGACAGGTGCTGCATGCTTGAAAGGACCCTCTGGCTAACCTCTTACTCATCAAGTTGATTTTGAGAAGCTTAAGTAATTTCATTTCTGCTACACGTGGCAGCAACAGATAACAGCTTCACCTGTACTGTGGTGATCACTCACAGGAAAGTCAACCAAATCGTGGCTTAGCTGCAGTAAGCCTCCCTCCACCAGCAGTGTCCTCTCTAGATTCCCATCAGCTCTCATATTGTACAGCTTAAATATTGTGGACCTCAACATTGAAAGTATAGTGATGACAAAAAAAACAACGGAAGACAATCATCTCAATCTGTGGAATAAGGTTTCTTTTTTGTAGCTACTAGTTTTGGTGAACTGAACCGAATACATTTTTTACATCAAAATTTCATTTTTATTAGATGTTCTTTAGTTGTTAAGATAAAATAGTGTCCTGTCAGTATACCATATTAACTAGCCCCCCTATGTTTAAATTCCCATTGACTTGGTATTTTTCAAAGGTTGTGGAGCAGTCTTAGGTTTAAAGGAGCACTGTCTGAGTCTATTTCAAGCAGCACCAGGGGCACTGCATGTGTTTAGATTGTGACCTAGTTAGATAAACTCGTGAGTTTCTGGGTCCTCTTACTTTAAAACTTATTTACTTTGATTATGCACGTATATGTAAAAGAGTGAAGAGATGTTTTGGTGTGTAGATGCTTGGGTATGTTTTTCTTTCTTGTGTCTATATTTAACCCTCTCCAAACCAATGCAATATGCACTGGAAGAGAGCTGGATCAGCTGCAGCGGGGCGGACTCCATTATGTTTGGCCCACAGTGATTTTCAGAGTGTCTCACTGAATTGTTTCAAGCTCGTCTGTGTTCAATAGGTCTGTTTTACAGCTCTGTGAACACTTTCAAAGGTAGACAGACCTCATCTGTCAAGGAGTAACAATCTGCCCAGTACTCCGAATTCCTCCTCTCACATAGATGACTGAATCCAATACCAATAACATAGAACATATTGTGTCCTGTGTCTTTATTTTAGTGTTAAAGGATATAGAGCCAAATACTGATTGGACTTATCACTCTTTCAAATTCTTGTTCTCAAATAGAAATAGAAAATGCACTTTAGTCGCCAATACAATTTTTTTTCAATTTTCTTTCACCACAGCTGCACAAACTACAGCAATCACTTAATCAGACCCAATATGTCATTGCCTGCTCTGTTCCAAAGGCTCTAAAATCACATTTGGAGAACCAACACAGTGGGAGTCTCCTCTTATTCGAAACTGGCAAACCTTGTGCAGCAAAACAGTATAGTGGGAAGGACAAGGGAAGGATAGCTTTGTAATTTGTAAAAAAAAAAATATTTTATATATATATATATATATCTCCCTGGACCACCTTCAGTACAAATTGATTGGTGTAATGGCTTATCAGTTTAAAAAAATTAGTGTCACTTTCTTGCACACATAATGTGAATAGAAGCAATAGGATACTGTAGTAATGAGAGCTTCATTGAATGACTTAATTGAGAAACATTTAAGTTGATACACTGCCATATTCAGAACAATTCCATAAACCTTGAGTCAGTTTTACAGTATATAAATCTCATTCATAATCATATTGATCTAAAGTTTTTCCTCATACAAGAAACTTATCAAAAGTATGTAGAAACATCCTAAACAGTTCAAAAACGAGAAACTAATTTGAACTGATGCAAAATTGAAACTTCTTAAATGTATGTACTGCTGCATACTGTAAATGCGTAAATGTGGTGGAAGAAGTATTTAGATTGTTTACTTAAAGAGATGTTTTACTGATTTAAATCCAGCTCTGTGTAATCTTAGTGCCATATGACGCAAAACGACATCAAACCGCACAACAACCAGCGGATTGTGGCAGATCTCTGTGGTTTCGCTCTGCGGAGAGCAGCGCCAAGAAGGGAAGCCACACATCGTTCATCCACACACAATGTCCACACCAAGATGACACAGAGCTGGTTTAAAGTTGGGAAAATATTCCTTTAAGTAAACAGTGTAAAAATACTCCATTATAAATAAAAGTCCTGCATTCAAAACCATCTTACCGATATTTAATCTAATCAAATCAACAGTGGTATAAATATAGTATCATAAGTAAAACAGTGTTATTAGTATGATGTAAAAATGTGTAAGCAGCATTTTACTGCTGACGTTGGATAAGGTGGAGCTACTGGTAGGTTATCTACTTTAGATTCAAGTAGTTAGTTATAGGTTTTTTTTTAAACTTAAAATCCCAATCCCAATAAAAAGTAACTTGTGATTATAGCTTTTGTAGTGGAGTTAAAGTATAAAGTAGCATTAAATATAATATTAAATATACCCAACATGCATGCACAGTGTGCTGTGTACCTGTGGATTGCTCAGCTGTCGATGTCGTGTTGAGTGTTGGCGTTGGCACCCTGGTTGTGGAGCCGCGAGTGGTGTTCTTGACTACAGTCGCCAAGGGAACAGCATCCGTAACAGGAGGCAGGCAGCTGACCTTGTTGATGCCATCTACACAAGAAAATGCTTCTGGACATGGATTCAACAGGCAATCATCATAGTTGCGCTCACAGTTCCTCCCCTGTGTATGGAAAATAAACAGCATTCAGATGTGTCCTCTGCAATGCTAAATGGGATATAAAGTTTACGGCTTGAATAATTAAGTTAGCATTAAGTAGGGAACTTAAGATTATGTAACAAATACAAGGCTTAAAAAAAACTACTGTAGAACCCATTTGATGCAAGATAGTATCTGACTTCTGACATCTCAAATTCAGATTATTTTCATTTTAACGTGCAACATTAAGATAAAAAATCTGTTGTATTTTTTCCTAAGAAACATAAAGTAGTAGTAGTTGTAGTAAAAGAAAAGTCAAGTCCTGCTATCTGTGTGAGAAAGGCATTTGATTTACCTGCTTTAAAAAGGGAATACATCAATTATGTTTGGACTATAAACAACAAAGAAAAAGGGTATGACACATTTTAACAGTTCAATAGGTCAGTGCCAAAAAAGGACTCAATAGTTGAGGGTGCAAGAGGGTAAAGGGTAATAAAAAAAAAAGTAAACAGACGGAAGATGGGGAATAAGGTGGGGAGCCTCACCACAAATCCAGGACAACAGAAACAGGTGTAGCCATAGCCTGGATCATTCTGAATGCATATCCCCTGGTTGCAGGGCTGTGGAAGGCACTCATTAATGTCATCCTCACAGTGAAGGCCTGTCCAACCTGCCAGGAACAAAAGCCCACAGAGTGCTGTGGTGAGCCCAGGCTCTCCCACTTCCACCCTCTGAAGTGAATATCAATCAGACTCTCCTACATTGATTTGCTTATTTTTAGGTTCACACACATACAAAGACAAGAAAAGGCTTTCACTAAAGAGTAAGATGCCACATGCATTTTAATGAGCAGGGTCTAACATTGTTTTGTCTTTTTTTAGTACAGTATGACTACAGATTTCTCCCTGGAGGAGAGCGGATGACTTTTGAATGAAGCACAGAAGCTATGTAGGCAATATGGTTACCTTCAGTGGTGGAATGCAACTAAGTATAATTACTCAAGCACTGTACTTAAGTACAAATTTAAACTACTTGTACTGTACTTGAGTCTTTTCTTTTTCTGCCACTTTCTACTTCTACTCCACTATATTTCAGAGGGAAATATTACTTTTTACTTCACTACTTTAATCTGACAGCTTTAATTAGTAGTTACTTTACAAATTAAGATTTTTGCACACAAAACACATGTAGTTTATAAAATACAATAATACAGTTTTATTATACATTACAATTAAACTACCCTACTAACGATATAACGGCCAACAAGTACAGCTGAAATGAAGTGTTTTAACGCTTTTTTGACGCTTTTGAAGCTTTTTTGGACACTTTTAATGCTTTCTTTGATGCTTTGACAATGTTTTGTCGCTTTCAATGCTTTTTTCAAGATTTTTCTGCATCAAGTACTTTTACTTTTAATACTTAGTACATTTTCCTGATGATACTTACATACTTTTACTTAAGTAACACTTTCAAAGCAGCACTTTTACTTGTAACAGAGTATTTTTTTCAGTGTGGTATTAGTACTTTTACTTAGGTAAAGGATCTGAATATTTCCTCCACCACTGGTTACCTTAAGTGACACTTTATGTTACCCCTTTTCAATCCAATATGGGCATTCTGTAAGTATTAACATGGTTTACATACGGTAAACTGTACTCTCACACATATTAGGCACAGTGAAGTGTTCCTATTCACAAATGTCTGCCATGACATTGTCTTAGTAATCTTATTCATGAGGCACAAAGGTTTCCTGTAACAGGTCTTATTAAAGGAAAAAAACTACTTTGGTTGCCTCTTTTCAAAGTAAATTGAGAAACTCACAGGACGTCTGAGTGACTCACCTGACCTGCAGTGGCAGACGTAGCTATTAATAAGATCTTGGCAAATGGCACCATTGTGGCAGGGAGCTGAGCAACATTCGTTAACATCCACTTCACAGAAATCCCCCATGAAACCTGGTGGACAGCTGAGAAAACGTATCATATTTTAAATCTGTGAGACTGTCTTGCAGTACTGTCACTTCCTTCTAGTCGCTCTGACACACTGCATCTGTAAGAACTGCTTGCTGTCATTTATCAGAACAACTTTTTCCAGTCAGTTGTTGCATTGGATTTTAGAGTTTATTATTTAAAACAGTCGTCTGGAATCTTGAGAGACACAGCAGTGAAATCAGTAAAGCAGACATTAAACTGAAAAAAGTGGGTACTTCAAACCAATGATTTTTAAATTTCTTTTTAAAGGCACTACTTTTAAATAATTTATCATTTCAAGTCCTGGATAATATCCTTATAATGAATCTGTGGAGACTTACAAAGTATCAGTTATTTAGAAAATCTGTCTTATTTTACAATAATCTACACCTACAGAGTAGTAACCTACTTTCTGTTGAACTTAACAGTCTTTTCCTCAAACTGTGTCAAAATAAGTGTAATGATTGTTATATGTCTATATTAACATATTGTCCTAACCTTCATTGCACTATACTATATTTGAACAACTCATGTCTTTACATCCAGATGCTCTCCTAAAAAAGGAATAGCAATGTGTTAGTCAAACTTGCAAATTGTCAGCTGAATATTCATAATAAATCCAAAAACTAACTGTGACACAACCATGACAAAGTACTTTGGAGTGCTGGCACAGGATATTTGCATACCACCTGAATGAAGTTCAGAGAAAACACTGTTCAGCATAGTTGATGTGGCCAAATAACTGCTCTCAAACTAAGGGCCCTGGTTTTGTCCATCGTTGGATTAAATGAATATGGCCCTCGTGTTCATAACATTAATGCTAATGAATTTCTTTGACAAAACCTGGTCGTGGCAAACAATAAAAAAAACTCACTGCTAAAAACTCAACTTGAAACTAGAGACCTTATTTAAGAGGACGAGAACACATAATTGATTGATTCAGCAGTGCATATAATCCACAGGCAAACAAATATGTAGGGGTGGTAATGGTTTTCTGTTGTGGAGTTAGTGATTTGCAGGGGATGCCAGACGAACTTAACCCCGCGCACAACATTTCAGGTTGGGAAGTTTGGTCTGGACTTGATCCGTTGTGGAGCAACTATGCTCGAACCAGAGCTGTTCGGACCAATCAAATTGTCAGGGCGGGCTTTATACAATGATGGACAGATGATCAATAGTAACGTGAAGCCTGCCTTTGACTTGCAGCTTCTTTGACATTTGTCTCCGTTGCTCTGATTGGTTGTAGGTCTATCCAATTGAGTGCAGAGGCATTGTCTTTCCTGGTTCGGTTGAAACATGCCCCATAATCACAGCCCAATGGAGCAGTATCAGACTCAGATTCTGATTAGAATCTGAGTATGATGACGTCAGGCTAACACCTTGGAGCAAAGAGAGGTACCACTCGATTCTGCAGATGTCATCCCCACTGGCTTTAAGTTTTGTAGAAGAGCAGTCATTTTCCAGATGGGCAATGAGCCTGATCATGCATCACAGCTACCTGAGGCCAAAGGAAGACCAAGGTCTGCTGACTTGCATGGATTTACAATTCACAGTCACCAGACCGTAAACCCGCTGAACATCTTTGGGAATATTTGACATCAGAAAAGGTGACAAAAGCAGAACAATGGGAACGAAACAATGCAGATTCTCAGATTTACCAAAAACCTAGCTGTTTTTTTTTAGGATTCAGTAAATGCTTACAAACCCCTGCTGTATTCATGAGGCTAAAATTCCTTTTTTGGGAATTTGACTTTTGATGAGATCTGTGAGGCACAGTTGATTAAATCATGTAACACTACAACGTCAGGAAATTGGCAAAGGGTGCATGCAAAACCTCTTGGCTGACCACCATAATAGAGAGAGAATGGAGTGGTTTGAGGCCATTTGCTGTACACGTGCGAAATTGAATGTGTACCACTTCACACAATACATGCAGATAAAACAACACTGTATTTCATGTACTGCAGATGAGGTCTGACCAAGAAACTATTGCATGACTGATTTTACATTTTAGGCCATTAGTCAGTGTGCTAGCCTGACCAAAACCCTCTCCATTCAAGTGAAAAAATATGTGGATGTACAAAACATGCTTGCCTCTGAAGCATATATTTTAATGTGATGTTAAAGTCACAGTCTGTGATGTAAATGTAAACAAGAGGGTAGCCTTCTCCACCAAAAACACAAGATTGGAACCTGCTGTCACTCAAACACAACTCTGTATTAATGATTTCTGGTGGTGTTAAATGTATTTGATTTGATTTAAATCAGCATGAAACTCTTTAATTATGTCTGTTAATAAACCTAGCCACAAAAAAATACTGAGTACTAAATCTAAATAAAAAACAATTGTTCGCACAGAATAAAAATCTGTTCCCTCGGTTTCATAAACTGTTCGCACGGATTCACAATCAATTACTTTATAGCGAAATGTTATTAAATCACAAACGATGCATCTTTCCTAACGTAGTAAGGTTAACAATGAGCTACAAACTAATTTTCATCATAACGAGCCGTCCTCCAACCTGGAGAAATATCATTGAGACGGCAGTAAAACAAGTGCTTAGGGACAGTCTACAAACTACAACACCGAAAAGAGATACAACAGAAATATGTAGTCATTAAATGATTATATAAGGTAGTGTCTCCAAACTTAACTCAATTATAACTTGTCTTCTGCTAGTTGTACTACAGCAATTACTTTAAAAAAATAGGCATATTCTTAATTTTGGTAAATATTTTTTGCCAACATATTTTAATATATGTCATAATTACAGAGAGTCATGTCTCCAAAACTACTCTGCACATAGAAGGCCCCCTGCTGGTTGTACTACAGCACATAGGTTTAAAAAATAATCATATGCATAATTTTAGGGAATATTTATTGCAAGAAATATGTTATAATTACATAGAGCAATGTCTTACCAAATACTCCAAAGAAGGTGGTTGTACTACAACAATTACTTAAAGTGTAAAATATGTACAGTATCTCACAAAAGTGAGTACACCCCTCACATTTTAGTAAATATTTCATTATATCTTTTAATGGGACAACACTGAAGAAATGACACTTTGCTACGATGTAAAGTATTAAGTTTACAGCTTGTATAACAGTGTAAATGTGCAGTCCCCTCAAAATAACTCAACATACAGCCATTAATGTCTAAACCGCTGGCAACAAAAGTCAGTACACCCCTATGTTAAAGTTAAAATAAGTTTGTAGCTCGTTGTTAACCTTACTACATTAGGAAAGATGCGTTGTTTGTGATTTAATAACATTTCACTATAGAGTAATTGATCCCAAAGTTCAAATCTGTGAATATCTTTCTAACATTGCTCACGTTTATAAAACCAAGGGCACAGATTATGAATCTGTGCAAACAGTTTATAAAACGAGGGCACGAATTATGAATCCATGCAAACAGTTTATGAAACCGAGGGCACGGCTTATGAATCTGTGCCGAGGGAACAGACTTTTATTCTGTGCGCACGGTTTAGTTTTTTTTTCTCAGCTGACCCCAGGGGGGCTCTGTAAAATAAGGCCAAAAAACAGTTAATAATGCACAATATCACAAAACATTTCATTTGATGTCCAAATTCAGCAACATATTCTAGAAGGTGCACACAATGCACAATCATGTTGCAAATCAGCAGGATACTAAAGGACATTGTTTGTCCTTACTGTGCATATTTATCTGTGAATGCACAACATACACTACATTGCATCCCTGTGATATATACACAAATTCACCTACAACAAAGTAAACATCATAAAAAATGCTGTGCTGAGGCAGTAGGCAGTCCAGTGCATCAATATATAACAGAGTAAAGTGCACCAATCTATTTGGAGTTGTGGTAGTCTAGGATATATTCAATCATGACACTGAGCATATAGCAGCACATCAGCACAAGGTTAGACAATGTAATTAACTGTAAGCTGCTGTGTCAAATCTGCACACACTTACTACATACACCTTGTATTGAGATACACTTCATCACACAGGGGAGAGCATGTCAGCGATTAAAAAAACGATGCTTCACTTGCAGCCAACCGGGAGTACTGCTACTGTACTGTATATGAATGCACAGTTATACTCACAAGAATGGTGCATTCAAGCACAATATGTATTTTATGTTTGAGACAAGGACAAATCCCAGTTCACCGACACCAATTCTTAAACATTTTACCAGTTTACATGTGAGACTTGCAACTCCCCAATGTTTGGGTACTGACCTTTAACTAAGCCCTGCAGCACATTTGCAGTTTACAATGATGACTGTTGCACATTTATCACTCACAATTTTTAATATTTTTTAAAACAATAGATCCTTGACTCAGACAGACGTAGACAAAAGGTGGTAAGCTAGTTCTATTCGTATAGGCTTCGCCCTCTAAGAGCTGTCGCTATTGGGTTAATCCCTTTGCTCAGGCGCAGTTGTGAAGATTTCTTTCGCGCTCTTGTGCCCTTTGTCCGCAGTTACTGTATATCACAGTTGCGCGACCGTAGAACTGCTCCCTATTTTTCTTCACTGTCACAAGCATGCGCACAGGCATGCGCATGCAGCTCTCTCGGTCATGCTCTACCATGGGCTGTGATGACCGGGCACTTGCTTCTCACAGCGCGGGAAAGGCTCAGTGCTCTCTGTTGCTATGGCAACAAACAACACATGGCTATACGCTTCAATTCGCCAGCCTTTCCCCGGCGTGGTAAAAGCTATCATGCTATCCCAAGTTCAGATAACGGCTTTGACGGCTTTCACACATGTGGTGCCGTAGGCGGAGCTCGGTCACTCCCACACGGTGGAAACAGCGGGGGCGAGCACCCACTCAGTATGTGCAGTACTACACAGTCACTCCTCACCCCCGGCCGTCTATCGGGAAGGGGAGAGCAAATGCATGGAGACGTCGTTACAGCCGTTATGCAGAAAAGGGATCAAAATCCTGCGCTCCACACACTGGAGGTCGTGCAGCACCTACAGACAGGGGGCTTTGCTATAAACTGGCAAAAGAGCTTGCTGGTCCCCTCACAGACAATAATTTATCTGGGCGTGGACATAGACTCAACCACTATGAGAGCCAATATCAGGTCAACACGGTCTCATGGCAGTTCATGAAATTGTCACGTTATTTTTAATCTATTGATTCGTGTACAACACGTTTATCTTGTTTTTTTCGTGGTGGCCAGCACGAAATGGGAACCATCTATATGGAGGCTGGGTTTAGGAAAAGATTAACGGGGAAAGCACATGTCACACCCCAGGACACGATCCGTGGTCTTTGGGGACACGCGACAACAACAACGAGACGGTGGAGGTTGGGTTTAGGAAAAAAACAACGGGGAAAGGACACGTCACACGCAGGGAGATGGCCGCGGGGGACGCGCGACAATAACGGGATGGTGGAGGTTGGGTTTAGGAAAAAACCAACGGGGAAAGGACGCCTCACACGCCGGGGGACAGCCGCGGGGGACGTGCGACAATAACGGGACGGTTGTGATTAGGAAAACAACAACGGAGAAACAAAACGCCACACACGGGACGCGATCCTCGGTCTCCAGGGGGAAAGTCCTGTATTGTTTGACCCATCCACCACCCCAACCAACCTCCTTACACGGATTTTCGGCATATCATACTACTTGCTACCGTAGTCGTGCTGTGATCACGACATATGCTTCCCATTGAAATACATTAGAAAAATACGAGAAAAACGTCCCCAGGAACACAAATCAATAGATTAAAAAACGTGACCATTTTACAAACTGCCGCGAAACTGGGTTGATCAGCGCCAAGGCTGGACGCACTGAGCTCTCTGCAGTCACGCATCACGCCACACACAACAGTGTCGGCTCTGTCTGTGATGCATCTCCTGGGCGTGATGTCTGCGAGTCACGTGGTGGTTCCCCTGGGTCTCCTCCACATGAGGAAGATTCAGAGATGGTTCTGTCGAATGCACCTTGACCTTATAAGCCACAAGTGGCGGATGCTGACTATCCCTCCTTCCCTACAGTCGGACCTGGCGTATTGGGGAAACTTCCGGACCCTTTCATCCGGGGTTCCCCTGGGCAGAGCAACGTCACACATAACAGTGTACACAGGCACCTCACCGGCTGGGGAGGCATGTGCGAATCACAGGTGGTGGGAGGGAGATGGCCAGTTTCTCCCCTCCCCCACATGAACTGCCTGGAGCTGTCCACGGTGCTGAAGTACTTTGTGCCAAGTGGTAGCAGAGAGACAACTGTGGGCCCACAGACACCTTTTGTCTCTCAGAGCGGTCTACATCCCCGGGGTTTTGAACCGGGCGGCAGACCTCATGTCGAGGTGGGGCGCGTGGAAATTGAATCCAACTATCGTTCAAATGCTGTGGAGCAGGTTCAGGAGAGTGAAAGTGGATCTGTTCACCTCACGCCTTTTCCCACCAACCTTGGCCCAGAGCCCTCCTATACGCTTTCCCCCGGTCCCTCTGATCCCTCGCCTCCTGGCTCGCATCCAGGAGGAGAACCTGTCAGTCATTCTGGTGGCACTGGAGCACACAAGCGCATCCTGGTTCCCAACTCTGGTTCAATTACTAGCGGGGCCCCCTTGGCAACTGCCGTGGCACAGGGACGCACTGTCGCAGCTGAACAGCGCGATATCCCACCCTCCGGTAATAAGCCAGGGGCTATGAGCCTGGCACATGAGCGGGAGCGCTTGGAGAGATTAGGCTTGCCCGCTGCAGTATTGCGCACTATCCAGGGAGCTAGAGCCCCCTCTACTACAGCGTGTTATGCAGGGTGATGGTCCGCTTTCCAGCGCTGGTGTGCAGAACCCACATCATGCCCTCTGCCTCTCGTGTTAACTTATCTCCAAATTGGTGGATGACTTGGCTCCGTCTACAGTCAAAGCCTACGCGACAGCCATTTCATCCTGCCACAAGGGCTATGGAGAGAGGTCGGTTTTTGCATACACCCTGGTTAAGCGTTTTTGAAAGGGGTTAGACAGAAACCCGTTGTGTGCTCTCTAACACCCCAATTGGACTTATCCCTGGTACTCTGAGTTCTGGGGAAACCGCCTTTCGAGCCTCTCGCACAAGCCTCTCTCAGGATGCTGTCACTGAAAACAGCGCTTCTCCTCACCTTGACGTTGGCCAAGAGGGTGAGTGATTTATGCGTCGGTTTCACCGTCCTGCCTCTCCATTAAGGGGGACGGGAGCGCGGCCACTTTACAGCCAAACCCTTCTTTTACACCAAAAGTTTTAACCAGCTCCTTTCGGTCAAGGATGTTGTCCCTTGAGGTTTTTTTTCCCACAGCCTCATAGCAACAACGCGGAGGAAGCGTCTCACCAACCCTGCCCGGTACGCGCGTTATCTCAATATGTTTTACGCACGGCAGACATCAGACAAACATAGTAGCTGTTTGTTGACTACAGATAGCGCTCTCAACGTGCGGCTTTTTCAAAGCAGCGGCTGCCCCTCTGGCTGTGCGAGGCTGTCACCCAAGCCTATTGCTGCTGTCCCCATCCCTCCTGCACTTGGGTAGCTGTGAGGAATGCAAGTGTTCTGTAGTTATTAGTCATGATCAGACATGGGCCTTACAATCAGTATTAGGCCAATGCATAATCATGACAGGTTTTTATCAAAATAATATATTATTTGATAAAGTAAACTGGTTCAGTGCAAATAGGAAGAGCAATTAGTCTATGTTCTGCTTGTGGACCTTGTGTCGCAGGTTGCATTGCATTGCATTGACTACATGAGTTTCACCCTTGACCCAATAGCGACAGCTCTTAGAGGGTGAAGCCTATATGAAATAGAACGAGTTATGTATTGTAACTCCAGATTCTATGAGTATAGGTGTAGCCCTCTAAGATTCAGGCCACCTGCTTCACCAACCTTGGCTGAAGAAAAATGCTCATGTTGGGAGCAGTTCTATGGTCACGCAACTGTGATATACAGTAAATGCGGACGTAATAGAGACCCCGTGCAGGGCACAAGGGCGCGAAAGAAATCTTCAAGACTGCGCATGCACGAAGGGATTAACCCAATAGCGACAGCTCTTAGAGGGCTACGCCTATACTCATAGAATCTGGAGTTACAATACATAACTATCGTTAGCCAAACATGCTAATGACTGCAGCTAATGCTAGAGCAGTAAACACACAATTGCTGTTGTATTTGCAGTTTTGGAAAGGCTAAAAAAAAAAAAGACCACCCTTGAAACTCATTAAATGCCCAGTGTCACTCTTAGTACAGCTCCATGTACACAACCCATAGCATGCAGGGAAATCCAACGCGTTCCATGTACTTGTTGAGCCTTGTTATGTTATATTTAAGCTATCAGTCCAGGTTGCACTCAGCAGGGCATGTTGTTCCAATCAACTCATATTATTACATGACTCCATCCAGGAACAATTCAGTCAGTATCATTACATCAAAGCAATACAATACTTTTAACGGTAGACCAACTCACCTGCATGTAAAGTTTGATCCCTCACCGTCAAGGCAGGTGGCTCCATTGAAACACAGTGAGACATTAAAAGCGGCATCTTTGCAAACATCTATATCGTTCTCACAAGTTTTCCCTGTGTAACCATCCTGACAGAAGCATGCATATTTATCAATGAGATCCACACATGAGCCTCCATGCAAACAGGGACTGGAAGCACAGTCCTGGAAATGAAAAGACAAAGGCACTTTACCAATAATACTACAAGTAAATATTTTGACAGATAAAACCGTACAAGCCATAATTCTGTGGTTAAAAAATAAAAAGACGACAACTTTGGTTTAGAATTAATTGTTAAAAGCCGATGATCAGATTATCCAATAAACTAAATGCACACTGAGAGAGATCTGTAAGCAACACAATGTTTTATCTCTGGAGTCCAGCATAAGCTGTGGCTTAAATCAATTAGGCAGACTAAGCAATTTCTTTTAATCAGGTGTTTGTACAACGCTTGCATGATCCTGGTAGATGAATTGACTTATCCTGTAGAAAAATCAATAGTAATGAGTGATACCAAAGTAAGTAAAGTTTATTTAGCACTTTTCACAGATACAAATCACATAAATTGGAATATATATGATAAATAGAAGACATGACAATACAAGGAAAACATAGGTACATAAAATCAGACAGATAAATCAGATAAAAGCCCTTGTCTAACTAAAAGCATGTTTGAATAGCCAAGTCTTCAACCGCTTTTTAAAAGAATCAAAAGCATTTGAACAAAATTCCACAGCCGGGGTGCCATTGCCTGAAAAGGTTGATCCCTTCTGGTTTTAAAATGAGGGCGGGGGACCACTAACAACATCTGACCTGATGACCTCAGACACCGCCACACAAATCGTCCTGACATTCCTTTTGAACACGCAGCAGCTTTATTAATTAAGTTCAACTCACGTCAATGTTTGTTTCACATCTGCTGCCAGTCCATCCAGATTCACAAAGACAGGAATATGAATATACTCCATCTTCACAGCTGAGAAGGCCACAACAAATTTGGGTTAGAATGTATTTATCAAAACTATTCTATGGTATGAAATCAACCAAAACACATTCATATATGCAAGTCTTTTGCTGTATAGTTCATGCAGAATCCTTAGAGAGAGCTATAATATTTTGAACAAATGAGTATTTCCCCTTGAACGGAATTAATGACTGTAATTTGGAGACCACTGAGACAACCTGTAAGCGTGTCACATTAGCTCCTTACAATATGTGACACATGTCTCCACTCACTGCGCTGGCAAGGATGTAATTAAAAATAATTCAATGCAATTTCTGCAGTGCATTTGCAGTCTGTTTCAAATGATGGTGAAAAAATCGGTACCTCCCATGAAGACAAGGCGCTGACATGCATTCATCAATGTTGGTTTCACAGTGGAGCCCAATGAAGCCATCAGGACATATGCAATGGTATCGATTGTGCGCATCAATACATTTCCCACGATTCTGGCACGGGTTTGAAACACACTCATTGATGTTAACTTCACACCATGGCCCTGGGAAATGAAGCATACTTTAGTAAGACATTACATATTCAACAACGTAATAAGAAAAATATATTTTTAGTACTTTGTCTTTAAATTAAATAAACAAACAACCTGAGTTTTGATAATTGTGCAACAACTCTGCGACTACATTTTGGATCTCTGGAGACATCTATGCACATGCTTGGGGACATGGTCCCATTTTTACACCGTTTTTTTTGTTGTTAATACAAACTGAGAGGAATAAACTGCACTGGCTATGTTTACTGCAACAAGGGAATATGCTCACAAAATGCATCAGTATGGCTCTTTCATGTTTTTAATAGTTTCTGGATGCAGTGGAGGTCTGAGGCAGAGATAATCTACTGTATATCAGGCTGAGGCTACAAAAACTTGATGAAATTATTGTTGTTGGTATTGATGGTTGATATCTTTTCATGGGATTTGTTGATTATGTGTATATATATATATATATATATATATAAAACTTAAATGATAACCAATGCGGTTATACATGCCGTTGTCAAACTATGTAATGAGAAAATGAAAAACTGTGTATCCCATTGACTATGTTAACTGCTTTGTCAGCATCATTCATCATTTTCAATAGATCTAAAGGATGTGATTCACATCCAGGTCAAACTACCTACTTTTCTTTTTCTGACAGTAATGTATTTTTGAGATTGCATTGTAACTGCAATCTTTATCATGACTAATTCTGACTCTAAAGCAGAGGAAATCATACTGTTGTAGTATCTTCAAGTAATCTGAATGAATTTGAAGCTGCTCAAGGACATTTCTTTGGCACAAACTTGGCTGCACTAAAGCACATCCCAATCATTATAACCTTCCTTTATATGTTCCTTTCTGCCCAATGGAAATTCTAGCGGCAGGTCTGTACATTTCTCCGTCAAGAGAGAGTAATGAATGAAACCTAAAGGATCATACTGGACACGTTTTAGCCTGATAAGTACACATTTGTACAGCATTCTTTACAATATTATAGTTATGAAAATGTTAAGTATACAATTTGTAGTTAATGCAAAGCCATCAGTATAGTAATTTAAGATCAAACCGCAGCATAATGTCCAGATAAAGCAGCCTCAACATCATGACATGTTTTTACTCTGTGGTCTCTTTGGTAACCTTTGAAATAAAGTGATCACAGACTGGCTGGGATGGTAAACACGAGCGTGCTGAGTGTAGTTAAGTGATATTGCATTAAAGGATTTCTGTGTTTTTTTTACCTCGAGTTACCTCTTGCTCACATATTATTGAACATCCCTTGAATGTTTTTAATGAAAGTGTTTCAAAGTGGCTTTAACTTAAATTATCAGTACCCAGCTTCCAAATAACTGAATTAGTGAAGCAGAAATGTTATCTCCTACTGATAGTTTAAGCCTTTCTAGAAAATAGAAAGTTGTTCAATCTGTTAATTGAATTTTTAGAAGAGGGATCGAGCTTACGTGGCTGATGATAGGACTAATGATTAGCAACAGAAACATGTTGTTATATGCAGCATATAAACATAACCACAGATCTCTAATGAAAGGGAAATGACAGATAAGCTGTTAAAACCCCATAGACAGTCTGCTGCCACGTATTAAAACGGTGGCTCACCAATATCTAAAACAGAGCTCGATGAATCAATTATTTGATATACAGAAAAAATAATTCTAAACAATTGTGATTTGATTAATCATTTAAGGAAGTTATTATGCAAAATCGCCAAACATTCACTGGAATATAAGCTTTTGAGGCTTTTCTAAAAACAATGTGTGACTTCAAATTGAATATATTTGGGTTTTAGTCTGTTGGTTCAATAAAACAAGCACTTTGACTTCAAATTGCCTTGCGCTCTGGCAAAATGCGCATTTTTCATGATTTTATTAAGAATCGATTAATTTAAGAATTAAACAGATTAAGGATCATAAAAATAATTGTTAGCTGTAGCACTCACCTAAACAATAATTCATGGTTACATCTTCAGTTTAAATTCAACAAAAACTTGGTTGCGTTGAATTTAAGTGATAATCCATTGTCTTTGTTCTACTGATAGTAGAGTGCTAATAAAAAGTGTAACTGACAGCTGATGTACTTAAATTATTTCCCTACAAAAGTGAACAAATTAACTAAATACAAACTATTAATATAAAGATGCAAGATGGTTTTAAAAGGCCAATTTACCCAAATGCGTTCCTGAAACAGTTTCTGGTTTACTTTCTTTATGATGATGGGATGGATACTGAAGTCCCAGAGGTAAATATCTCAAAACCTGGGCAAATAAAACCAAAGCTACTTCTCTGGCAATGAGTTTTTTTTGTAATTTGGGTGAACTGACCCTTTAAAACACCTTACACTTTCAAAATCAAAATTAACTAAATTAATCAGAAATATAAAAAAAAAGTGTGTCAAGTTAATTAAACGATATATATGACCCAAGCCCACTAAAAGAGCGGTGCATGAACACAAGGTCCCAGTGAAGTGCAGCGCTGAACTAATAGAAAAGTGTGTTGCATTTTGTACACACTGTATATTCTTACAGCTGTGCCTAGACAGTATTGTGTCTCTTAAGGCACAATGTACACAAATATGTTCTGACTTGAAGAGAACACATTAATTATCCTCAAAACAACGTATATCTTTACTGTCCATCAGCCACATTTAAGATAACTGAGGATTCACTAAGTAAGTCAGCTTTACTTATACAGTTGATGATATTCATCATTCACGCAGACCTCACAAAAAAGCAATAAGATCAGAGGAAAAATTAAGGGGAGGGGAGAGTTAATGCTGTGAAGTAAACACCAGATAACAGAAAGTGTCAAATTTTGTTTCTCTTCTGCCAACAAATCAGAAAACAGTGGTGACTGTTTATAGTATCTAATTTATAGCAGGTGCTATGCTGAGGAATTGAAGGATGAAAAATAATGGCTGACCCATCATTAATCATTTGGTTAGCTTTTCATCTGTTGGCTGAGACAGTTGTAAACAAACATAGTGACAACTGTGGCAAAAATATATTTCTTGCCTCCCGTGTTTTATCATGAAAGAGAATAAATAATAAACCATCCTTAGTGTACACAAAAACAATCATCATGTTCTCTCATTACAGAATGTAAAACCGCTCCTTTCTTGTGCCAAACTAATAACTTGTTTCATTTAGCTAAAAGGAAAGCTATATAGCAACTAGAAAATTCACAGTTTATGACTACCGGTTCCCTCAACCCAAAATAATAACAGAAAGTTGCAACGGAAAATCTACTATGGATAATGTAATAAAGAAGTGTGATGAGGGAAATACATTCATTAAATAAGCAAATTTTTATGACACTTCTATCAGATTACCCGTAGACTGATGCTCACATTTTATATTTTTATGTTTCTATTTAGGTCAGAAGTCATTAAATACTTTAGGTTCTGGGCTGGCATTTCACACCCAATCTAAAACATTAAGAGGACTGAATTATGAATGAGATATGGGATTATACATTGAATATTTGATGCTGCAGACTGGTCAATAAGTGTCTCAAATAACTTCTAAAATTAGAATACGTAATTAGTACCAAAAACACATATATAAGTCACGTACTAAGTCATGGTAGCAAGAACAGTTTTTGTCTTCAATTGATACAATAAGTAAATTCCATTATTCCATTTACATTACATGTACAGTGTATCTTTAAAGCAACAGATCTATGCAGAGGCTAAGTCACAAGATAGAAATAATGACCAAATATAATTCATCATGTTCACCCAGCAAAAGACGGAATTTACTGAAGCCTTAATAGCAAACAGCATTGCCAGGGCCAGAAAATCATCTGACAATGTGCTGACTGAGGAAGCTGCCTCAATGTGCTGATTGCACTGTACCATCACTCAGGGGAACATGCTCCTTAATGATGGGTGAAGAAGAGAAAACAGAAGGTGACGAATAGTGTGCTTAAACTGTGATTTATATAAAAACAATTACCCATTAATCATGTCGCTGTAATGACTTTTGACCTCAGTACAGAGCACAGTGCCTACAGTATGTGCACATAAATAATACATTATTGGAATTACAGTGCCTTTTAGACAAAACATCCTAAATAATGATCAGAGAGCTGAGATCTTGGCAACTGCCAAGACTATCTTACAGTGTAAGAAACGGCATGCTTTATAGTGTTTGTCAAGATGACACATGGAGAGCAAAATTACACTGTATATAGAAATAAAGCATGTGGTTAGGTTAAAGCCATAACGAAAATTGAACAAGTGATTTATATTAACACCTGGCTTGCTAAGAAGTTAGGAAAAGATAAAGACAAAAAAGCTGTTTTTTTAATCTTAATGTCTACCCTCAAAGTGGGTCACAGAGACTTTTAGAAAGGCAAAAATATATACAGTATATATATAAAAAACTGGCAGAAGTGTCAGAAATGTGAAGAGAACAATTTTCTGGCTTTTTACATCAATTATGTCTCAAAGCTCAAACATGTAAAAAAATAAATAAAAAAAGCTCAACATAGTGTTAATAGTCTGAGCATTTATACAACAGAAAAAAACATCTATATAAAATAATGCACTGCCTCACTGACCAACCACTAAGAAAATTCAATATGAATAGTGATGCAGGTGGGAATGAAGTGTCATTATAGCTTAATCACATCCATGAAAGTGAGTAGGTATAGCACAAGACTGATTTATTAGTAAGCAGCTTCAGCTGTTACAGTCAAAATGAATGTTGGCATTCAATATGCGAAAAAACACCCTTGACTACCCTGATGGCTGAAGCAAATAATATGATAATACCATCAGGTGACACAACGAGTTACAGTATCCCAGTAATAGAGGAGATGACACATCATACCATCAAAGCAAAATAACATTTCAATCAAATCCAATCAGGCTGGACAAACATGATGTGATGAATCAAACTAAAACGGCAAATTTACTATCAGAGTAGAATAAAAAGTCACACACAGCTACAGTAGCACCACAAACCCGTTTGTGTTTTTGTGAAAAGTTGCAATGCATTTGCACGCGTTACTAAAGCAAATATTTTGTATAAGTTCTAGTTTGTTTGAGCCAATCCAAACTGTATCCTCTGGCCGCTTGCTCTCTTGGGGAACCCTGTTTCCTCAGATGAGCTTAGAGCAACAGAAAAAGTAATGACTTGTACTATGCTGTGCGTAGGCCTAATAATAAAAGCTGCTTCTGTGGGAATTGGGCCATGTGTGTCAGGTTTGGCTCTCCAGAGTAGCAATACCTCAGAGATTTCCCCTCCTGCCCCCCCCCTCTCAACTGTGGAAGAATAAATTGATGATACAATGTGGAAGACAAATGAAATTAATCTTCCCAGTACCTGACAGGAATTGGCTTTAGATAGTGCACACTCACATATACACACACATGCGCTAAAATAGCTTGATATCAGTCTGAGTGGAAAATAAGACAAATGGATTGAAGTAAAACAACAATAGCGCTCTGAGACCAAAGAGGCTGATGAAACGAAATAAAGGCAACTAACAGACACTGAGATGTTTTCATCAGATAAAACAGGTGACATGAATTTATCTCTTGTTAGCTTTACTGAAAGACAGGCACTGTATCTTGCAGAGGCAGGCAGGCTAATTAAAAGTGAGTATAGTGTAGCAGTTTTTTTTACACTAAGCCAGATCTGTGTCAGACTTGCCTCAAGAGCGTGCGGCCGCAGCAGTCTTGATAAGCTTTTTAGACTCTCCTATTGATCTTCATGTCACCTGAGGGCAAAAGAGCTACCTGAGTATCCAGGGCGACAGACACACTTGAAGCCCCCGGGTGTGTTGATACAGATGCCCTCGTGTAGGCAAGGTGAAACTTCACACTCATTCACATCCAGGTCACACAGCGTTCCAAAATAACCAGGAGTGCAAATGCAGTGGAACCTGAGGAAGATGTGATAACACTCAATCATTAGGAAATAAAGTGAAATCCAGTGAAGACCAGTGTGTCCGACAGTAATTATAGCATACTTTGATTTGTGTTTAATTCAGTTCTAACTGTAACTTTAAAATACTATTTTTATTTCAGCAAAAACAGCACACACTCTTGCAGAAGGCGAAAAACAGTACATGTGTTCCAAACCCACCAAGACAAACAAAGGGTGCGTATTAAGACCCATTTAACTCAATTCAAATCCCTCTCTGCAGCTGTCGGTGGGTCTAATACCTGACCACACACCTCAGAGGAGATGCTTATCCTGTTTGCAAGTGAGATAATAAGAAGACATGTAATTAGACACCTCTGTGCTAAAATCTAAACTACATATTTTGATTAGTAAGACATAATTTTTCTTCAGTAGACCAATTACATAACATCATCACATTTCTGTCATATGTTAAATGGTATTTATTATGCCACAACGGAACTGCTGCCTAATTATGTCAACTCTAAAGGCTGAATTGATCTGAGACATATCTGTCAAAATAATTAACATTTTCTCAGTCACAATTAGTTCATATGTGTTTGCCTCAACTGTACATACAAAGATGAGACCAAATAATGTGCTTTTTACAGAGTCAAACTCAAAGTATATAATGAAAAGAAAAAAAGACAGCAAGAGCTCAGAGAGTATACCGCAGAGTCTGATTCATCACCCCAGTACAGATGGACTTGTTCGACTTGTTGGGTCAGGGAGACAGAGGAAGTGGTGTGTGCAGTGTTTGTGGTGGGCAGCGAGGTTAAAACACACCTGATGTGAACTCCCTGGACTGTGCAATCAGGGGAGAGCTCTGAGCAGGGCCAGGTCACATGGGAGGGAAATGACGGGATTCAAACTGGAGACAAACCATTTAGGACTCAAATTGGCCCTGGGACTTCGCTACCCATCTGTCCGACTAAGCCTGGAAGCCCCGGGGCTCCCATTAAGCACAGCAGAGAGAAGCACCAGTGGAGTAAAGCCCAATCTAGATACATGATGTGTTCCTGCTGAATTTGCTCTCTGTCTTTAGAATAGCAGCTTATGTGTGTCAAGGATGAAGACAGGCTTGTTATATAAACCAGAACACTTTGAAGAGGAGCATCACAACCTTGTGTGGTTTCTTCGGTTTTGTTCTCCTTTTAAAACAAATGCAAGAAATGAATGCTGCCTGGCCTTAACCGATATGCACTTTTTTTTTAAGCGCACAGTGAATGAAGGCTAAGGAGCAAAGTTTGAGCAAACAAGGAGTTATATTCATACTCACTTGTTCACGAGGTCTTGACAAATGGCAGAGTTGTGGCAGGGGCTAGAGGTGCACTCATTGATGTCTTCCTCACAGTTAAGGCCGGAAAATCCTATCTTGCAATCACAGCTGGATAGGAAAAATTCATTAATATTGATATTTTGGTCTCAGATGGAAAATAGAAGATCTATCTATGTCCTGGCACATGCACAGAGGGAAAGAATCTATAGAAATGTAATGATGATATTTAGTCTGATTGCACATACTGTACAGTACAGTGACATAAACATGGATTTTGACTGTTTAACAATAAGGGCTGCATGACAAGCAATTAAGGCAGATTTTTATTAACAATTTGACCTAATTTCAACCTAAAATGGTACATAACTAAATCCATTAAAAAATGAGCTCAGAGCAAATCTATTAACTCAGTGTATCAAAATTACAGTTTAATGGCCTGAAACATGTACAGAAATGAAGGTTACTGATACACTGGATTTAAAGTTACTAGAAAGCCTGACATTTTCTGGCCACTAAGAAATGAAAAGCTGGTTATGGATAACACATTTTACCTGTAACTGTTGACCCGGTCCACACAGTTGCCCTGGTTTTGGCATGGATTTGAGCTACACTCATTGGTGTCAATTTCACACCAACTTCCTTCAAATCCTGCAAGATAGATGAGATGGTCATGGATGAGGAAACCCCACTACATCCTGAAAAACGTCAGGGCCGATGAGAACAAAGACCCCAGTGAATGCCATTTTAATGGAACTAGTAGCCCCTGTAGCATATCTCATCTTCCTGCTCTCAGCACTCACTGTTTCCCCTTTGAGAGTGTGCAAGTCTAATAATACTTTAGTGCCACAGACAGATTGGTCTGAGGGTTAGTGGTTTGGGGTTTGGGAGGTGTGTTGCTGTGTGCGCCATTGTGCATATATGTCTGTGTGTGTGAGAGAAATCGAGCAAGTGGGGGGGGACATCTTGTTAAGTTAGGGTAAGAGAGAGAGGCTAAACCCAAGAGCTATTTTGCCCTCGTTCATTAGAGGGTTGAGGGGCAGGATGGCTAAGCAGATCAGCATGGATGTTTTGTTGTACTTTTGAAGGCAGCCTGGGAGCTTGTAATGTTCTGCCTGTCAGAGGTATTCCTCTGGTGCTTGGTCTTGGTCTGGTCCATATGATGGGTTTCTGCTGAAGAGTCAAACTAAATTAGGTAGGTTTATGAAGTAAAACTGAATAAAAGAATAATAAATGAAGACCAGAATTGTTTAAGCAACTGAAAAGCTAATTGTGAAATTAAATCACTACTAATTATGTTGAAATACCATCGATTTCTTTGAAAAAATATCTTTTAATTAATGTGGTCTAAATTCCCACTTTTAAACAAGTTCTAGTAAATTTTAATTTGTGCAATTAACTTTTTTTAAATTCCAGTATATGTACATCTATTGGGTTCACAAACTCAGATAGGAAACATCAAAAACTACAGTATATTCAAACTGCTTAATTCAATAAGTTAAGTTCAATTTGGATAAAAAAAATAAATAAAATAAAGTCAAAGAAATGACATTCGGACCTAAAAATCCAAGACACCAAGGATAAGCGATCATGCCTAACTTATCAATTCCTTATGTCCATCATTTGCTTCTGTAACATTGACTATCAGCATTCTGAGACTGCTGTTGCATTTGTCATGGTATGAGCAACCATTTCCTGTCCAATTTCACTATTCTCGTTTAGAACTCTGAGCTATTTGAACTATGATGGGTTTTGGCTTGTGTAAGTAGGAATTCTCATCTGAGAGAAGTACTTGTATTAACAATGATGAGGTTTATAATTATTTGAGACAAAGCGCATGTTTAATCTTGCAAATGTAAAAATGTGAAACCTAAGGAGGCAGTTAAATATGAAGATATGGTTTACATTATATTACATTATGCATCACTATAAATGTATATAAGATTGTATCTACTGATTACTCCATGATTACCATGTATTAGGTTTGCCATTTTTCTGCTGTACAGTATGTAATGATACCCTACATCACGAGATAACACCACATAATGCTCTGTAATGTGAACAATGCTTTTTGTCATTACAAACAAAAGAAAAACAAACAGATGGCAGACAATTATACAATAATAGTATATATAGATCATACATTTCAGAGTGCAGATTGATGTAGCAATTGTCAGCTATTATTTGTGGTTTGCTATTCAGTCAGATGAAGGTCAGTACAAATGATATGGCATAACAACAGGATGTAGCTCTCCAAGCAACTCTCACTGTTCATTTGTTATCAGCTGAATAAACAATATTGTATACGATTATGTTTAAAAGGCAGAAAGAACAATTTCCAATGCAGCTAGAGTGACGCTAATGAAGAAAAAGTACGACAGCGACACTGACGCAGCTCTGTGCATCTTGGGACGTAAGAATGAGAGGGAATCCATGAGACCACAGAGAGCACAGAGCATCTGGTGAATTATGGGACAGCACAGGTTTCCCAAGCTGGTCTGTCAGTCAAAGCAATGGTGGAAAACCTCAGGGACTATTTCGAATGTCACCGCAATGTAATGCATCTTCTGCCACTGAGCAGTGACTGGAGGCTCCTCTTTGACAGAGTACAGAGAGGAATACCCAAGGCGTGTGCATACGTAGTCATTCCATCATCTGGCTGGAGCTACAGTATGTGATCACTGCTCCTGCCAACGAATGTCTCCGAGGAGAAGAAATTGTGGGTAATCCCCAGTGAATAGCGAACTAACTTTGATGGACGTTTCAATTGAAAAATGAGTGATGTCTCCATTTTAACAGTGTGAATTTGGTCTGGACTGCTACATTTGTGACTATAGTCTTCTTTTCAAAGTTGCTGTCAGTCTGATGTAACAATTTCTCATTTAAAAAAAAAAAAAATTATATTACACTCTGCTTGTGCAATATAGATTATGGTCTTTGTCTGTGATGTCAGTAAGCTGTCTAACAATACTCAAGTATCATACTTCACTGATCGCTTAATCTGTGTATGATTTTAAAGGAATACGCCACCGTTTGTTGAAATAGGGCTTATCACGGTCTAACCTGGCTGTAGATAGGTGGGCCAACGCATTTTTTGTCTCAGTGCAAGTAATAAGGTTGTTTTTTTGTCTTTTGTTGGCTCACTTTTACTCACAACATGCTAACCGGCAACATGGGATTCCATTCACTACGGTAAGCTAACTAGCGGCGGCGCTGCCAGTGTTGCACCGGACTAAAACAATGCATGCACAAAAAATGCATTGGCTCACCTATCCAAAGCTAGGGGAGACCATGATAAGCCCTATTTCAACAAACAGTGGCGTATCCCTTTAAATGCTGAAACCAAAATACATCATCATTCCAAGTTTTCTGTATTAATGGTTTTTTTTTGTAACACAACACAATGCACAAATACACATCCCATAGACCATGGACTTTTGTTTGCATTTAAAGCTTTCACCTTCAAACAAAACACCCTCATCAGTGTAATTTTTTAAAGGCCACATGTATAAATAATGAGTTTGCACAAAAAACATGCATTCTGTACACCATGTCCCATACATAATCTGGTATACATAAAAAAGAATGTTAGCGCACCTCGTGCATAGTTCAGACCATGCATGGTTTTTCTCAAGGGTGATGGGAAAAGGTGTAGATGAAATATGAGATGAGAAACAGAATCGAATAGGGCTGGGCGATAAAATGATAACGACATGTATCGCGATAGACACAATCAATATCAATAGAAAATGCGGTCGATAAAACGTTCGATAACTTGTTTTTCTTCATCAAAAGAAACCAGAGGTTGTGAATTAAGTTTGGTTGCATGAACAAAGGCCCTCACTCTCTGGCAACCTAGCAACGTAGGAAGTGACACTCTAACAGCCAATCATGTAACAGTATCATGTTTGGTTGCGCCACATCGCTGTCTCGTGTTCTTCAATAACAGAACCGGCGTGGAGTGGAAAGTGAGTGCCGCAGTGAGCGAGGAAATCGTTGATAAAACAGGAAAAGTCAGCAGCTGCAACACGGCACTAGCAGCAGACCACCATGGAGAGGTACTCCGCATCAGCGCCTTACTAAACGCTACAAAGAAATAACGAAGGCAGACATGCTGAGCACTGTCCAGAAGCCAGGTTACCAACCTAGCACTAAACCTGCAGAAAATAGTTCCTTCTCAGGTTTCTTATATTTAGCTAACACTTTGCACTATTTTATGACACTTTATTAAGCATTTCTTACTTATTCTTTAATTTTGCACCTTAATGTTAAGAGATAATTGTTAAGTGTTCATTGTGATTTTAGACCTGTTTACATTGTAATTATTTGAGTGTTTTCCATGGTTGTGTTGACATTTCTGCTTTTATAACTGAGGGGATTATAATCAGAGCAGGGTTAAGTTTAAAATAAAAATGTTTAAATTTAATATATTTTTCTCCTGGTCCTTATTTTAAATAGGTCATAAAAAATATCAATAATTATCGATATCGACCGATATGAAAAACTTATATCGTGATACAGTTTTCAACCATATCGCCCAGCCCTAGAATCGAATAGTAAAACGTTTAGGTTGATGATGTTTTGCATATGATGCATTAATGCAACAAGCACTGCAAATATCATGGGTTATGGTTGTATGTAATAACGGCTGAAATTGTGCTAATTCTTCCATGCAATGCATCACTATCAAAATCTAACAGGGCAGATCGCCATTAAAGCACAACCATGTCCCTGAGAGCTTGAACATCTATTTTAAACTCGCCATGAGCTTTCATCTTGTACTGCACACATGCCAAATTGTCAACCTTGAACTTAATAAACACGAGTTATGAGTTATTAATTATAACAAAAAAAATTAACACAGTAGCCTAAACAGATTTCTTATCTGTACTGTTCTCATTTGGTGTTCCCCAAGTGACATGTCAGAAAAAAAACAGTATGCTACTCTCTTTGACTGAGCAAAAACCTCCGTCTGATACAAAAGGATTAATGATACTCTTAAGAATAACATTATAGCACTTTGTGTGCTTACCATGGATTTTGGTGACATGAAAAATGTGCGAACACTGCTGTCTGCTGTGGCAGTCTGCATTCACACAGAAAGCAAAAATAAAAATAAAATGAGAAAGAGTGTGGCTGCATTGATCCATCACTGCACAGAGACAAATTTGATGGAGTGTTTTTGAATTCCTGTTACATCATTGATGTGCATGCAGCAACACGAATGGCAACAAAAACAAAGTTTTGTGTAAGATTCTATAGGATTAAAGGCAGGGTGGGTAATGTTGAAAAGCTAGCAAGGTTTGAAAGTAGCATCTCCGATAGGGCTCCGATCCACACACAAGCGTGCAGGAGAACCGCTGTGTCACTGCTTCAGAGCAGATGAAGAAAAGAACGCAATTTTACTTCATGTCTCATTTCCCGGTAAGCAAACACCTAATATTATCAGAACAAATGTTTAAAACAAACACGATTACTGTCACGCACTGTTAGCAATGCGGTGACAAAGCGCATTGAGCTCAGGCTCGTACACAGGAGTTGTACAGTATGCGCAACGGGGCAAGAAGGCATTTTATTGGTTCTTTCCAAGTGGACCGCGAGACAGTGATTGGTGGGCGTTTTTACAGGTTTCCAGCAGTTACAGATGGCGGATCTTTTTCGCTAATATTTCAGAGCCCATATGTTATTTATTGCTGTTGGAGTGTAAAGACCATATCAAACAATATATAAAAAAGTGTATATAGGAAATAGTTACCAATCCTGCCTTTACAAGATAACTGTTCTAGAGCTGTCAGTTGCAAAACATTTATCAAATAACGAATATTTTGTCTGTAAATAAGAGACACATCTGGCACAGGCAGACACATCATCAATCCTGTAAAACAAATACTAAACAACTAAATTTAGGCAATTAAAAACAAATATAAATGGGCAGACAAAGCAGATATCAAATTATTCATCATGGTTGTGTTTCTCATAATCAAGGGTTACAACATGCTTGTGAGTCCTTCACATACACTGACCAAATCTAGGTTACTCGTATAAGTGGGTTACGAATAGAAACCTCTTTGCATGTAAACACCAGCCACTGCAGCCAATTTACCCCACTGCTACACACCTGGACCACCTCCTTAGTACTGCTAATGAAAGCACAAAATGATTAAACACTGAGTTTATTTAAAATGTGTTAACGGTACAGCTGTTGTAGACCCTATTTTTATACATTATGTAGAAATGTAGCCACTTTCTCACAGCTCCTCTCTGGCTTAAACATTGCTCAACATACCGCTGATGTTGTTATCATCTACTGTTATTCTACTTTGCACAGATACTGTACCATAAAACCAGGAATCTGCTAAATGTTTAAAGGAGAAGAAGTGAAAAGAGCCATGTGGAACAGCCTGGGCACAGGTGTGTTGTCTCAGAGGTCTGCACTAAAGACAGCCACCTCCATTAAATGACCTAAAATGATGAAAATACATGAGTTGCCTTCAATTGTGTGCCTCTGTTATATCATCTGTAGCACTTCAATTACAAACAGTGCTCCACGATGCAAAATCAAAAACTGACTATGCTGTGAATTTTAAAGCTACAATATTTAAAAAAGAAAATCAACAAATGGCACTCTTCGATATGATGTTTGTGAGTACTGCCAGTCCCACGGGGAATCAACACCCTGTCTATAACTCCATGCAAATTTCTGGATGTTGCTGTTTACTGGTCCATATGTTTGAGTTGGAAGGTTATCAACATGTATGTCATATGACACAGAAAGTCTCAAATGTTTTCTTTCTTTTAGCAGTTGGCAGAACAAACCAGGGCTAAAATGTGAGAAAACAGTGGGCTTGCCTTCGACAGGTGACAAGAAACGAGGACTCCCAAAGAAGATGACCATGTTGCTCTGCTGCTACTACATATGTAAGTAACAATGTGTTTGCTAACATAAACATGAAAAGTTAATACAGTATAATTATTGTTGCATTGAGTTTGTTGAGTCTTCTTTCTGACAATAGAGGAAAAAAATAGCTAAACGCACCCTTGGCTAGTCAACAAAAAAAGAGATTGTAACTTTATATACCATCAGTTTAAATTATACATATTGGCTATGCTTAAGGGCATAGTTTCCACTGGGAAATGTGTGGGACATGATTCTGCCTTTATTTTTTTTATAATTTGACTAAACCCCTACATACTCTATTAACAGTGTCCTCTACTGCCAAGATGTCATAATCTAAATGAAAAAGTATTCTGACTTAAAAGCTATAAACGTTTTAGATAGAAAATCTAAAATGTACCATCACTGTCAAAGAAACTTGAACTGCTAGATTGGGAGAACACTGTGAAATACATTGACTCTATATTAGTTTTTAAAATCCTTAATTGTCTATATAATATAATATATATATATATATAAAAAAACTCAAACAGCTCAACCAGAGCAGGCTCCAGAGGTAACTGCACTGTTCCCTTTAGGAGAAGTGCATTTTGGCCAGGTTATTTTTTCTTTTAGAGCAACCACTACCTGGAACTCTATACCAAGCACAATATGTGAATTATCAACTCTCACCTCATTTTCCAAACCATGGCTACTGCAAAATCAAACCTGTTGTCATTAGCTGGGATAATCTGAAATCTGTTGTTGATCTGTAATTTATGTAATATTCTATTGTGATGTTTTACTCTGATTTGTTTTATTTATTTAACTTCATTTATAGGGACCATCAACCTGTCAGGGACTAAGGATGGAAATTAGCATTTGGCTATAATCCTGTATATTTACATTCATTAATATACACTGTCCCTTTCTGAAATAAATAAATTTAACATAACTTGATACAAATCCAGATGCACTCATCTAGGTCGCCTTTGACTGGTGCCCTGTGCTTACAGAAATAACCTTCCTGAGCTGTAGTGAGTGCTTTGGTGACAGTTTTTACTCTGAGTTTTGCCTCTCAGGCTACACACAGGGTACCTTTTGATTGGTGAAGCTTGTTGGGGCTGTGATGGGGTTAAATAAATAAAGAAAGAAAATTATTTATGTTTATTTTAATTTGCAGGTGACAGTATGTATTTTTAATAAACAATGTGTATATTATGACATTCCTAAAAGGACACACACAACTGATTATAAATAAAAAGCTGAAGCAAGAAATATTTGGTGACTACAAATCAAAATCAGATCTCTATAACTGTAACTATGCATTCATATAAAGTAGACTCCCTGACTTTATTGTGTCCCCTAACATCTGAAACTAAATCCAAGCCGCTGAATGTGGCCATTCTCCACAGGTTTATTATATAGAGACTATTTTGGGTAGGTTACCTCTTGTTAAGCATTCAGAGGTTAAACACCAATATGTTAAAGCTACTAATGGCTGAGAATTTTTCATGAGGGGAAAACCACTAAAAACACTATGCGCTCATTGATGCAGCTGTTGTTCGGGCTGGAAACAGAGGTCTCAAAGCTAAAATGGAACAAAAGAACAACCTTTTGCCCTCAGCAATTGAATATCACCAGCGTGCTGAGACCTTTGTTCACTGAAGGGGCACGCCCTCATACTGAGACTGAACACCTGCTTCATTTTAATATTTTGTTGCTTCTCTGTGTGACTTCACTTTCAGATTATTAGACTAGATACTGCTGCAGTTCTCCAAATAGAGCAGTGGTTTACATGGACTTTGCTTAAATACAGTATGGTCATTGACTGCCTCTCTGTCATGGACTATTAATCTGTGAGATAGATTTCATTGAATTATTTTTGTTCTCAGTTATTATACTATGGGGAGAAATGATTATAGATTGTAGAGGCTTACTGTCACAGTATATTGGTTTAGTTACATTACATGTAAGTAATGAGTCAAAATACAACAATTATTTTAGTTTTCTAGTTATATGTAACATATATATTCTACATGCTACTGCTATCGCAGCCATTATGCTCCTGAAGAGATTTTTAATCTCAGCACTTTCCTCCTTAAATTATTATTAAGCATATTATGAACTAGCCAGTAAATGCGTCTTACATACAAAATTGTATAAGTTTAGGATGCTAAACTTAATCTTGTTAATCATCTTGAATATCTGCCTATAAAACAAGGATGTATTTAGTAGCGTAGGCCCAAAAGTTAAAAATCATTATGTGCTATATTTTACTATATTGAGACAAGAAATAAAGACCAGTGATATTCTCATACATCTGCCAGGGCAGCTGGTTTATAGATTGAAATACATCTACTATAAGTCATATTTTCTACCTCCTCGTAAACAAAAAAAGAGAATTATCACTTAAAATGAATGCAGGACAGACTTTTTCCAAGACATCTTTGGCAAAAAATATTCTTAACACATCTTTTTCAATATCATATTAGGTATGTGTTGACTCCCATGTTGGCACAGGTTCACAGTAGCTCATTAACCAACTGTTTGGTAGGACACAAACTCAGTCTTGTGGAAGGTGAAGGCTAGTGTAGCATGCCATGCAAATAAACGGGTTTGTTCTCCATCTGGCCATGGAACACCTCTGGGGATATTGTGAGCCATGGAGACCAAATGGATTTTGCATGTAGAGGGACCACACAGTGTTTTTGAATTAATTCCCTATATTGCAATAATCATATTCCTCCACTCTAGAGGCAATTCACTTGTCCCCTTGTCAAATAGCTCACTTTTAACACTGAAATATGCCAACTTGTCACCCAAAACCCAATGAAAATGTAGTAATGGACACTCATTAAGTCTTTTATAAATCTAAAACATTAAGTCCTACAGTCATGTGTTCTTATGTAAATATAAAAATGTTAGACATTATTACTTTTGGTCATCATTACCATTTCAAAGAACCTTTGAATATAAAGGATTTAGGAATACATACATATACTTTGTTATTGCTTATCTGCAAATAAACATAAAATCAGCTTGTAGCTTTAAATCAGCTACAAGTGGTTTTTAACTAATTGTGAAACAAATTCAATTTAATATTGATGCAACTATATGCCCTAGCAAACTAGAAAATCAGCCAGAAGATTGGTATTTCTGTATAGTTATTCTTAATGCCTGTTACCGGGTCCAATTTCTGCACGCAGACCAGAAGAACCTAAGATTACATCTTCCCAGGCAAAGTTTCGCAGTGAGTACTGCCTTAGCCAGTTAAAAGGTAGCAGGGGGATATTTGTGACAAAAGCTTAAAGGGACAGTAATAGAGGATGGGCGAAAACAGGAGTCAACCTTGGTTGGTCATTTAACAGATGGAGAGAATTGCGGAATTTGAAATAATTCAAAGCCGATCCTGAATTGGCCCTCTTCCTCCTACACAGGTGTGTAACATGTCTATTTTATTCATGAATACGAGACGTGGTTTTATATCAATATATGAATTTACGTTAGTAGCTAAAACAAAGCTAGCTAAATGGCTTATAACATAACCTTTTTTGTTAACCTTGCTACTGAGCCATGTCTTGCTGTTGGCTTATTATTATGTAGACATAACATTACTAGGGAATGTTGACAACTTGTTTGTTGACAACAAAATATCTATTACAGAGCAACCAAATCTGTTAGTTGTAGGCTTACATGTAACCTAGGTGTATGAACAGTACTAAAACAAAGTTTACCTTGTTCCACCCTTGTCATATTACAGTTGTTAATCTTCCATAAATTGATACATTACCTTAAAAAAATACATTAAAAAATAATAGTATTAAAAATAAGTTGGTCTTTCCTTCACTCACTTCCAAAAAAAAAAATGCATGCACTAGCCAGATCAAGATCTTTACGAAACGAGGCAGTGGTGCTCATGGGAACTCCCACTTTTGTCCACAAGGGACGCAAAAACCAACACAAAATCAAAGTTCGTTGTAGCTTGTTGCTTTAAATTATTATTATCAATTACAAATTGCAAATCTTGAAAAGCTAAAGTCTAAGTTGTTACAATCTCATTAAAAGGTAATAATAAAACATGTTTTGAATTTAATTATTTAGCATCTCTAAGATAAAAACCCATAGCAGTACAAACCACAATATGGCACTTTATTTGCATCTTTTCAAAATATAGAATAAATGAAGCATGCATTATGGATCTCTTGGATTGAACTTTGTGTTTTCATATCTAGTATTAGTTGTAGTTAAAATAGTTCAAATTTGTCATGGATTCTTTGTGTTCCGTAAATAGATTTTGAGGCAGCGATCTTGACTATTACAGATATAAACTGATTTTAGTACTGTGAACTAATGGTGTGTAACATGTTTTAACACCAATTACTGTATGTGTAGCTTCAACATCTAAGTCTTTTTCCATTACAATAAAAAATAATATATTTTACCTACCAAGAAGCTTGTACGTTTTGATAAAATTAAAAGAAAAAGCCTGCAATTATTTTTCACCTAAGCAAGCACAATGCATCCTTGACAGACTAAAAGACTAAGGTTTCAAGATCAGATTTCAATCTAGGATGCTGCAGTTTAATAGTGCAAACTGTTCTCTGATCAGCAAACTGAGCAAGGACACCCAGACTTACAGTATAGATTGTGTACAGGAATCTGTTGTAACTCTGCCTTGTACCATAACCTGTGGTGAGTGATGCTATGCGTGTTTGTTTCATTTGTTGTGGTTGTCGGCCAGTAACCCTCACCCCAACCTCTACCCTATCTCCCCCATTTTCAGGTTGCTCTTCTATCAGGTTTGGCACTCCCTGCTGAGGCTCCTCATTAAGAGGAAAGTGGAACATCTGTGCTGGTCAGGCAAGATGACTTAGGCCTCCTGGCCAGAGCTTCAGCAGAGAGTCACTGCTGGGGAGAGCAAAAACTTCCTACAGAAGCCCTCTACAATCAAGAGAGGATAACTGCTTCCCTTTTATTTTATTTTAAGACGATTCTTTCAGCTGCCTCTGGTTTTATTCTAGCCTCTGGGTTCTCAGAGTATACCTTTGTAGACAAAACTCATTTCCATTGTGCCTGTGTTTTACAAATCCCTTTAATACTACTCCCAGTAGGCACCTCCTAATGGCTGCCTTTAAGTTCCTGTTGAACTGACTAACACTAAAGTTGCCACATCACCCTTTTTCTGAGACTGATATAGTCTGTGAAGTGTCTTGGGAAAACTATGGCCGCACACTTAGCTTCAAAAAACATTACGTACAGGAGGTTTGAGAAAAAGGATCATTAAACCCACAGTGAAAGTGGTTATCTTCAGTGAAAGAGCCCTGCCAACTGCCATCAGATATTGTCAGAAGAGTGGCTATTAAAAAAGTTTGACAGTGACCATCCACTATCAGAGTATTACTGTTGTCTCCTGGGTATATTCACATTAGATACCAGTGCCTCTTCAGTTAACAACAACTGTAGCTAAAAAGCATGTAGCCAGAATCAAAACACAAGAGTAGAAACAAATAAAATATTGCAGATAAAAAAAAAAGTGATGCATTTTAGATACAGCATGTAATAGTTAAGCTAATGAGAAAGTACTTTCCTATTTGTAATGACTATGTCTATTATGATAAGCACATTGGTAACATTTCCAGTTTCAGTAAAGGTCAACTTGTTTCCCAACCCACCTTAAATGATAAATTATTTATTTTTTTAACAATATATAACAGAGAGTCTAACTGATACTAGACTTCTGAAGCTGTTACCAATATAGATATTTGAGTTATGAAAATCCAACAATGATATATTGGCTTATAATATTTTATTTAACCAAATATTTTTGGTATGGAGCCCATAGAGCTAACCTGTCTCCGCCAGATGGATTGCTTCGCATTTGCTCGGAATATCCATCTGGAAACTTTCCGTTGGAGAACTTTTGGGAAGGGGCGGAATACTGGTTATTTGATTGGATGAACCATCTGTCTATCACCTATGTTGGTGATAGACGGGCCAAATCAACCAATCAGATCCACGAAGCGTATGAAAATACAACCACAAGCCCGCCCCTGCTGCTGCAGGCAAAGCATAGCTCGTAAGCTCAGCATGCAAGCAACATGTCGGTAAAGGATATTTGCCATTTGTGTAACGAGAATTTAGCAATAAAAGTCACCATTTCAGGTTCCCGGACCATATTCCAAAAGAAGGATCCAAGAGAAAAAAAGCATTAGCGAGTGGCTAACAGAATTAGGGCTACCGCTGGCTGATAATACTGGTTAGCTGATTGGATAAACCATCGGTCTATCACCACCTAACCCACCTCAAAACCAACGCTGATTGGCCCGGTCGTTTGGCTAACGGCTCCAAATTTTCTCTGCCTCAAGATGCCAGACTGATCTGCGAGTGAAAAACTGGAGCTCGCGAGATCAGGACGGTCTCACGAGGCTACCATAAAGCAGTGTTTCTGAAGAATCATAACAAAGATATACTGAGCAGGAAATTTTCCAGTTCAAACATTAGCTTGTCAGTGCTCTCTGGTGGACAGACTATATAACGGCCTTACTTAATTATCAACACCTTTGCCATTTCTATACTGCAATTTCTTGTCACTTGCCGGCCAACATTTACACTGATACCAATATATATATATATACACACATTGCTGACCGAGCCATCTCCATCGACATACCATATCTAAACATCTAAAATGTTTAAATGAGCCGATGTCATAATGTTAAAATTGGTGAAACAGCATGGAGTGCTTCAAGCGCAGTTCAAATAACTCCTCTGGCTGCAAAATACACCCCATGTCTAGACAACTGATCTATTCCATAATACAGCCTCGTTAACAGCACAAACCTTCATGTTTACCCTAAGGCATGTTTTACCATGGTGCAGCTGCCATGATTTCCAACTGTGCCCACACACTGCCCGTATTTTGTTTTGGAATGTGTACCATTATGCTTTTATTTCATTACTCAAGATACAGTATCTAAAGGAAAATGAGAGGTTTTGCGTTTTAATACAGTGCAGTTTAGTGCACATAAGCGTGTTTTAAGTACACATTGGTGCCATACACTATTTTGTGCCAATTACACAACCAAGGTCTTTTACTGAGACGTGTGCCATTTCATGTTTTATAAACGCATCAAACCCCATCTCCTTCATTCAGTCATTTCCGTACCCTGCACTTCTACCAAACAACATGCAAATAAGCACAACTAAAAGCCATGGACAAAGTGGCTAATTGGTGAGGATTTTATTACAAGTTAACCTTGATAATGTTTACTGTGTGTGTCTGTGTCCATCTCGAGTGTGTGGGATGAGATTTGCTTATAGCAGTCAACTGGCAGACATAGGCAGACGTATTCCAATTTAATTAGGCCTGGGAATAATGTGAGGCCTACACAATTTCCTTGACAAATAACCTACATTGAATGGTAAATAACAAGTCTGTAAAATGGGTCGTATAACAGCTCTGCGTTCGCTGAGTATAAGCTATGTACTGTAGGATGGATTTATGGTGAATAATAATGGAGAGCAGTGAGTCACAATAATGTGTGAAGTGAAGACGACCAAGCCCACGCAAAGCTCTTGGTGCAATGTATGCAGCCAGTACCTAATTTCCCAATTCCTCTCTAAGGAAGCCTTCTGAAACTAACCCAGTGGTTCTATTTATATCTGGCAACATCTTTTCATCTCGGCGCTGATAGAGCCATTAGGCACAGCACAACCTTACAGCATCTTCACCTGCACACTGATATGTTTGAATGTTTAAACAATATATCATTTGATAAACTACCTCACAGGTCATTTTACTAAAATATAGCATTTTTTTAACTGACAGAGCTTGTAAATTGAACATAAAATGTATTTTAATGTGCTGAATATCAGTAGTTTGTGTAAAGTATGTATGTATTTCGGAATGTTATGAGGGAGCAAGAGTAAAACCAGTATGCTTTACATACACAAAGTAATCTGATTATTTTAAATATCTAAATTACAGTAGGGTAGCAGTTTTATTCAAAGCTTTTACATTTGCAGTAATTTGAATTCCTCTTTAGTATCACTGCTAACCAATTGTAGTTATATTCTTCTGTGTGAGTTCATGTCTGTTACACCGGATTCCAACAGTGACACAGTTTGTTTGTCGCTCGACACAAATATAATCAAACACGAGAAACACAAGCTAAGAACATTTATTAAGCCAAATTTTGGCAGTATTAAGTAAAATATATTTAAAATTTAGCATTCTGAGCATATGAATAGACAGTAGAGAAATTAATTTTGCTTCAAGAGTAGTAAGTTGTTTGTATTGATTTTTTGGATAATCTCCCTCACCGTGAAAACTTTTGACCACAGCTTGAATTCCCACAAAGGATGAAACTACCATCCAAGTATGCATGAGGTTCATTTAATGGCTTCCAAACAGTGCACTAGAGGACAAGTGAAATTTACTTTGTTTGCCCCTTTATGAACATGCTTCTTTATTGTACGGATATCCTTGAAGAGCAAGTATCTACATTTACAAATGTCAGAACATACAGTATGATAAGATAAGATGGCTTGCTAGTGGAACCTGCTAGTACAGTTAGATTTTTAACAAACTAGTTTAACAAAAAGTGGAGGTAAATCCAAAGCATATTTTCAATTTGGAATTATGGTACTGTGCAATTTTAACAGCTGATGTGTACATATTGGCATTTCATGTTAAATTATTAGTTACAGATAGTGTAGTTTACGTGTCCATATTTTATCCTGCTTATTCCTATCTACAGTTGTAACACAATTTTCAAAGGTAACACTGACTGGTGCATTTGCTGTGACCAAAACATAGTAAATGGTAAGAGGCACGGTTAAAAAGACTTTTATCATTTGCCATACTGATTGGCGCTAATGGGTTTATCCAGATGACTTGTTTGGACAGTTAATGAGTCAAAGAAAGGAAAATAAGTGAAAGCTTTATGCAAAACAGAAAGAAGGGTTTAATCAAGAATTGATTGCAATGACAAGCCAAATGTATTAAGTGCTGACAAGTACACATTAGGCTAATATGATCTAGCTTAAATAACCTATAGTTGGCGTTTGTTATGTAAGTTAAAAAAAAAATGCATTTAATTGAACAAAACTCTGATGTTGATTTTTATCTGGGTCTTGGCCCGGTCCGGCAAGGTTTCCATAAATAATCATCATACTGTATGAGGAGGCAGTATGTATTGTATAATGTCACGTCATAATCGATCATGTTAGTTTTATTGGCCACCTGACTGCACAAAATGAAAGTATTACTTTATTATTATTTATATGAATCAACCATGGTTAAAAAAAAAAATGCATTAATTGGCAAAGTATTTAAAGCTAAAGTGCATAGTTTCTGTCGCCCCCATGAGGAATTCTAAGTAATGACAACAACAATGTTGGAGCATCCACATGACGCAAGCCCTCAGTGATCGCACACCATCCCCACCCCTCCTCCATGCAGTTGCTAACACTGAGGATTAAAAAAATATTAAAGATTCTTTTTTTATGTCCTCTTTGTCTCCAAAGCTGACAGTTGCTGTTATCCTTTCTCAGCGGTGACATAAAACACATCACTTGAGCTTCTGCACGCGAATGTCCCCGGACTACACCATTTTGTAAACAGCCATTCTGGGCAATACAGAAATAGTTTTGTGGAGCTGATAGGCTATATTAGCTTTGTATCAACTCATTTTGGCAATGGCTTGAATGTAACAGATGTTCATTAATATAAAATAGTGGTGCACTATAGCTTTAAAAAGTGCAATTTGTCTATGTACAGTAACCTATTGAACAAAATGGTGTAGTTACTCTCGAAAAGTGGGCTAAAAGAAAAAAAGCAACATTAGTATGAGGCTGTGGCGGTGTGTTCACTCACCAGCTGGGCATCTGCAGAAGGCTGTTCCATTGGAGCGTGTCAGGCAGGTGGAGTTGTGCAGGCACGGATTGTGGAGGGGGTCACAGGGGTCATAAGGCTGGTTGCACAAGGGGCCACTGAAGAAGGGGGGACAGGTGCAAAAGAACTCCCCAGGTACAACTGACTCCTGACACTGAGCTCCATTTAGACAGGGCCCAGAATCACACTCATTCACATCCTCTGCACAGTCCACACCTGTCCAGCCTGGCGAGCACAAACACCTTGGAAACACCAGAGAGGAGATATGGCGCTGTAGAGGTCATTGTGGCATAACTTAAAATGAATCCTAAATAAAGAAACACAACTTACAACTTATTTAGTAGTTTTCCCTAAGGTTAAGGGTGTCATTATCTTTGGGACAATCATGCAAAAAATTTTAATAGCAGTGGTACTGTGTGGCGCTGTACATAAACTACCACAATAATTCAAATGATCTGCAGGACACATTCTTCTGCATACAAGTGCACAGTGGTGCAGTCCATGTATTGGCACAGCACTCCTGGATCTTTGTGTAAGACAGTGCAGGGAATTTAAAGGTTAATTGAACTTCTGGTCAGAGCAGCTTTTAATTCTGGACAGCTGAATGTAGGACACAGGAGGTTAGAACACTGAGTGGGGATTAAATGGAATTGTATGCATGCTAGACACAGACAGAGAGAGATGGAGACAGGAAAACAGAGATTTCTGAAGTATGCGCTCTTAAGGCAGGTGAATATTCCACTTGGTGGCAGTGAGTACCCAAGCACTACTAACCACTCCACCTTGCATTCCTTTTCATCCCCCAACTTATCCACCTGAAGCGGTTTTACGTCTCCCTAGCGAGAGGAGGACATTAGCTGATGCAGATACACCAGCTTTTTCCTCCAATGAGTCACAGATCCCCTGAAACCTTTTCATGCTGTGAGCCATTGATTGACTCATTTGTTTTACCTGCCATCTGCAATTCATTATGTCCGCTGCCAGTGGAAGGACATATTGCTATCTCTGAACGGCTTCTTTTTCTGCATTTATTAAGTGACTGATGCACCTCGTGAGGACAGCGCCCTCGGGCCGGCTCGCACACCTACTTGTAGCTGTTGAGAAGGTCTGTGCAGGTGGCGTTGTTTTTGCAGGGCTGCGATAAACATTCATCAATTTCTTGTTGGCAGAACTCCCCCTCCCAGCCAGAGTTACACACACACTCATAACTCTGCAATACGAAAAAAAGGAAACACAATTACACAACCATTGAAATATAGTGACATCTTATATTTGCACTTGTCTTGGTGTAGTAATTTATGTAGTTAGATTCTATTAATTATAATAGCAATGGATGCCAATATAATATAACTAGAAAGTATTGTTTATGCATATGAAAGCTGTTCATTAAGTGGTTATGGATCAGTCAGAGGGAAATCTGACATTTATTTGTGTATTTATTTACATTTTAGTGAACGGTGCAATATAGTGAATTTTCTCAAAAAGGTTGTACTCCCACTCACAAAAAGCTCTTTCCTGTGGAAATCTGTTTAAACTGTGGAAGTGTCATGCTTGTCGTACATTTTCACATTCCTGCCATGCAGATGTATTCCTCCTACCAGCCCACCCTCTGGATAATATGCACGCCGTTTTTTTCCATGCCATTCAGGGTATATTACATGTTTTGTTTGGAAAGGTATTTTCATAGACAATCAAACATGTAAAACATGTTTGATTAAGATTTGTCTGGATTTCTTAATAACCAATTAATGTGTTTCTACTCTAAATTAAGAATCAGATTTATATACAGCCACTACCCTTAATGTTTTTAACTCCTCCATTTAGAGCAGTATGTGGGCTACTTGTCCTTTATTTTATTTCAATTGCAATCTGCATTATGATAATTAATCATGGCAAGAGAGATGAATGGTCTGTTGTCTATTACTATCCAAGGTAGCAGTTTAATTTAAATTCCTTTTTGCATACAGGATGAATGAAGTCATATGGTCAAGGGTTTTTCAGGCTTCCTCATTGCCAGCATCCTGTCTAAAGGTCCTGGGTGCTGCTGGTTGAATGCATGCTAATCTTTATTTCATACACTGGAGGGGAGCCGTTAAACTTTGTCTGATATAATTTGTACACTGTGGGCTCTATGGGGACGTGGGGAAAATGCCGTCATTTCTTGACAAATTAGATACCACCAGGAGACTCCTATAGCTTACCCCTGGCAATAGAACATAATCTCATTTTTGCTGCTAAGTCACCTTCAGGGAACGCAATTCTCCAAAATAAGCTAAAGCTCTGTGGGACATGGTGTTCAGAGAGAGGAATAGCTGTACTGTAAACAAGACTAGGTTGAAGGGTTTCCAAAAACTGTCCCCATTTGAATAATGAGGGGAGAAAAAATATATAATGGTTAAACAGAGAACAGTGTGACTAGAAACATATTGGTTAAAATTTCATTTCAACCCCTCACATCAAACCCAATTTTCTTCTAATGCAGTGTCCTTTTGTCTTTGCATTTGGAGTATTCAGTTTATCCCAGAAAATGACACTGAAATGTTTTAACTATGATTTTGTTCTGGGGCAATTTTGAAACCTTGTCATAGAATCCCTTGTAGACTGTCATAATATAGAGAGGGAAAATGAGCATTTGTCCTTCAGTTATCCTGAAATTGCTACAGTAGCACTTTCTTGAAACCAATGTGTCTTGATGACAACATAAGATAATGCTAGTATGCCTTTGGTATTGCCTATGAATAGATAAAGCGGAAACAAAAGTAATATTTCTATAAATGATGAAATGTTAGCTTTGAAACCTCAAAAGCATGGTTTAGTAATCCATAACATGGCTTTAATTATTTAAAATTATAGACCATTATTGAGAAGTTTCTATATAAGAAGTTGACTGTCACAAGTTTTGAAAAATCTTGAAGATAACTTTGAAAGGTTGACATAGAAATTCATAGTAATTAGTTTGTCTTTGTGACAAAAACAATTAAAGAAAATTGTTATTACAGAATGGATACTTTTTAAGGAAAATACTTTACTTTAGTCTCACTATGTGGCTCCTCCTGGACATCATAGGCTCAAATGCATTGTTAAATATATCACATCTTTCTTACGCACTAACTCTTTTTAAACCTAAACATTAGGTGTGAACTATACACCAGAAGTTATCTGTCTTTGTCTAAAGGAAAAAAAAAAAAAAAAAAAAAAAAAAAGACTTTATCTGTGACACATCTGCTCCACCACTGCAATCTGTTAGCAAATAAGCAGCTGTTGGAAAAAGGCCCCTGGTACTCATTGCACAGTTAGTAAGCAGCATGCAGCTCCCAAGGCCTTTTTTGCAGCTGCAACAGATCAATGTTATTGGCTTAAAAACAATTGAATAACTAGAGAAGCAGAGCTGTGCCTTGCAAAAACAAAAGTCTTAAATTGTTCTCTTAAACCCAAGTGTGTGCATCTGAAACATCAGTACAGAAGGACCAGCACACTTGGAATACAATTTACTGAGAACAATGATAATTTAAAAAATCACTTTGTCTTTGATGTAGGAAAAGCCTAAATTTCACAAACTCAGTTTTCCTTCATCATTTTAACAAGCATTCACGGAAAATCATCAGAGCCCTGCAGCTACTGTGCAAGGCAGACCAGGCCTGTCTTGTTTATCCTAAATATCCTATACTGTAGTTTAATCCAAATCGCTAGATTATCTTAACTAAGATGTAACTGTAGTGCATTTTTCAGAAAGTACACTACTGTACAAGTGGCCTTTTTTACTGCACATTTGACATATGCATTCAGAATTTCCTGCCTGTGCCTAGATATGCTTTACCTAGCCAGGTATGACAGACCCTGCAACCATCAACAGATAATATATTGTATATTATAGAGAGGCTTACAAAATGTAAAGTCACTGAATGGCTTTACAAACATCTAAAATGAAGTACCAACTCTGGTGTTTTCCAAATGATTTATGATCTAGAAGATAATCCTAAAGATAAACTATTTAAATGTGGAATTACTGACAAAAAAGGTACTAGTGTGTTGTTTTCAACATCTAATTGATGGACATGTATGCACTTGCATAAGTGCATTTAATATTTATTATGTCTATTGTAAACTTGTGTTAATTTCCACATATACTTTGGTAACCTTTTGGTCATGTTGGCACATTAAAAGCTCAGCCCACAAGGCATAAATGGCCTAACTGGCAGGATTTGTCCATTATGAGATAAAATAACGAGGTGCATACATTAGATATTATGAGACATTTCCTGTTCCTATCTTGTTTCACCCAGACACCTGGCACTTAAAACATGCTTGCATCTCCCCCTGCTGAACCAATTTCCCAATAACACCAATAAAGTCGGCCAGATTTGCCTACAATATCTAAACCTGATTGTTGTGCAGATGTAGCAGAGCCCAGAGCCATGCAGAAGCTATTTTATTATTTTTAATAATACACCGCTATTCCTGTTATTGCACAGTTGTTTATATTTTACTGCAATAGAAATGCTTTCAAACATTAACTGCATGACAGTCATCAAAGATAATAAGGCAGTGATTTTTTTTATAATAAACTGTAGTGCTTTTCAATGAGTTACCTACTAGAGTAATTTACAGGACATTGTAAAGCCTTTTAAATGCCATTATATCAGCCCATTATACTGCCAAAGAAAAAATAAAGTGTCTACTTACCAGATGGAGGTCCTTACATCTTGAGTTTGTACTGCACAAACTGTTCCCACAGTCATCAATGTCTTGCTCACATCTCAGCCCAGCATAACCAGGATTGCAAAGGCAGTGAAAGCCGTCTACAACTGAAAGAAGATCAGTGGGACAGTTACAACACCTTGCATCATAAATTAATTCACTTTACTCTGCTAATGTACAACATCTCTACACAGGTGAGTGCTGATTACGTCTATAAAGCACAACTACCCACTGTGATTTCATTTTTTAATGGATATGACCATTGAAATAAACCTGTTGTTGCTAAATCTATGTGACAGGTTACCACGCTCTGCATCAACATGACAGAGTTTGACACTCTAACCATCTTTAAATGAACCTCTCTGCAATGGCCACTCAGTCTCTTTTCTCCTACTACTTTCCTCGTCCCCCGTCTGTACTTACTCGACTTTTCGTCAATGAAAGCCTGAAAGCCTTGTCATTTGTTTTCACACTCTCAACACACTTGCAGCACACTGAATGAGCGGGGAAGAAGCACAACAATGGGAGAGAGCCCATTTTGAGGGCCATTCTTTATTCAGAGGTTACAAATGCGCCAATTTCTTCCATCAAAAGTTAAAATCTCCCACGTCTATTAATTCATTCCTTCCTCTCTTTAATTATTAATGATGTTAAAGTGGGATGCATCATTCTGTTTCTCCAAAACAACACTGGTGTACAGGCTGCCAGTGACAGAGGTAATTGCACTTCTTACTGGAGTGAATTTATTACTTCCCCAGTCAGGGTCCCAGGATTCTTCATTATCCCAAAGATTTACCACGTAATCTATGCTGTCACTCTGTCTAGGTGCGTGTAGCTGCTATTACTCTCATTAAATGCTTTAGGTCCTGGGTGGCAGCAGCATTATTCATCTCAGCCACTGTGGCTATGCAGTGCTCTCCCTGGTGGCTGGCTGGCTGGCTTCTGCTGAGCACCGGCCAATAGGTCTTAGAGGCCTGCCTCACTAACCTAAGGTGAACTGGCTACACTGAAGATTAGTCAAGACAGCTTGCCGAGGTCTACTGAAGCACAGTGAAGGATAGGATACTCTTAGATAGCATTCCACTGCTATCACTGCTTTGTTCCGGCATAAGCCAGTTGAAACAACATTGGCAGGATTTGATGAAATGCCACGAAGGCTAGAAGGTAATATTACAGCAGCACAGATATTTTGCTACTGAGGGAAATCTAATTTGACCCAGGCATGTTAAAACAAAATATTTCATGGAAATGTGAGCAATTTTCAAATCTTGTCCTTTACAATACACCAACTGGTGATAAATAGGCCTCAACTTTAAGACTATTATTTTGATCAATGAGTTTTTAATCACATATGCTAGAGACCAGATAGCCTTTGATTGTATTAATGTAGCCATTTATCATCCATTATTCAAATTACAACACAACATTGAAGCTTAATTGATTTTCTTTTACAGTTATGTTAAGGAACTAATCAAGTCTACTCCAGCAGGCAATGTCCTGGATCCTCACATCAGAAGGAATAACTCCATTCCCATAACTCTTATTAGATGCAATGGTGACCTCATTGAAAACTGCATGTCAGACTGTAAGTGAGCAGAACAAATTTGACAGATTCACTGTGTGTGTGTGTGTGTGTGTGTGTGTGTGTGTGTGTGTGTGTGTGTGTGTGTGTGTGTGTGTGTGTGTGTGTGTGTGTGTGTGTGTATGTGTGTGTGTATGCTTGCATACATGCACGTGTGTGTGCATAGAGGTTTGCTTCCATCTTGAGTGTCTGTTATTAAGCATGTTAGCAAGATAGGCTATTTCCTACCATCATAGCAAAAGCCGTGAAAACAGGGACTGGAGCTGCACTCATCCACATTGATTTCACAGCGGGGGCCAGTGAAGCCCCGGGAACAGTGACAGCGGAAACCCAAAGGGAAATGGTCCTGATCCAACTCCTCCACACACACTGCACCGTTCTCGCACGGATTACTGGCCTCACAGGGTAAGAACTCACAATTATGACCTGGAGTGAGGCAAAGAAATACACGTATCTGAACAATACAGCAGACGACAATATGCCTAGAAATGCAATAGAACTGTAAACCTGGGGTTGTTAAAAGTTATACCCTAATGTAGATTTCCTTGAACACATCCATGTGGTAGATTACATGCTGTGTCAAACTCACTCACAAACGATCAACAGAGACACAAGAATATTACAAATGTTCCAGTAGAAGCTGATCCAGAGTCCTCGTTTATTTTTGCAGCAGTTTTCCGTATACTACCAAAGTGATAAACATTCAAAATTCCAAATATTTGCAATCACAGATTATCCTCGCAGATATATTGTCTGGTGAATAATGACTGAACAATAGAAATTAAATGGCTGTTGTCATTACAGTACCTAAAATATTACAAGTTTTGCGCTTGCGACAAACAAATTACCAAATCAATGGTCTCCGTCCTCAGTTCTGATTGGCAGTCATGTTCTATGCTGATTTATTAAAACAACTCATAAAAGCACACCTGTGGCTGTGAAGCACTCCATTTTCATACTAATGTACTGAAAGTTATAATTATAAGTTATAATTTGCAATATAAACTTGTTTTTGTCACTTAACAGTCACTTTGTTGTAGCAAACTGCTAGATGTGTACAGACAAATTAAAATGCCAGATATAATATTCAGATAATGCATGAATCTTTTGAAGAAAATCACTTTTCCCAAGGACAAATAAGAAAGTTATAAAACACAAACAAATGGATAGAAATAACATGCATATACACATATTGTCTTAACAAAGCAAGTACAACATTAATCACCCCACACAATGTATATTAAATTTGCGAATAACAAATGTTGAATGTTGCAAAACATGCAAAACTAGACATAACACAATGGTTATGTGTCCTACCTCTGATCATTTCTGTAAAACATGTTGAGAAAAAATTATGATTAGGACATTCTTACAGAAAGTTCTGCAATAATCTGATGTGTAAAAAAAAACAACTGGTGAAATCATTTGTAGAAGAAGTAAATGAGTTCTGCATGCTTTAATCAAAAGTGTATACAAGGCCCATTATTGCTTTTGGCTTGGACATCAGGTTGTAGTAGCCACAGCTGATGAAAGTTCAGTCTGTCTATGTCAGCATATTACATAGAAACTTAGTGAAATATTAAAATGTTGTACTTTAATATTGTGATTCTGACAACAGATCTTATGTAGATAGTTTCATAGTGGAACTACTTCATGACCAGGCAATAGCTAGTTTCCTTGGAAAAGAAGTGGCAGCACTATTATTGTCAAACACACAATGCTTTCAAAATGCTTACTTAAAGGTCCCATGGCATGAAAATTTCACTTTATGAGGTTTTTTAACATTAATATAAGTTCCCCCAGCCTGCCTATGGTCCCCAATTGGCTTGAAATGGTGATAGGTGTAAACCGAGCCCTGGGTATCCTGCTCTACCTTTGAGAAAATGAAAGCTCAGATGAGCCGTTCTGGAATCTTGCTTGTTATGAGGTCATAAGGAGCAAGGTTACCTCCCCTTTCTCTGCTTTGCCCGCCCAGAGAATTTGGCCTACCCATGAGAGAGACATCATGGCTTTCAAATGAGCAAAGTGGCAGTTGGTCAAGGCCACACCCCCACTCTCCACCTTGCCCCTCCTTCTCTCTCCTCCTCAATAGCTACAGACAAAGAAATGGCACATCCTAAGGAAAGCTCATTGTGGGACTGGCTCTAGTGGCTGTAATTCTGCACCAAGGCTGAATTTCGGGAAAGAGACTTCAGATACAGTATTAGGGGACCACTAAGGCCCTTTATAAAAGCATCCAAAGAGCACCATGTCATGGGACCTTTAACTGGCCATTGTATAAGAGGGGACCAGTATTACAGCTGCATGAGGCAATATTTTGATATAAACATTCAATCAAATCTTTCTCTGTAATGTGAAAGGAATGCCAAAAGACCTGCCAATCTCATTGAGAACCAACAACCCATTCTACAGCTGTTTGCAGCTTTCAGTCCCAGCCGCTTTGTACAGCTACATTTCCACTGCCAAGTGCCTTATTTTACTATTATCACTTTGTACTGTGGCTATCTACTATTTGGAGATACTACTAGGCTTGGAGAAAGAGTGAAATTGTGTATTAAATCAAAGGAGACAAAGAATTTCTAATTGTTTTAGACACACTTTGCTTCTCAAATGTGTGATTGAGGAAGATGAATGAGTTGCTAATTGGGTCTAACAAGAATCTGGTACAAACCAAGGCTTGTGCTTTTGTAAGATGTAGCATTGACGTAGCACTGAAAACCAAAGTGATTTGTGCAGATTGGGACTGAAAACAGTAATTATTTTGAGGTGATTCTAAGTTACTGTATGGCATACACATGCTTATTACAACGCAATCCTGTTACATACAGTGATCTGTTGTTTTAATGATCCCAAATGTTATAGACTTTCTCTGAGAATACTTGTATTCAGTTTTATTTACAAGTCCCTTTACCTTTGACTATAAAAAGCAACCACATCACAATGTGGCCACTGCAATCCTTTATACATGTAGTAGGAATGGTGTTACATGGGTAATCAACTGTCCCCTCATTTCTGCCATACTTTCTATAGTGCTTTGAATTACAGCTGAAGACTTGCAGTCATTCCAACAAGCTGTGCCCACAAGTAAACATCCTTAAATATACGGTCATTTAAGATTTTTTTGTCTTTGATCATTTGTTTATGGAGGTACAAGAAGTGTAGGACCAGCTACATCCTAAATCTACTTAACAGCAGCAACTGATAAATCCTAAAGTAATGAATTCCTATTGTGATAACCAGCCTTGCCTATTTATTTCTTAAGTATTAACACAATTTATAAATCTTTTGTTGATTTCTTAAGGTAATCAAAGGTCCCCTATTATGCTCATTTTCAGGTTCATACTTGAATTTGGGATTTTTACCTCAACCTGCTTTATAATCAAAAATGTGAGTCTGAATCTCTTCCCCATTTGGTAAAATAATCCTTCACCCAAAATCACCCATCAACATTTTTATTTTCATTGAAATGCAAAGATAATGGCATACAGTGAGGCTAGCTCTATCCTCTGACTAAATTATCAAAAGTTGTCAGTTGTGTGGCAGAAGCACACACCATAGCCTAAATCTCACTAATAACTTGAGTTGTCTTTATTTTACCACAGTTAGCAAATGAAGACATACTCATTTTGTTGAGACATATGAAGTGAGTTCAGACAGGTGAAAATAATAGTATGTGAACTTAATTAACTTTGCTTTCTGTCCCCATTCCCTCAGTGCGCATTACCTTTAAATGGAGCCACACATTGGCAGAAGTAATTATCAGGCTGGTCAATGCAAGTGGCTCCATTCTTGCAGGGAGATGAAGCACACTCATCAATGTCAAGTTCACACTCTGTACCTTTTACAGAAAAGGACACAAGGGTTGCTGGCATTAATGTTTGGCTTTTCAAAAACAGTCAATGTTAAAATCACAAACCACATCATTGCAGTATCTGTAAGTTGAATCCGAAGAGAAGTCAAGCGTTTCTCTCTCAGAGATGATGGCTTGCACAGTAAAGCTGTCCATACCACAGGCGGGTTAATATAATTTTGGAACAACCACAACCTTTCATCTGGGAATAAACAGGGGTTGAATATAATAGATAAACAATATGAACCTACTGTAAAATAATTGGGTTCAGGTTTATTTTTTAGTCAATTCTGATCATAAAACCATACACAGAGATGATGTGAACGTAGTGCCTTAAGTGCTGAATATAGCTACAACACCAGAGAGGACTCTCTATGGTGCCACAGCAAGGTATGAAACAGCAAAGGTATTCAGAAAAGTTTTCTTCAACACATTATTCATAGGGATTATTTTTTGTAATGCACTGAACCTGGCTCTGTGTGAATTATCAGCAATTATTAAGAAACAGTTCAAAAGCTGTTACTGTGTTTGACTTCTACGGGTGGAAATACATGATCCATGTTTTAATCGCGAGCCATTATTCATCTTTGTCCTTTAACAGTTGGCATCGCAGCACCACATGTGGGGACATAATTATTCTGGGTTCTGCTACTCTGCTGTCTCTATACTATAAAGAGGAGCTGCTGATGGCGGATGACTTCACAATTATACTTGTTTTAATGGCAATTCAGAATTTATGAATAAAGATGTGATTGTCCGAATATGTTGCACATGCACTGTACATATCATTCATGTGAAAACACGCAAAGATACTCCTCAGCTGAATACATGAAGTGCATTCACTAACCTGTAAAGCCAGGCATACAGACACATCCATAGCCATGAACGAGGTCAACACACATGGCATTGTGCAGGCAGGGTGAGGATATGCACTCGTCTATGTCGACTTCACAGTAGTTGCCTATAAAAACATAAGATTTTAATGAGTCAGTGGGCACACATGTCCAAAAATTGCCATACTGCAGCTTTGATTTGTAACATTTTATGACTCACTTTCCCTAAACTTAGTAAAATGTATGTTACATTTGACGTAAAGCCTCTTTGCGTTGAATTTGAAATGTGATGATTGGTGACAGTTTCAATCCTTTGGTTTCAGTATTTTAAGACAGTTGTCACAAAAATTAAGTCAGCCTGATATTTTGCTTGCGCATTTTGCAACACATGAAATAAACACATTTTACTGTTATGCTAGCAAAATTAAATTTGACACTGATATTTTATTTTGGATATTTAACAAATATGAGCTTAAATCAAGTTTTAACAGATGAGCAACTGTATTGTTACAATATTAAGAGATTGTCATCTTTCTGTCCAAGCAGCATACCCTAAGTAGGTGATTTATATATATTTATATTGTATATGAGAAAAAAATTGTTAATGTAATATAGAAAACTGATTATTCTCTTGGTTTTTCCTTTCTAATGTGTTTACTCTGAAAATAAAAAGCAGATTAGCTGCACACAAACTAAGCCGTAAGATGATTTTCTTTTGCATTATCACTATTTCACATATTTAAAGTCACTGTAAGCTTTGGAGGAGGCTGTAATATCGTGTGAAATGCCAAAGTGAGAAGAGGTCTTTGAATTAAAGCAACATTCCATGTGATTACAGTGTACTGTTTGTCCCGCTTTTGTAACAATACAAAGGTCTAAATTGAGCTTGTTTTATAACCTCATCACCTCCCATGTGGCCTGGATGTGGCCTGAAGGCTAGCATGAATTCATTGTTGACACTGAGGTTTTATTAGAGATGTTGCCAATACTGATGCTCAATGTAGTCAAGATTGTCTTTGAACCATTAGCAACAAAAATCAATCACGGCACACAGAGTACTGGCCAGATTACCATGAAACTGGGTACGCACATTCATGCTTCCAAAAGGATGATTACTGCTCCATGACGTCTAGTACTAGTTTTGCATTGCCAGACCTATCACTGTAGTGCAAACATCTGGCCATTACATTTACTGCTCAAATGAGAATAAACCTTTAACATTTTGGCAGCTCAAATAGACAACTTTGTATGGAAGATATCAAAACATATGTGTTTTTAGAATTTAATGTGGATACTGGTCCCCAGTGGATGACTCCTAATGTCTATGTGACCCCCTTGACCTTTACTCTCACCATTAGGCCATTTTTTGCTACTTGCACAAAGTATAATTTAATAGTGTAATGCAATTTGCTTAACATGTTCATGCTCCCACATATATAACCCTTTGGATTTTAATGACTCCATGCCCTTTCCTCTATCACCATCCTAAAGATAAACACTACATTTTAACCACAATGTGGGTAAGAACAATTAGGGTCAAGCAAAAACAAAATTACTATAATTTTGTTTATTCTGACAGCATCCATGATCTAGTAGTGGTACTTCGGAGTGCTAGTTTTGTTGATGAATGGATGAGCATCTGAAAATTTTGCTTTTTACAATATAAATCTCATAAATCACAAAGGATAAATCTCATCACATTAATTTAAGAACACTTCACTATTCTTTACAGATAGAAACATACTACTACTGCTACTACTACAAAGTCAATCTATTCTATATTATATAGGTGCACAAAACAGTTTTTTTCTAAAAGCAACTGTATCATCCATTTAAGTATTTATGATTTTAGTATCTAAGATACCTGCACAATTAAGCACATCATGCCACACACTATGAGCAGAGACGTTTCCCTCTTCACGTAAAAAATATTGCCCTGTTGGGATTTCTGTGGCTCCTTTGTAATTGTGCTTCAATAAAAGGTTTCCATTGAGAGGCGTCAAGGTTGAATGAAATGTGCTCAAAAAACTGTTGCCATACATTTCCCTCCGGTCGAGGCAGATGGCCGCCCACCTAGTCTCGCATTGCCAGACCTATCTCCACTGCGCTGTGTCAGCACTGCAGTATGGCCTGCTAGTACTTTCCTGGGCAGCGCTAAGCCCAATAGCGGAATTAGAGAGAGGGGATGAGTCTATGGCGCGTGGGAGACGCGCCGGATGTCAGGCTTTATCCCAACAATTTACATTGGTTTAACAAGACTACCGCCCACCTATAGCCAGGTTCTGTTCGAGGTTTCTACCTGTTGAAATAAGTTTTTTCCTCTGTAAAGTGTCCTGAGTTAACTTATTTTATGATTTGACACTATAAATAAAATTGTATTGATTTAAATTGAATTCGTAAAAACGTGCAGGTGGCAGCCAGAGTATAGTATATATATATACACTATATATAGTATATATAGTTTATTTCCCCATAATTTTAAAGTATCACCTGTAGTTTAAGGAGAAGTAGAACAAGAGCTGTGAATATAAAACATAAAGTAAAGAGAGGGAAAATCATTAGCTCCAGCCCCAAGCATAAAAAGGTATAAGTACTTAAAGCAACAATAGAGAACCTTTCCCGCTTCGGTCCCTCTACAAGTTGGAAGCGGAATTGTCCATTATATTACATTATGCAAGTTTGCCAGATCGGGTAGCGGATCTGTAGTTCGAATGAACTGGACAATGTAATGTAATGGACAATTCCGCGTCCAACCTGTAGGGGGACAGAAGCAGGAAAAGTTCTCTAGTGTTGCTTTAATATGATATCCACAGTTCAGCTGTGAGCATAGCTCTTGCCACTTTGATTTTCCTGAAATCTGATTAGAGCCACCCATGTTTCAAATCAAACCGATCACACAGTATAATGAATATATGAGTAAGGTTAGAAGATTTATATGGGGACTGAAGTTAAAAGTTCAAAATCACATTTAGCAACAATGTTAATATTGTAGAATAAGCAAGATGTTCTGTTTGCCGTGGTATGTGACGTTATGTATATAATATAAAATATATATATATAAAGTGTTTCTTAATGAATTCATGCATCACTTGTACAAACAATGAGTAAGATCCATGCTGATCACTTGAGGGTTAAGGCACCCACAGGTCTTCATTTTAATATCTATTTTGGCTGAATTCGAATTTCTGTTTCTAAGTCAGACATTACATGAAAATTGTCTAAGTGCATTCATAATACTTACATTTCCTCTTACATATATACCCATAGCCATGAATATAACCACACTGGCACTGAAGTTGCCTATCACTCATCATTCGTCACATAAAAGTTTGAGCAGTGTCAAACAAACTCAGTCACGGTAAGAAGTGTTTAAAATACCTGTGATTCCTAGAGGACACTGGCAGCTGAAAGAGTTGAGCTCATCAATGCAGGAGCCTCCATTTCGACAGGGCTGGCTGAGACATTCATTTACTTCAATCTCGCAGTTATTTCCTTAGAAAGTATGAAAGGCAGACAACATGTTGACACATTGCTTTTTAAAAATAAAATGTCACTTTAACTCACACGGAACAACATCAAGATAGCTTTCACTTACCAATAAATCCAGGTGCACAGAAGCAGTTGTAGCCACCGAGAGTATCTTTACAGATACTCAGGGCTCCACATGGTTTTACTCCACAATCAGCAATGTATATGTCGCAAAACTGGCCTGTTAAACCTGTAGAGAGAGGACAATATACTCTATAGGATTTCTCCATTTCAGAAGACAATCTTTTAAAGTAATGCCTGTTGGATGAATAATAACATCACCTAATAAAGAAGACAAGTAGCGATCATACTCCTACTATGATTATTATTAAAGAGCAAAAATAATTACAGTATTCAATTAGCTGATTTTCTTACTTCCATTTCTTCTAATGCACAAGTAAATGATGAATTGTAATGCTGATAAAAAAAACAGTAGTAAGTACGACTAGGAGCAATCTTTTTGTGAATGGGTCACCTATTTGTTTTTGCAAAAAGACCCGTGTGCTTTCACTGTCCAACCGTGGGTAGCGGTAATGTGTGCGGTAACTTAGCAATATACCCACCAAGGCAGAGAAGAAGACTGCTAGCAAGCAAACATTGACGTAAACAATGCAGGATTCATAATATTAAAAACATTGGTTTTGTGAACATTTTATGAGGAAGTAAATGTGTCCAACAGGTTTGCTTCAAGGAAACAAATAATGCATTTCTGTAAGAAATCATGGATTTAAACATAATTTAGTTTAAAGCTATAGTGCGTAGGTTCTGTCTCCCCCATGAGGAATTCAAAGTATTGAGAATAAAACTGTGGGCGCATCCACATGATACAAGCCTTCCGTGATCGTGCACCACCCCCACCGCTCCTCCACGCAGTTGCTAGTAGCCAAGGAGGACACAGATGATTAAAAAAAACATAATGGACTCTTCAGATAAGAGTTAATTATCCTCACTTGATTTTCTGCGTGCGAAAGTCGCCGGATAACACCATTTTCTAAACATAGCCATACTGAGAAATACAGAGAGAGTTTTGTGGAACTCAAAGTCTTAATTAGCTTTGTATCAACTCATCAATGCAAATGGCTTGAATGTAACGGACGTTCATTAATATAAAAAAGTTACGCACTAAAGCTTTAAGCAGTGTACCTTCAAGCACCAAATCAAAATGTATTGCAAAGCTGCATCTGACATTTACTGTAATTGCAACAGGTGATGCAATGTATGTCCGTCTTTAGCAAAATGATGGAGATTTGTAATATTCAGACCAATCTAAATCTGAATATAAATAACTGATCTATTGATTCACCTTTTCCAATAATTATTGGCCATAACGGCCACTGAACACTTAATACCTTACACACTGTTTACTTCTTGTGAGCTGAGGACCTTAGTAGCTTATTATTAAATTGATGATGGTTACAAAATGGCCATTGTCTGCAATTTGTAATATGAAATAATGTTTTAAAAAGTAAAATGATGAAATTTGTTTTGTTACGTTTCCATTAGAAAACATTTAACAGGTAAACTAATAGGCAAGTATTTTCTACTGTATGTGAATGCTGTTATTTATTTATACTTATCTATAATTACCTTAATAACCTCTACCTAGTAATTATAAATGAATTACTGCAATGAAATGTAATCACAATAACAAATTTGACTTAGACTTAATTAAATTTTGAACTGACACAATCTAGTTATTACCTCAGAAATATTACGTGTAATATGCTCTAATGACAGTATATTCCTTTGACGTAAACAATTCCTTTGATAAAATACCAGTAGAAGACTTTCGGATCTTAAATGGGAAAACATACATTCCAAGCATCCTCACCGCTTTGAAGTCAACTTACAACCTGATGAACTCAGCCCTGACTTACACATTTCATAAGGATGTGACATGTTGTTGCTTAAGGCCAAAGAGATTAGACTCCCACAGAGAGGGAAGCTGAACAAGCGCAAGCATCAGACCACGAGTGAGTCTGCAATACACATGATTCATTCGAGGAATTGCCTCCATTCGAGACAAGCCGCTGCTGGATGGTAAACCTACCTGGTAAACAATCACACTTGAACCCTCTTGATTGATCCACACACGCTGAACCATGTTGACACAGGCCATCAACACAGTGGTTTATAGGTGTTTTGCAGTATGGCCCAGAGTAGCCACGTTGACACACACATCTATAAGTATTTGCCAGCTCTTCACAGAGGAGAGTCCCCTCAGGGTTGCAAGGATTTGACACACATTGGTTCACAGATGAGGAGCATTCATTGCCATGGTACCCTGTAAGAGGTGGGATCAAAGCAGTGATTGATGTGTGCTGTGCTGTGTACAGTATCCTCCAGACTTCCCACGTCTGGCAGATATCATGGATTGTAATTTCACGTAATGCTGTCATTGCCAGTGCTTTTCCTTCCTGCAGATTTAAATTTTCTATCCAGCCAGGGCCAAAAGCACTAAAACTAAGGAGGGATTTCGGCAACAGTACACAACCTACAGAGGAAAAAAACTGTGATTTTTGTCATGTTTTTTTAACCAATTGGAATTAATTTGTGGATTTGTACATGTGCTTTCTAATGGTATTCACTAAGAGGTAAAAGCTGTTTTGGTAAAGGCACAGTAATCAACAACACTAATATATTTTTTACATGCATTAGGATTTAAAAGAGAGGGATTTATGCAGAATAAACCAAGAAGAGCACAATGACACACTGTGGCAATAATGATTATATAGCTTAGTATTTTTTTACTCAGCACAGTGTTGCATGTCTACATTTCTACATGGTATTACTATAGTATTGACTAAAGAGCAAATAACAAGCTTGATTCATACATCAAAACAAAAATTGAGCTTAACAAATTCATTACCAATTGACTGTTTAAACATGCTTCAATACCTGGAGGGCAAATACATTGCACTTCCCCAGCTGAGTTGTACGAGCAGGTTCCTCCATTTCTGCAAAACTCAACATCTGATGCACATGCAGAGACAGAGGTGGAGCAATTCTTACCTGAGAGGTAAATAAAGATTGTTAATTGAGCGCTATAAAAACAAACACACACAAAAACAAAGAGCACATCACCAATATAATGACTCTCACTACGTCTCAATATCCTGTTCTACAAATGAGTTTGACTGCAGAGAGTGATGAACGTGATGAATTAACTTGATGTGAGGTATGCATGTGTTGGGTAATGGAGCCAGTAGTGGTGATACTACAGTATAACTGCCATATCTTTGTACTATTGCAGTTTCTTCCCACAGCCAAAGGCACACACAATTTATTTAGTCTAGTTTTCTGCCTGCTTATAGTGTCACTGTACAAACATATGAATAAAACTCCCTTGCTACTACTGCTCAACAAACATATGGGCGTGAAGTATCTATTCATACAACACCAACTATCAAACTGGAGACAAAATGAGCATGTGTTAGTAATGTACAGCTTAGCATTTTGTCAACATGAATCAGTAATAATGTAAGGTAAACAGCACATTTTATAGATTTTGTAAGCAATACCATCCTTGGATATTCAGGAGATACAAAAATATATTTATACTCAATCTGCTGCAGTCGTTGGGAAAATGGTGAATGAGCTCTTACGTTGGACAATGGGACCACTTTGATGGCTATCACTGGGTCAATGACGTGACGCACATTTTTTTGTGTCTATAAGGTTAAATTAAATTTAAATACATTTAATTTAAAAAAAAGACAAACAAATTACATTAATACCTACTTTTTTAGAGGCCATATTTTAAAGAGTTTGGTTTTAATTAATTTTAAGAGAATAATTGGCGATTAATGGCAAAAATGTCTAAGTGGTGTAACCGTCAAAACTTTGTACCAAAATTTTTATCTTGCTTAAAAAGGTCAAATTTCTTAATAAAAGATCCCATTAACTACTTGGGCATTAACGTAAATTAAAGGTTATTATACATATTTCCAATATATTTTAAAATGATGCTGATATTTATTTTAATAATTTAGGGAATCCTGTCAGTCATGCTAGCTTCCTGAAATGTCAAGTGGTGTAACCACCATTTAAGGTGCCATTTTGTTAAAATCAGCAAGAAGACCACATGACAGGAAGTTACATCAGAGAAAAGGACCCCTGATCAGCATAACTGCTGCATCACAAGGTTAATAACTCTCTGATAAATATAAGTTAATAAGACATTTTTAGGTTAAGTTCAGTTCTTTGGTTCACATGTCAAATGGTATGACCCAAGTAAAACATAGAAAAAAATTATGTTGAATAAATATTTGTATTTAGTGTAAAAACAGTGTTTTGATTATTTACACCAAGGCCATATGCTGATATATGTGTCCATTATAATGCCTGACTAATTTGATTTTACATTGAAATGTCAAATGGTGTAACCGGTTACACCATTTGACTCCTATTACAAGCCTCTCAATTTTTGGCCAATCTTTTCAAATATAACTAGTTCAGTTACTGGTCCAAGAGGTTATATGAACTTAATACTATTCAGAACTATTTGTATGTGTTTTTTGTTTGAATTTTTTAAAAGTGGTGGTAATTTATCCAACACTTAATTAAGATAGCTTATTTAGCTTGGCTAGGCTAAGTCATTATAGTGCAAGGCCTTAGTGTTTAAAAAAAAGTTTACCCTTAAATTAAAATTTCCATATCATTCCATTGCAATTTTACAATAATTTCTTAACAATTTAATAACACAGAATGAGGCAGTTGAACTGTGACCTCTAATGTGTTACAAGAACAGCAACTTTAAAATACCTAAAAAATTCAAGGATTATTTAAGTATAAAATGTTACTTAAATATTAAAAATGCCATTGAAAAAATGCAGTTTATCAAATTGAATTCCGATAAATGCACCAGAATAAGTTAAAGAGGTCATATTATGCTCATTTTCAGGTTAATAATTGCATTTAGAGGTTGTACCAGAATAGTTTAACATGGTTTAATTTTCAAAAACACCATATTTTTATTGTACTGCACATTGCTGCAGCTCCTATTTTCACCCTGTGTGTTTAGCTCTCTGTTTTAGCTACAGAATGAGATCTCACTTCTATTCCATCTTTGTTGGGAGTCGCATGCGCAGTAGCTAGGTAAGGACTACTAGCCAGTCAGAAGCAGAGTATGAGGGCGTGCCACGCTAGCAGCTAGGTGAGCATTATAACGTGTGTTACAAAGTGACCACGTTTGTCTCTGAAGTAAAGGCTGGACTACAATAGAGCTGTTTGGAGCAGTTTGTGAACAGTGTTTTCTGTTGGAGATGGTAAGTCCCTTTGGGGGGGACTTTGGGCTTTTTCACTTTGTACACCTATGACATCCCAAAAGCATAATATGAGCTCTTTACCTGTAAACATGTTAAAGGGCATGCACAACCCTAAACAGACTTGCTTCTCCCTCTCTCTTTCATCTATCTACCTCTTTCTCACACACAAATACTGTTCACACACAATTTGTTAAGATGTTAGTTGTTTAATTTAATCTAATGAGTTATAATATATTTAAATATTTGTCATTGAAATGAAATTAAATGCCAAGTTCAGTAGTTTAGTGTCACTTACAAGCATCACGTCAGGTGGTGTAACTGGTTTGTGTCAAATGGGGTAACCAGTATTTTTCTTGAAAAAATGATAATGTGCAGGTAAATTTATGTTTGATAAAATGTAATACTCTACTCCACTGTAGAAACACAATTTTAAGACTTTTTACACAATTTGTCCAAGATTATTTAGAAAACAAATGTTTCCAGCACGTCTACCACTTGATATTGCAATAACAAATATAATTTAAATTTAGAAGTAATCCTAATCAAATCTATTTTTGGCTGAAATTTGGAAATAGGTAATAGTTATATTTGTATGAGTGCACTCACAAACAATGTAGTGGATGAAATATTAAATATTAATCATTCCTTTGTGGTTACACCAATTGACATTTTAGGTCCATTTGGTCCTACCTTTGTTAAAAAAAATGGTGAAAATCCTATTTCAAATGAAATAAAATGTACAATAACACAAAATATACATTTTAATGAAACTCAAGGATGCCTTCAAAAAATCTTTTTCAAAGTTTTTTCATTTTTTCATCTGCCCAACCCTTATTTGTCACTGACCCCACTACTAAAGAGTCATCAATCTGCACTATATTCATTAAAGCCTAAACTATGAAAATGATGACATAGATAACTCACCAGCAAAGCCCGAAGGACAGATGCACTCATAGTCCGCAACCAGGTCAATACATGTGGAATTATTGACGCAGTATCCATGGACACATTCATCATGGTTGATTTCACAGTTTAATCCCCCAAACCCTGGAAGAAGGAGAAAGGAAGAGAAATCTCACCAGTTTATATCAGTAAACACCAGACCTGAAAAGTTACTAATTAGTATCAAATTGCACCCAAAAGCTATTTATTGCTGTTGTGAAAATTTACATGACTAGTGGAAGCTCCTCACAAGTAAACAAGTACAAAATTTGGAGAGTAGACTGCACCAGTCTGTATTTGAGGAAATAAATTATATTTTGTCATACTGTGTGTGACATTTTTTCTAGTGATTAATTTTATTATATATTAAAGTTATATCAGCATATTTGATATTTTAAAAATAAAAAGGTAAAAGTCATGAAGTAAAAGTGAGTGCTGCCAATTTCTGACATTTACGTCCCCCATAAATATATTCCACTGCATGGTCACGCTATAAAATGACCATCATTAGCACTGTCACACATTGCAGCTACAGGAGGCCCATGACTAATGCTTGGCTATCAGCACCATCGGTGCAGGTCAAATTCTCATCATTTCTCAAACTGACCATGGAACCAATTTCCACCTCTCTCCATGTCATAAAATTTGACAATTATCCTGACTTCATTAAAAATGCATAACAGGCTTCACTCGCAATCAAGGTTTAATCAGAGGTATCTCTCACAGGTAAGATGTCAGCTGGACCAAAAATGATTGGAAAAATAGCTGAGATTTATTCCTTCTTACTCTAATGATGCAAACGACAATTTCTGATGGAATGGTTTTATGTGATAGGAAAAATTTTAAAGCAAATGTTTGTTAACCTTATGGGTATTGAACTGAAAGCCAGGAAACATGAGGAAAAGTGTAATTGAAAATCATCATGAGTAAAGATAGCAATCAACACCATATGCAAAAAAAAAAACTCTTGTTGAGAGTAAACAGGTTTTCACTCCAGCTCACGGTGTGCTAATCAGCAAAATGGACAAACTATGGTAACTCTCAACCCTCTATGGCACATGGACAGGTATTAAGATAAACCTTAGGTTGTCGTCACATTGAGGGCATGGTGTTGAGCGAGAAGATAAGGAATAAGAAATTCTTCCAGTTGTGCAAAAATGGTTGAATCCTTGTACATTCCCCATGTGCATGAAGGTCGCTATCAAAGTTTCTTTTCAGGACATACTGCAGCAAACTGAATCTGCAGATAAGAAATAGTCTGTAAGGAATGTAATGTGCAAGAAGTACTAGTTTCTTCAGTTAGTAGCAATGATTTGCTAATGTTGAATGTTGCATTTTCTGATTGTTGGAGATTTTGTTGCAGGGGTCTGAGGAATGATGTTTTAAATCCATTTTCTGCATTAATGGGTTCTTGAATTGATGTTAAAGTAACATTGCTGACATGATTTGAAAACATTGTCCATTATAAAAGATCTGAGAGGCAAGATATTTATTTTTGATTCCAAAAAAATAAATGGATATGAGTAAACTCATAATTAGGCAACTGGTCCTATTTTTTCTCTTTACTTCTTTAAACCATTTGAGAGTGTGGACTGGATTCATGACAGAAAATAGGCTACCCTGATCATTTTTACTGTAAATATTGGTCCCGTCAGAGAAATGGAAATTGGTACCAGTGCTCAAAATCTGAAAGTAAACTGCAATAGGAGATGGTTTGTATAGATCATTTAGTTTATCTGGGATTTATTTATCTAGTTACGAAAAGTGAAATGAGTTGTTGCTGCATTGGATTCCTAGATTCTTTTATAAAATGGGTTTTTCCTTGTATGGTTGTTGACCATCAGCACCAAATGGAAGACAGACTTGCTTGTATTTTTGAGCTTTAGCTGTAGTGGAAATAACTCAATGACTTTTCATCTCCCTTTGTCGAGTTATCCAAATTATCTAAAGAAATAAGAAATACACCGCCAAACAATAAAATGGAGAAAGAATGAGTATTAAAGTGTTTCTGAATCGATTTTTTATTTAAGCCAGGGTCATATAACTTCAGGAATAAAACTGGTTGGTTGCACACCAACAAAGGTCTGAATTAGCCACATTGTTGTATTGTCTCGACTATTGGGGGATCTAATTGCATTGCAACTTACCCTCTGAGCAGAAGCACTGATACAGGTCAATGCCGTCCACACAAATACCACCATTCTGGCAAGGCTCTGACTCGCACTCCTTGAGATTTACTTCACAAAATGACCCTCCAAACCCTGCAGCATATGTAAAAAAACAAAAGAAAAAAAAAGAAAACGCTGTAATTAGAATCCTTTTTGCCTGGTTTCATTCCTCAGCCAATTAGGATCAGCATGACTTTGTTTTCACAAACAAAAGCTGGTTTTCAAAGCCTGTATTGATTCAAAGAGCTTGCTGGGCACATGCAGACTCAGCTCACTGGATCATTTAATCATGTTTAATAAGAGCCAGTCACTGCCGTTCTGATGTATTACATTAAACAAGCCAAATCCAGTGATTTTTAAGATCAGTCAATCTATACACAAAGGGAACCACATTGAAACAAATAACATGGATCAGTGCACGTGTAAATGCAATCACACACACACACACACACACACACACAAACACACACACACACACACACACACACACACACACACACACACACACACGCCATTAAAGAGAAGAAACATGTCAGTGTTTAAGGTACATTATTGCTGGTGCTACACAGGCTTTTTTGTAGGATAACCTCACACTTATCTACCATAGAGTATTTGTTACGTGTTTGCAATGTTTCACACAGTCAGCCAAGGATTAAACGGAGCATACGGCTGCAAAAATGCTCTTCACAATTAGGAATGTGGGAAAAAAATGAACATAAAAAGAACAGTCAGAATAAGCAGTTTTCCTTTCAAAACTATACTGTAGGGTTATATAAAAAACAAGAACAACAGCCAAACAAAAGCAACTGCTGCATTGCTTAAACCTGTGGTATGACAAAAACATGTCTCATGCTCAGAGATGTAGTGGTAAAAAAACTATAAATTCCGGTGGACCACGACGTGGTCACCCGGTACGGTGGGCCACTGCCTACCGGTGTATGTGTATCCTGATGACATTGCTATAGGTTATCATTTGATGGTACTACCAAGGGTATCACTGGTTGTTCCCTCATCATAGGTCACACAATCACTATTCAATTCATACATTAATCTAAATTATTGTTGAAGAGACTCAAGAAGGAATAATATGGTTGTAATCTATAAAGTTTACTAAATGACAAAACAGATAGAACAACAATATTTAAGAGAGATAGAGAGGGAGGCTTATATGCAGGGCTTCCAATGCAATGCACTTGTACATAATGATTAGGGTTTAGGGATTTGGGATTATTTTCATAGTCGATTAATCTGTTGAATATTTTCGCGATTAATCGATTAGTTGTTTGGTCTATAATATGTCAGAAAAATGTGGATCATTGTTTCCCAAAAGCCCAGGATGACGTCCTCAAATGTCTTGTTTTGTCCACCGGATCACCTACAAAATCCTGGTCCTCACCTACTAAGCCCTCCACCATCTGGCCCCCTCATACCTCACTGACCTCCTCTCCCCGCACCAACCCTCACGGTCCCTCAGATCCACCTCAGCTGGTCTCCTCTCCATCCAAAAGTCCAAACTCCGCAGTTTTGGGGACAGAGCATTCTCCAGAGCAGCTCCCAGGCTCTGGAACTCCCTCCCCCAAGAGATCCGCACCTCTGAGTCCCTCACCATCTTCCAGTCCCACCTCAAGATCCATCTCTTCACCTCTGCCTATCCCTAGCCCCACGCCCCCCTCCCTTTTCATCTGTGCCTGAATCTTGTTTTGTTTTGTTCTGTTTTTATAATTTACCCTGCCCTGTAAAGCGACTTTGAGTCTGTGAAAAGCGCTATATAAATTAAATTTATTATTATTATTATTATTATTATTATTATTATATGACCAAGTTGAGGCATGTGTTGGCATTCTGAGTGCCTCCATGCTGCACTGTCACTGGACATCCGGTGATACACAGGGATGAGCTTCTTATGGTGATCATTCAAAAGACCAATATTTAGAACATTGGAGAAAGCAATCAAAGTAGACTAAATTGTTATTAGACACATTACCTTCACACTGTCAGAGATACGAAGAAGAGACAGATCCTGACTAAACACAGGCTCAGTGACCACCAACTGGGTCAGACAGACAGGTCAGAGAGAGAGAGACAGGCTCAGTGACCACCAACAGAGGTGCACTTCCTCCTCCACTGGGAAAAAGTATCTTCACTAAGAGAATTACACCTTGGAAAAATAACCAAAAAAAGTTACCACCAGAAAAGAAGCTGGTAGTTCTCCTAGGAGAGGGGACAGCAGCTCTACTGACAGCTAAACATGGATCTGAGGGACTCACAACCACTTTAGGATCCCAAAATTACAGATTGGTTTAGTATTTTATAGTAATTATAGTAGAATAGTATATATGTGACACCTACATATTTAATATATGACATGTAGGCTATGAATTTCTGTAAAAGAGAGAGAGAGAGAGAGAGAGAGAGAGAGAGAGAGAGAGAAAGTGAATCAGTCCGATTACCTCCGCTGTCTGATAACTCCTGTTTTCTGAACGATAGTTGACACATCGACGTCCTATGTGAAGGCATTTCATCATCTTCTGTCTTAATGTATAATCCCCTGCTGGGTCTTCTTGCTAATAACAACTGTTTTCGTCTTCTCTGAGGTGATTTTCGACCGTTTTCGACGCATTTCTTTAGACATTCTGAACTACCGCGGAAATGTTCATCAGCCAATAAAATCAGGCATTTAGAGTTAAATCCCCCCTTTTACTTCCACAATTGGATGCTTATAAAAAGTAAATGACCATATTTGGATCCGACAGCATTACACATGATTGTAGAGGAGAGAGAGAGAGCTTTCCAACGGTATATGAGATGACAGGGTGCAGACAGCGATCGCGGAGCAGCGGGATGATTTAGAACGCCAACTTTTGTTGAATTTAGGAGAAAGTGTAGTAAAATAAAGACCTAAATGTGTATTTTTTACTTTTTTTCACCACAAGTCTGAAAGAATATATGTTATTGAAGACAAATAGCCCAAAATCTCAAAATTGACCAGTGAAAAAAAACGATGTTTTTGCCTGCCGTGTCTCGCATTAAGCCCCCAACGTTGACTTCAAAGCAGCGCTTCGACCATTGACTTCATGACTTCAAGGCACCTAACCATTGCCTAATCCTAGCCCCGACGTTGGGGGCTGAAACACCAAACACCGCAAAAGATTGGTCAACACTGACAGTAATGCAACGCAATATGAAATATTTCGTCTTAGATTTAACAACTTATGAAACTAATATAGAACAATTTGAAACTAAAACGACATAAGCTAAATCATGGGTATCTAAAAATGGCTTAGGCACTATAGGCTAGAGGTGGATACACGCACTTTGGAGGTGGGTAAACGCTATTTCCGAATTTTGGGGGGTGCGCAAACAGCGTTTACGTGCGGTTAGCCTCCATTACATCCATAGACAGTATATAATGGACCAATAGACCCCGTTGCTCTGGACGGAGACCAGTGAAGGCTATTAGAAGCACTTTTCCGGTGATGGCCAGCTTTACTGCGCAGCCTCCAACTGAGAGAATGTGACGTGAGCAACGTGTCTGAAAGTTCTAAGTCTTCTGGTAGCTGTGCCAAGAGAAATCTCAATCATTCCCAATCTTACAGATACGGAGACTGTAGGTGTATGTAAGGAGATAACATGGGCAGAGGCTAATTATTGATCACTAACATGCTAGTTAACATTAGTAATTAAACATAAACATCTCATGTAAGTCGAAACTGCCTGCGAGCTTCTCCTGTACTATACGGTAATTCCTCTACTATGCGACAGTAAGTCACTTGGTTATGACACAATCGTTAGCCTATTTTTACAAAAACGTCTGCTACGGAGCCATAACGTGAGGTACAAGGTAATGGAGCCTTTTATACATTGTCGTGTTTCTTTGGAACTAAACAACGGACAAATAGAGTCTTTAAACGCTTCAGATGTAAAGTTATTCGCAGTCAAGTGATGTAAAAAAAAAAAATGGCGGTCAGCGGAATGCTAACAGGAGGTGATGGCCAGTTAGCAACAAAATGGCGCCATGATGGCTCGAGTTCTGAAGCAAAGCTTACCCCCTTGATTACATCCCTGACCCATGCTATAGACGGGTTTCCTGTTTACAAACATTACAGGGTGCGTGCGCATACCAGGGGCAGAAAGCCAGATTGGTGAGCTGGTCCGATAATGCAAACGCATTTTTGTCTCAGTGCACATTGTCTTAGTCCCTTCATTTCGTCATGGCAAAGCTAACGTTTTTGACCGATTACAATTTAATCATTTTTTGTGAGCTGGAGAGCTCTCGTTATGAGAAGCTAGCTATAGCTCTGTTTGCCATTCATTCCAATGGGGAAACCTCGCGGCTAGACTTTAGACATATATTGCATATATTTACACTTTGAATTTCGTCATGGTATTTATATAACACATACTCTATGGTCTTACAAAGCTAACGTTTTTGACCGATTACAATTTAATCATTTTTTGTGAGCTGGAGAGCTATCGTTATGAGAAGCTAGCTATAGCTCTGTTTGCCATTCATTCCAATGGGGAAACATCGCTGCTAGAATTTCGACATGCATTCCGGTGGCGTATTCCTTTAAGCTTTCCTTATTGTTTGTATATAACTGCTGACTCAATAAAACATGATTTTAGTTGGATCCGTTTGTCGGTCTTTAATTTTGCAATGTTACTGTGATCTATATGTATGGCTATAATTATCATTTTAGGCTAATGTAATAGCCCGTGTTAGCAGCAGGGTTACTCCTGAGTGTACCCTTATGGTTGGTTTATGTCTTAAATTAATGGCCAGGATTTCTGGGAAAAGGTACGATATGTTAGTTTCAAAACATCACTGCAGGTGGATTGTTTTTCGCAGCAGAGGTTGATTGTGGGCGAGAGGGCGACAAACACTGTCTTGGTTAGCTCGCCGAAGCTCTACTGCCACTGTCTCGGCAACGTTAGCTAATGTCCGCTAGCTAATGTAGGCTAACTATAGCCAGTTAGCTTTGTATGTAACATAACAAAAACCCACCCATCTCAGAGGAGCGAAGCTTAATATTTCATTCAATAAAGTTATGTACAAAAGGAGCACTAACGCCACAGGTCCTATGTTGGCAACGTGGACGAAGATATAGTAAACTCCGAAGGCAATCGTAATATTTACCTAGTAGGCTAGGCTAACACTGTTGCGCTAACGTTAGCAAAACATCGGCGTAGCTTTAGCTAGCCGTCTAAACTTGTCTCGAGTCCGGACCTTTAATTGTCTATGGTCCGGAATCGAGTACCACAGCCCTGACAGGTAGCTAGATATCACTTAGCTGAACAACCACAAGCTGCAACTTTTCTGATTGATACAATGGGAGCCTGACTCTTGCATATGACCCCAATCTGCCCCTCTTATGGCTTGAAGCCATAACCTCCGCCGGTTTTTGGCAAAAGCATGCTTCCCCCTAGGTATGTTAAACATCAGGCACCCATCACTGGCTCTGTTTGTACAATTAACTACGCAACAACTCCTTGGCATTTTGACTTAACGCTATGCCGATACTAGCTAGCTAGCTACACAAAACACGTCTTCTTTCTGCCCCCCGGTTGCGTGCGCAAGTAGTGATGACGTTGCCGAGAAACCCATGTATAGTGGGCTTTTGATGAAACAACAGCTTTTGAAGCTCAAATAATTTTATGGCAAAAATAAGCCTTGCACTGCAAAGTTCTTCCTTTTAAATAAATGCTAATGTAAAACAAAAAGATACTGCAGTCCAAAACAGTTTTATGGTCTAAAAACACAATTATTGCCCTGCAAAATCTGCTCTTCAAGAGTTTAGTCAAATAGAAATCTGTAAAGAATTTCCCCAGCAACCTTTTTCTATGTATTTCCTCTTTTTGCAAAATCATACAAGCAAAATGAGTTCATTAAACATTCTTAGTTCAAGGATATGATTTAGTGTTAGTAATAACTACTACTAGGTCAAAAGGTTGATCGTATGGGATATGCAGTATAGCGAGGGAGGGTATGAGTAACATGTTTTGCCACACATTAGGTTGACAAGCATTAGATAATACACATGCCAAGACTGCCAACCTGAAACGTCGAGACAAGACAGCAACTCACAGTTTGCCCTTGAGAAGTGATCTGGGACGAACAGCTCGCCGCAGGTTGCTTTCATTTACATAAGAAATCACTCACAATCCTTCTCTTTGACATCTGCTGAGCATAAGTGCAACAGGAGTAATGAAGTTAGGGTTATTGATTGGGTTACATGAACTTCTATGTAATAGCCATTCATTTGAAAAGGGAGAGCAGAGCTGGTGTGGAGTAGCATCAACTGAATTACCATTGGTTTGGCAGGAAAAAATGTTTTCACTCCAAGTACCGTAACTGTATCCAGAAATAAGCTGCATGGTTTCCTTTGCATGCAGACACAGTACTATACAGTACTGGCACTCTGTCACTTACTGCATATATATCCTTGACTTGCTAGAGTATGAAGCCTGATTACCCCTGGCAAGCCTCAGAGTATCTAACAGGTCAAGCCTCTTCCTCTTACTCCTGTGTTATCCCTGTCACCACTGGCAGTGACTGCTGTGATAACACTGTCATCCTCATGGAGGGAAATCAGTGGGACTTGACTGACACACAAACAAAATATTTTTTTCTGCAGGAGCGGTCAAATTAACCTGCCTGAATCAGCATGAGATTAATCAGGTGGTTATGAGTTTAAAAACGTTATGTACCAGTTTGGGGGCTATTCTTTCGATACATGGTCTAGCACATGATAAGGGCTCTTATGTAGTCTTGATCTGATTAAAAAAAACTTACTTTTTAGAATCAGAATCAGCTTTAATGGCCAAATAAGTGAACACACAAGAAATCTGACTCCGGCTTTGTTGCTCTCAAAGTACAAAAGAGACATACGGACATACGATAAAAAACAAGGACAATAAAGCTGAACAAGATGAAGATTAACATTTTTAAACTATGTACAGATATACATTTTTCAAAAAAAATGTATATATATATATATATATACACATATCAAGGTCAAGGTCAAGGTAAACTTTATTATCCACAAGTAGGAAATTTATGTGGTCACCATTACACGCTCCAACGTTATACAGCCTTCTACATAACATTAAAAAACATAAATACAAAACATTTAACAAAACAGACAAGACAATAGAAGCATTAAGAAAACATAACAAGCATGTATTTAAGAGTTAAATGTTGGTGTATATAGTACAGTATACCTGTAGTTTAAAAATGCCTAAGAGTTTTTAAGTCTATTGTTGTGCAGTCTAATTGCTGTAGGCACAAAAGACTTGCTGTACCTTGTAGTCCTAATTTTCCTTTGCAGGAGTCTGCCACTTGACCTGTTGCTTCTTAAAAAAATCTGATGAAGAGGATGGGTTGAATCATTTAGAATTTGTTCTGTCTTTTTTAAACTAAGGTCATTGTACAGTTGAGCTACAGGTACCTGATCAACTCCAATGATCTTACTCGCTGTTTTAATTATTTGTTGCAGTTTCTTTTGGTCCTTGATATACATGTTACCAAAGGCACAGATAAGGCCAAAAAATAAAACACTCTGCAAGAGAGCTTTGTAAGACATCTGAAGAATACAGCTATATAAATGTGGGGATCAAAGTCCCCACATTTCATGCTACTAATTTCTTTATAAACCAATTCCTGTTCGGCTATAAAATCATGGGTATCAAATCTACAATAAAAGTCATTCAAATCATTGGCCATAGCAAGTTAGTTTTCAACTGTCATGAGATGTCTCTTAGGTTTGTATCCTGTAATGGCCTGAACCCCCTGCCATGCTCTCCTAGCATCATTTCTAAAAATATTCTCAAGTTTATGTTTATATGCCGCTTTACAGTCCCTGATCATACTTTTTATGTTTTTCTGCAGTCCTTTTCTCTTCTCTATTTCCTCCCAATTGAAACAGTCGCTTCTTTTGATTAAGAAGATGTTTTAGTTCTGGGGTTACCCAGGGCTTGTTATTTGGAAACAGCTTAACAATCTTTTTGGGAATGATTGTGTCCTCGCAGAATGTTATGTACCCCGAGATAGCAAGCGCTGCGTCGTTAATGTTTTCAGTCCCATCGGTCACTACGTTCCAGTCCGTGCGCTCTAGACAGTCTTGCAGTGCCTCAGAGGCGGCAGCAGTCCAGCACTTAACTTTCACCTTTCTGGCTTTCTCACGCCGCAGCCTGGACACGTAGGCAGGCATCAACTTGATCATATTGTGATCCGAGTTCCCTAAACCGGGCAGTGCTTTAGAATGGAAGGCATCCTGTATGTTTCCATAGCACTGGTCAAGACAGGCTGTGTCATGGATGGGACAGGTGACATATTGCTGATATGTGGGTAAGTGCTCCTTTAAGCTACATGAGTTGAAGTCTCCCATCACAAAGTTAGCTGAATCTGGAGCCTCTGACTCTGCCATACATACATACACGTGTAAACAAACAGCTCTATGAGGATTGTAAACATATACAATAGGGCAATGCAAAAGTGCCAATGGTCGTAACCCTACATACTCCTTTTAGTAAAGAGACCTTGAAGCATGAGAAAAAGCATGATTTTCCACCGGTTATCAATATACCTGCATGACAAATATAACATCCGTTAAAAGGTCTTCCTCACCTCTTTCACAAGTGCAAGAGACATTTTGTCCATCCTTGGTTTCAGCGCATATTAATGTCTGTTCACTGCATAGTCCAAATGAGCAAAGGTCAATATCCACAGAGCAATCTTTCCCCTTGAACCCTGCAATGAAAACTGAGTTCACAATGCAGAAGGGAAACTCAGCCAAACCTTAGAAAATAAGCAAGGAGGATTGAATTCTTAAAACAACAGTAACACATATTACGGAACACATATGTATGTGTCTATATGTTTTATTAGGTTTAGGGACTGTTCGTTATTTATTTAAGGGGCCACCGGAGGAGTTTTGGGACCTTTAAGATAAAAAGACTTGACCTACCCTCACCAGTAAACATTTTTCTATGACCCTCCAAAATAAATTGAAAAGAGGCATGACCCTCCCCTTATGTGCTAGTTAGCGCTTAACAAAGATGTACAGATGCGATTTGATCTTTTACGGCCATGACATAAACGAGTTAACCTCTGCATTCTCATCTTACACATCACACTCCTCTGTTATGGTGTGGTGGCCATTTCAGATTTCGATTCACATTTACTCACTAACATTGTTGTGGAAACACAATAAGCATGGAAACTAAATGCACACTTCCTGCATTACTTCAAATACTAAGTTACTCCTCTAGTAAACTAGTATTCACATGAAATAAAACAAACACATTGAGACCATTCAGCAAAGGACATTGTAACAATTTAACAATTCGCCATTATGAAATCCAATTGTGGCACGGCTGTCTTGGAACACAATAGACAGACATTAAATTAAATTCAACTAAAATGTAACAGTCAACACTCAGTGTTGGACCTACAGTCTGTTGAGATGCCGCTCCAAACGCAGAAACGAAGTGCAGTCACACCATAAAACGTTAAGACACGTTGAGATAAAAGATCCGAGTTTTGCCGTAATCCAATGACACGGAAAAAAAGTAATCCACAGCGATCAGTAGATCCACAAACTGAGTCACGGTGTATCTAGCAAGGCCTATATGAGCGTCACATTCACCAGCCAGCTCCAAACAGGTGAACGAGGCCTCTCCACTTCGCCGTTTAAACAAAGTGGAATAAACGTATAAAAGTCCAAATCTACACAAAACCCGCAATCAATTAGTAAGCTGAGATCAAATGTATATACATGGCATTTAGGAAACCTTTATTGCAAGGTTGGCACTGCAAGATGTCCAGACTAGTGCAACAGTAATTTTAGTTTTTTGCGTCCTGCTGCTCTCATCGTCAGCCAGGTAATATTGTTTTTTACATGAATACAAAAGTTCCCCTCAACAAAGAATAAAAAGACATGACCCTCCCCTATTTTCCTCCGGTGGTCCATTCCATAAATACCGAACAGTCCATTAGACGTCTTTTCTTTAGCACATTAATGTGGGTATTGATTCTTGCCCTTGCAATCTACCTGCTATGAAGTATGCTAATTGTGAATCATTGACAGAGGCCCTCCCGACCAAACTGATCTGTATCACATTTATCTGCCCCACCAAATGCACGTCTGCATGTCACTGATAGATACCCATGTCAATATCTATTGTTGTAAATATAGCACAGACAGACGGTGTGACCAAAACTCATTACATGTTTGTACAAATAAAAATGACTTAAAAGGAGAAGCCCAAAATAGATTACTGTGTTTCTTCACTGACATCCCACTGTTCAACCTGTGCCCATTAGCTCATGTGGAACAACACATTTGCATTTAATTGTTACATTCGCAAAGGTGGGAGATTCATTTTATGGAGTCACGGAGGTTTCTTTTTGTCATGCTAACCAAAACCCTCTTTAACCCAGAAGCCTCTAAACAGGAAGAATGTGCCCATAACCCCCGTCGCATTAATCTGAGTGCAGTGGGTGTCTGCAAAGTAGTTCTTACTCACTGACAACGGACAGAACTATTTCAAACATCACTTCCTAATGCAAATCCTTTTTATCAAGACTTGAATATACCCACAGGACAGCGGGTATATTATACTATGTACTTCCTGTCTCCACTTTTTTTACCTTGTAATATCTTTCCAGAGCTGCGGACTTTACATCAACACATCTATCTAGATGTCTGATGACCTTCCAACTACCCTTTTCTCATTATATTATGTATTGCCTTGAGTAGTTAATGGACAGCTATTGCCTCCAACAGAGTGTTTCAGAAGTGTTTAATAACCAATTGTGCATGCAATTCACTCCAAGGTTAATGTTGCATGAAGGAATGTCACATTTACAGTGTCACCATCTCCAAATGGGACTCCCTTTTCTATCTGACAGCTACTAGTGGCTCAGCCCAACTCTGCTGCAGAAACAAAGGCAGAAAGTAAAGCTGTTTTTCACTTTATCTCAAAATGTACAGTAGTAACAAGACATACTGTAATGTATTGTTGAATACATTAAAGCCAAGTCCTTATGTACCCATGTTCAGTGGTTAATGATAACAGCCATGGGTCATAACTTGGCCCAGAGAACTGCTGGTCATCAGCATATTTAAGTAATCTCTCATCATCAACAACGTCCTGGTTGCTTCACTGAGCTGAAAAACTGAAAATCCTGTTCATAGATAGAAATCACCAAATACAGTTGTTACTTCTAAGTGAGTTTGATAAATAAAATGAGAAACGGTTCAACCCTGACCGGTGCACATTGTGAAATGGTTGCAGTTTTAAACACGTGGTTAACATTGTGAAATGAAAAAACGACTTGGTTAGGTTTAGTCAACAAAACTACTTACGTTTACGTTACATACGGTTACGTTTAGGAAATGATAATGGTTTGGGTAAAAAAAAAAAAAAAAAAAAAAGAGGTACATTTGTTAAGTAACTCAAGTTACAAACGCAAGTTAAGCACCACCTTAAAACAACAAAAAACTTCTTGGATTACTCGGTTTAAGACAAATCAGCATCTAATTTATGCTTAACTATTTCAAACTATTCCTCCTACATTTCATCTTATCTTTAATAAGTTTGGTACATAAATTTAATGGATGCGCCGAAGTCAGGTGACAATGTTATGCTACCTGCTATTGGTTCTAGACTTCCTGTACCTGTAGACTTGAATAAATGCTGCTAAATATGATCTGCAGTTTTAACCAAGTTTAAATGACACATGCTGCAAAATGTGTAAGTGGCACAACGACAGAAACTTTATACATTTAAATGGTTCTGACTTCATAGTTACCAGACTGACTCAGTGAAAGTATTTAGACATACTCCAAAAACCACAGCTGCCATCAGATGATTGGCATTGCCAATTGCTATGTGTGTTTTGAGAGCCAGGTGCAGATTAAACGATTGTATTTTCTGTCACCAAAAAAACACATTTAAAGGATTGTGCAACTCTGGCTGAAGTTTCCCTGAGAGCTTTCTGGTTTTATTTACAAAATATATAATATTATACAAAAAAATGCTACAATATACACAGTACAACTAAACACAGAGATACTGTAATGTAGTTGCAAACAGGAAACTGTGGAAGGAGTGGTAAATAGTGATAGTCTTTCTGATTCCTTGTGTGTTTTTGTAGAGAGAAGCAAGCAAACCTGACAGACCATTTATCTAATTCAATTTCTGAAAAGATAAAGTGATCAGAAACACCTGTCTATAAATCTTTCAATGAAATCAAAACAATAATGGAAGCTCTACTGACACATTGGTGTTCTGTTTTTGCCCAAATCTAATTTGAGCAACGGGCAGAAAAAATAATAAGAGCAGATTATTTACAGTGATGCATTTGCTGTGTCCATAATGTCATAAAAACACACCATGTAACAGGTGCTGCGCATGTTTCAAGGCAGTAAATATTTTAATGACTTCACCCACATTTGTGTTGATTTATGACGCAGTAAAATAGAGGGATATTTGGCTGAGGGAAAGGCACAGAGAACTAAAACAAGATTCACAATGACAACCAAACAGCAGTGATATTGTTTCACTGCATCATATTCAAACAACTTAAGTCAGAGGCTACACTTTCCAAAGAATACTAAATATCCAACATAACTTGTGCAGTTACTCTGCCTTTGTGGAATATATTGAGAAAATAATTTAGCAAAACAGACCATTGCCCGGAGTGTATTTTGTACCAGGTCAACACCTATATTTTATTTCTCAAATATTTTTCTGTAAATCCTGTTCTGTGTATTGTGGCTGTTTACTACTGAATGTGACATTGGACTGTGGCATTCTGATTTGTGCAATCAAGTAGTGATTAAGTATTTTATTACCAGAGGGCATAGTAAAATCAGCCGCACACAAAGGAATGCAACATCTCCCTCTATTATGGACCGATTATAGAGTCTTTCTGGAACATGGGCTTTGAAAAAGTTCTTAACATATACAAATGTATAACACACACAATGTTACTTGATTAAAGGGCAATGCCGAAAACTAAATCTCAGTCTAATTAGGGACATCCTGTTTATATGCATTAATGCTTAGAAAGATATAAAACTATTGTTTTCTTTACAGGTCTACTTGCTACAATTTTAACCTTGATTCTAAAAATATATTTGTTTTCAAACCCTAATCCATAATACAGAGTTATTATTTCTATTTGGTTGTGCTTATTTTAACTGGTTTCTAGCCTGCATTCAAATCTATGCACCTGCTTATTTCTGTCTTTGCTATCTTTGGAAACATATCCTGAGCAGCAATTGAAAAATGATCTAAGTAAACAAACAAGTTTGTATGTTAATGCCTGAGAAATAAACTTTTTATGTATTCCCAAGGTATAGTTTACTAAAAATTAATAGCATGATATTTTTGTAAACATGCTCAATAATACACAAGTAGTTGGTACTTACCAAAAGGACAATGACAAATGTAGTCATTTATCAGATCCATGCACGAGCCTCCATTTAGACAAGGCTGCGACCAGCAATCATTTACATTCTCAGAGCAGGTCCTTCCTGCAGGACGAGGAGAGAAACAAATAAACTCTATTTAATGTCAAAGGGACTACAGTTTACTCTACTGTATGTGAATAACAATTCTAAACACATTCAAAACATATGCAGTACACATTTCTGTACATTTTTACAACAATGAGCGGCACCTGGTTTATTGGTAACAGGATTTTATTTCATGAGGCTGCTGATTGCTTCTGATTCTACTGGCTCAAAATGTGATTGAATGATTATGTGTTCAGCATGTTGCAGCTTGAATGTATGCAGACATGGTTTAAGCTCCATTTTAATATCCTTTGGGCAAGAATAAGACACAGAATTGATTCGAGAATTTACTGACAAATTTAATGCTCCACTAGGCCTGGCCTCTGGCGATGTTTCAGACCTCTTAGATCTCTATGAGCCGAAGAGCTCATAGAGAACTAACAGCCTGACATCCTCAGGCACTGCTCTTCTATCTGCACTGCTGTCTACACCAAAGGTAATTGTACTTTTGCCATCACGACCCCATACACTGGCAAGTGCTCTGTTAATAATGTACTGTAAGATAACCATACAATTAAGATAGCTTCTGACTGTACCTCCAGCCTAAGTATATTGTACAATTTAGATATTTTCACCACACATGGCCACGATTGCTAACATTATGTCCACATTATGCCGGATGTCTAAGAGACGACTGTTTAAATGAGCATTATCTAATGCTAATTTGATTTTGGCATAATAAAATTATATAATAAGGGATATTCTAGGGCTAGGCAATAAATCGATTTTATCGATTAACTCGAATGTGTAGTTAACATCGATTTGTTTAAATGAAAATCGGTTTTCTCCTTAACATCCGCCAATGCTCCCCTCTGGGCTCCCATAGTTCCGAATGGGCACAGCCCTCCCCCCGCGCTTTTGCCATAGAGATACACAAACAACATGGCAGCGACAAGGACTAACATTAGTTCTTTTCTTAAATAGTAGTTTCATTACTTACTTAACAGTAATCTCCGCCGAAATGACCAGCAGCTCGCGGTGCTCTGTCCCCGGCTGACAGTCACCTATTCTCGGATAACTGAACCACCAACTAAAGCCTGACCTGACGGAGCACCATGCGGAGCACCAGAGCCGGTGTTGAGGAACTCTGTTGGAGCTCAACACATCTACTAAATGCCGCTGATACGACCAAGCTGTGACGGAGGTCTGTAGCGGCTTAAACAACTAGCAATCACCGCTCTGTAGCACGGAGCTCCTCTTCAACGTTTTTTTTTTACCGCTAGTTAATACGAAGGAGCTTGCTACAGGTATGCTACATTCATGAGACGATTGGATGTTAATGTTCGTTACTGAGCAACACGTGAAAATAATAGGGGCAATGTTGCGCGACTAAAGTCAAAATGACTTGAAGTGAATTACCTGTATGTGCGAAAACAGCTTTATCTCGTGCATCCGTTTTGTTATTATATTTCCCCAAAATTGGCATGAATAATCACAATGGTATACATGCCCTGTGTGTGTGCCTGTGTGTATCAGTCAAAACAAAATAAAGTTAAAACTTGTTTTGAACAATTTCTTTGTCATCTGCAGATTGATTTTAAGAAGGGAAAAAAAAAATGATTTAAATCGGATTTTTTGTGAGGCCATATCGCCCAGCCCTAGGATATTCCTACAGTATGTGATCTGCATGTTTTAACATAAACATGACATTAATTGTAACAGGTAACTTTAACTGAGTCCTTCTTGTCCTAAAACCATCAGGTAAACATGAAACAGATGTTATATACACACACATCATAAAACCAGGCATTTTTCTTAACAGTGATGAGTGAACGTATACCTTCTAGCTACAAGCTTTTGTATGTGGTTAAGTTCTAAATAACTCAGTAATACGAGTGAACCGTATTTCTTCTATTCATTACTGCACTGAAACAGAGCAAACAAGGTGTTTATGTCACTATAAAACGCATTCTAATATATGTCTGAATTTTAATAATTTCTATGTATCATATTCCAAATTTCCATCTACTTTCATCTTACAGTATTTGACTCAACCTGACAATGTTGCCCTGGCCACTGATACATTTAAAATTCCAATGTGAAAACTGGACCTAATGTGCAATAATGATGAGCAAAATCTGATGAACTTTCTATGTGAATGCGCTGTATTTCTGTCTCAAACATCTTAACATTCAAACACTAAAGCCTGCCCTAAAAGCTGATATTCCTGTGGCTGGCTATACTAATGGCTGCAAATAGGCTCACATTCACATCAGATGGTCTCATACCCTCAAACCCTGGGGGACAGTGGCACCGATAATCACTGATTAGGTCCACACAGGTGGCACCACTTGCGCAGGGGAAGCTGTTGCACTCATTTGTTTCCAGTTCACAGAGCAAGCCTTCAAATCCAGGCATGCAACGGCACGTAAAGTTATGCTGCTGGTCCAGGCAAACACCATGTTCAGAGCAGCAATGGCCAACACAGTAATCAATGTCCTCTTCACAGTAGACGCCTGTGTATCCTCTGGGACAAAGGCAGCTAGCAACAGATTAAAGAGAATTTCTTAATACTGTATAGAGGTAGAGGAATTCTTTCAACCCTGAAGGAGGAGAACAGTAAATGTCACAGGTTTTACAATCATTGACATTCTGGAGCCTGAATTGCCGGAGGGCAATCAAGATTTGAACACTCACCTGTAACCATCAATCTCATCCACACAAGTGGCTCCATTTTGACACCAATGTTGAACACAATCATTGACATTTATATGGCAGTTCTGACCAGACCAACCAGGTGTACAGATACAGGTGTAGCTACTGACATCATTGAACACACAGCGTCCTCCGTTGGCACATGGCTGTTGATAGAAGACAGAGCTGTTAGATACACATGGCATAAAATAGGTTGCTTCATGTGCAAAAATGGAATCGCTTCATCTTGTATGGTAATAGTTTAGATTGGATTAAGCAGTCAAAAATATAACCATCATTTTACAATGCAAGCACTGGTCATTTCTTGCTCCTGGCTGCCTGAAAATGATCTTCATTACAGCCACATGACACACTCATGAATACTGATCCATGCTCTATAACTGGGTTCACTCAGTATTCCATGTAGCATCTACATTGTGTCTTACAAGACAAGATCAATGGTCATTGAGGGCTAAACCTCCCAAGAGTTCTCTGTAACTAAACAGATATGCCTGCTAGCTGGTACATGTGTCTATAGAGTAGAAGGGAAACAAAGGGGCTGAGGAAGAGCTGGCTTGTGGGAAGGTGTATAATGCAGACATCATGGCATTTCTGTAAGGCGGCCAACACAAGGCTTTCTCCACAGTGAGTGATCATCTCCATCTGTCATCTGAAGAAGCTCTTCTGTTCAGGCTTGGTCGCTATGTTTTTATTTATTTTTTAACCCAGAGGGTTGATTCATCTATATCTTAAAAAAAACAACCTGCACTTTCAAAAACACAGACATTGAAAATCTTCAGTGGCACTCATCCACATCAGGTAGTCCTGTAAATGTGCTCTTCTCCTGCATGCCAAAAGCAAAAACTCTCACACAATTCCAGCTTTGTCTTCTTCTACAATGAATGCTTAAAAATCTGGAGGATGTGCAACCACATTTAAAATAAAAACAAAGAACATATGTGCTTCATTGATTTAAATATGCAGTATACAGTATTCTGGGAATATATATATACTGTATAGTTCAACACTATAGCCATTAACCAGCTGTTTTTGTATTTACGGTCAGGCCATAGGTCAAACAATATTACTTAAATATACACAGCAAAATTCCAAATGCATCAATAAAAGTCACAAGAAAGCAGTGAACTCCCTCATTAGTCTAATCGAGCTTTCTTCCGGGGTATTCCGACATGCTGTACAGCTTCTGCACCAGCTGATTGCTGTGTTTATGGATTATCGCATTTGTTGTCAATCTTCCTGTGAGACTTCTGCTTATTTTTATCCCTGTGTATAACAAAGGATTATCCCACAATTTATAAATAAGATACTTATTCAATATTTGATACCTTCTCACTTTAGTCCTCAATGTTAAAATGTCAGTTTGTGGTGACAGTCTGAAGACATTTTGCAGGTTAATATAAATAACTGGGCATATACTTTCTTACTTTACATATAAAAAGTACCTATAAAATCCAACCCCATAGAAGATGTGCTTTCTGTATTTGTATTTGGTTTGATTAAGTTAAGTTTTTTTGCCAGTGTCACACTTCTCATTTGTGCATTCATAATACACCACTACCCCGACTAGATATCAATGAGATTGTTCTGGTGTGATCTATGCAAGTTCTGTTTTATTATTTGACAAAAATGATTGTCGAAGCGCACCTAAATAAAAAAAGGGAGAAAATTACATAAAACATCCTCATTAATTAGCTTGTTAAGGTTCCCTGTTGTTGTGATAATGTGTTTGCACTGTTTTAGAGAATGCATAGAAATTGCTTCAAGACAAACAAACAGAAGACTGGGAGCTCTTTAAACATTTAGGACTGAAGAGAAATACTTAACAGAACCGCAGATGAAGACAAACACATGAGAATTGTTTTACCCACTTGAAGGTTTTTAGGGCAGGCTACACGGCAGGTATATTTAAGGCCATCTGGGAGATCCAAACACTGTGTCTTTGGTGGACATGCGTTGTTGGGTAAAGCACAAGCATCTATGTCAACTTCACAATTCTTTCCCAGAAAACCTGAAAGAAAAGATTTAATATAGTTAATTTAACTGATGCAATACTTGACCAGATCTGCTGCCAACCCATCTCCAATTATTGTCACTGTACTAGGTCATCTCTTTTATATATACACAACTAGAAAGGCTCTCGGAGAGCGCAGAGGCCATGCCCTATCTCACACTGTTAGTGCAGTGTACATTTTCCCAGTCAGGAACTAATTTTTCAGATTTTTCCAACACCACATTCATGCGGCACAAACGGCCTTTCTCGCAACGTTAACGAAAGTGGAAAAAAAAAAATTCTATCCGGCCCGAGATTCGGATCCGCTCCAATATGTAATGGGTTCTTCCTTGGCCAATGTTACACCCTTCCACCAGGTTTCGTGAAAATTGGACAATGAGTTTTTCACTAATTCTGCTGACAGACAAACAAACTAACAAACAAAGGGACAAGCCAAACCGAAAAAATGAGCTCCTTGGGGGAGGTTATTAATGTCTGTATTAGGTCAGCTCTTCTATATATCTAACTAGACGGGCACTCGGAGAATGTAGACTGCCAAGGCCACGCCAAATCTCGCAATCTCGCCCTGTGATTCAGATCTGCCCCCAAGTTAAATGGGTTATTTCTTGGCCCACGCTACACCCTAACACCAAGTTTAATTGAAATGGACCTTTTTCACAGCAGACATTTTGACTTGTCCTAGTAGGAAAAGCACAGCTGAAATTAATAACCTAAACGATGGCTCAATTCCATCAAGTGTCCCAGTAAGCTATTTCAGTGAGTCAGCATGCACAATACCAGGACCTCTCCTAAGTGGAATGCAGCCATCATTAATGGTTTTGAATACACCTGTGCTTTTCCTACTATGACATGTCTGCCGTGAAAAAGGTCTATTGGGCCAGTAGTTTTTCCATAATCCTCCTGTAAAACAGACAAACAAACAAACCGAACCAAACACATAACCTCCTTATACAAGACAAGAATTGGACCAATTTTGCGTTGACTGGAGGATTGGCCCTATATTGAAGGGTATCTGATGTGCCACAGTGCCTCCCTGACTTTGTACTTGAGCCTCAATTTAATTCTTGAGTTTGATTATGCAAACTTTCATATTGTGCTTCTTTTTTCCCCCGATTTTTCATCCAATCCCTCTATTTTTTGCTATTTTACTTTGAATACTCATCTGTAACCAAAAAAATGGTTGGTTAGTATAACAGCAGAGACATTGTCTTGTCCCTAAAGGAAATCTGTCATTGAGGTGGTGTAATTGGAAATAATGTCTGATTTGATACAACAGATTATACATTTGGCAAAACCATGAATTCTGTAAGCTTAAGAACAGTGAGAACTGTGCAGTAGTTTGACTTTGCCCATGTAACATGCGGTATTGATTTGGTAATATATTCAGTGGCAGGTAGGGCTTGGAACAAAGAAAGTGACCTGCAACTTATAATGCCACCCATGTTTTAATACTTTGCTTAGTACTCGGGTCCGGCACACAGCAGACTATTTTCTTACATTGTAAAACTCACTTCACCATGAGAAGATGCAGCAGATGAGGCATATGAGTGGAAGAGGCTTAGGTTTACTGAGATAACAGATGGGATTTAGTAGCAAGGCTGGAAAGCCAGGGTGTGCCCTGTGGAATTTCGTTACCATGGATCTGTGGCCACATCTAGTACCAGTTTATTTAGGGAGTTAGGGATTCATGATCAGGGATTACTGCAGGCTGCAAAGGCAGCTTCAGAGGCTGCTGAAAAGAAAAGGCACCAGCTTGTGTCCAATGTATGGATATATATCTCATGTTTGCAATACAGCAAATGTCAACTCAGTGTTCAAACAATACTTTCTACTTGCTGTATAATCATCTTGGGCTTACTGTTGATATTAACATTAAGAGGGAAAATACAGTCATCGTAGGCACATTTGTGAAACATGTATGTTCCTAAAAATAGAGACAGGCCTGTGTGGATAGGCACAGTCCTGATCGCTGCTCTGAGCAGGTGTAATGGGGGCGGCACAATGATAACTGTTGAGCCTTCTGGGGTGTCGTGGGTCTAATTCAACTTGACATCTGTGATGGGAGGTTCCCACTCGATAACCCCAATGACATAGCCATCAGCCCACCCCGTCGTTCATCCAAAATCACAGCCAGATTTCCACATAGATGCTCACCCAAAAAGCACAAGGGACAGTCACAGCAGATATGGTGTATTGGAAAATGAGAGTTAAAAAAGAAAAAAACATATAATGTTTTTGTATAAAGGGTCATATTCATTAATTGAAGAATGGACATACAGATCCCTATTAGGATCACCCCTCACACCATTATGTTGGAAACCAGGCATTGCATTATTAAAGTAGGATTGAGCTTAAATAAAATTAAAAGGTAAGTACTGTAATGTTAGGTTTTCCATTACCAGCACTTTTGGTTTCTATGTTATTTTTGCATTGTCCATTATTATTCAGATGGTTCAAACCTGCTGGCCTTTAAAATAGTTTGCAAGTTTTCCTTGTGTCTGCAAATGTTTCCTCCAGTTTCCTCACTAAATTCAAAGAGATGCCAGTTAGGTGAACTGGAAACTCTAAATTCCCTGTAGGTATGACTTTGTTTTTCTGTCTGTGTGTTAGCCCTGAGATTGACTGGCAACCTCTCCAGGGTGTGCCCCACAGTACGTCTCACCCAATGCACGGTGGAGGAGTCTCCAGCCCCTCACAACCCTGAGCAGGATAAGCAGCATAAGAAATGATGGATGGATGAATTACGCTTCAAGCTATCATTCACAATCTTTAAAACGATGGAGAGTTGCACCTTAGACACTTCAAGGGCTGACAGAATTCATCAGTTGATGAAAAAATACAATGCTACATCTGAATGTCACCTTAAATAGTGACTCTAATGTGCCTTGCTTCAGTAGCTGATGAGGAATTACTGGTATTGTCCTTTAATTAATTAAACAATTGAACAAGACTTAACAAACAAAATGTTTCATTACCATCCATGTTACATTTCCCTAAAGAGCCAAAAAACATTTGATGAGAACAGCGGCTAAAAATAACAGCGGTAAATTCTTGTGAGAAAAACATCATCTGGCCACTAAGATGCTATGCCCACAGTGTCTTTGGTCTGTACGTGCAGTAAAATGTTCCAGTGAAATGGGCAAGAGCAACTGCCAGACACACTAACTGTACCCTGCCAGCAACACAAAGCTCCCGCGAGTGGTCCATCAGTTTACGTTTAGTGAATGTAAATTCAGACTCAGCCCGTCAGGCACTATAAGCATTTACAGGAAAATTATATTAATAGGAGTTTCACAATATGCTATTATGAAACTCCCATTAATATATTTCCACAATTTGGTTGCATCGCTGGGTTCTGGCAAAGAGCTTGGTGATTTTTCTCAGTTGCTCATCACAGGCCAAAGCTGTAAACGGATACTGTGAATGATGTGACAAAGACCCTGGCTGTGCCTTGATGCCTCTACACTGCACAATGGAGCATGTTGTGATCAGTGAGAGGTGGGCCTTTTATACATACGTACACATACATATACATAGTACACACACACACACACACACACACACACACACACACACACATATATATATATATATATATATATATATATATATATATATATATATATATATATATATATATATATATATATATATATATATATATATATATATATATATATATATATATATATATATATATATATATATATATATATATATATATATGTGTGTATATATATATATATATATATATATATATATATATATATATATATATATATATATATATGTGTGTGTGTACTATATATATATATATATATATATATATATATATGTGTACTATATATATATATATATATATATATATATATATGTGTGTGTGTGTGTATATATATATATATATATATATATATATATATATATATATATATATGTGTGTGTGTGTGTACTATATATATATATATATATATATATATATATATATATATATATATATATATATATATATATATATATATATATATATATATCTTGTAGTTTCATGACAGAAGGAATTTGAGTGCTTTATTTCAACATATTAAAAAGTAGTAAAACATAATTTCAAATACAGTATATGAATACAAAAATATATGAACAAAACAAAGAACCCAAGAATTAAACAAATATTTTTTGTTAACAGGTTATAAGTAAGAAATATGATGGGATGAATTAATTCATGCTGACTTCTCGAGCCTAACTTCCTCAGGCAGGATATGTCACAGTCTAGGGATCCCGCTGGCAAAGGCTAATCGCCTTTGGTTTTCAGTGTACACTGAGACAGCTGAGGATCTTAGGCCATTTTAACAGAAGTTTAAAAGGTCTGCAGCACTCCCTGCTACCACAGCTAATACAGATATCACTTAAATGTCATTACAAAGCTCTAATTTTGACAATAGCCCAACGTACCTGTAGGACATTGGCATTTGTGGTGTCCTAGCAAGTCAGAGCACGTGCCATTGTGCTGACAGGGACTGGAATTGCACTCGTTGATCTCAGTCTCACAGTTTGTTCCTGAAAAATAAAAATAAAATTAGTTTGAAATGAGTTGCATTTGTATCACATCACCATATTCACATAGAGCTCCTTTTGAGTGATAACACATTGTCATTACCTGTACATTAAAATACTACTTTGACAAAAGCCCCTTTTTTCTGTATGAATAGAAGCTACAAAGAAAATGATTATTTACCATTTTTAGTAACAGACAGTTCAAACAGGGGTTTATTTTCTCTAACATCTCCCTTTGCTATTCTAGGAACTATCTAAATTCTACAGGACCCTACTAAAGAGATATTTGCAGCCTAATTATTGCTCAAGAGAAAGCTTAGCATAAAGACTTGAAGCAGGGGGAAACCGCTAGCCTGGCTCTGTCCAAAGATTACAAAGAAATCAGCCCGCCAACAACTGTAGTGCACTTATTAACATGCATCTCATTGGTTTAATCAGCCTTAGTGTAAAAACGACATGTAGGGATTATATGCAGGTCTATTTCTTAACTGGGAGTACAGACAACCTGGAGTCTTGTTATCTCTGTGACGTTGCCAGGCAGATTTCTTTTAGTTTTACCTTTGAACAGAGCCGGGCTAGCTGTTATTCCCTGCTTCCACTCTTTATGCTAAGTTAAGATAATTGGCTGCTGGATTTGGCTTCCTATTTAGTATACAGATATGAAGGTGGTATCAATGTCCTCTAAATACTTTTGTTAAGAAAAGGAATAAGCATATTTCCCAAACCGTTCCTTATGGAGTTGCCTGCAAGTGTTAGAGCAACTTTTCTCCTGAAACAATAATTAGGCCACAAATATTCCTTAATAAGATGCTGAAGGATACAGGTGGTGAGCCCCTGGAATTGCAAAGAGAGATAGGGTTGGACAGTCTCACTTTCTTGTTAAGAAAATAGACACTTTATAAGGAGCCTTGTCCCAGCTGAAGCGAGCAGAAATAGTGGGGGCTGCAGGTTGCTTGATAGGAGATTTGTTTGCTGCTGAGCTGCCTCAGCAGCTGCTAGTTCTACCGCTGTGGTTGAGGGTGGGTGTCTTCCAGTACAGGTTATTAATTTAAAATGTCCTATCATCAATAACAGAGCAGCAATGACATGTAGTGAAAGTCTCTTCTTGACAGCGGCAACCTCATGCTACGGCCCAAACACCATGATGGATATCATCTGCACGGTAGTTGCTACAGGTCATTATATTCAAAATATGCCATGCTGTGCAGCAGACAATTATACAAATATTTCCTACTATAATCTGAAAAACACCTACCCTCATTTCTGGCTGTGAATAAAATCAATTATGTAGTATTTTTTATGAAACTTCAATGATGTGAAATATGGTGTTTAGGCTAAAACGTGTTTGTACTGCAATGTCTTGAATGTCTAGAAATTATCAAATGTATTTTAAAAAAAATACTGTGATGTTGAAGGCCATATGAATTGAAGGTTATTTTGAATGAACTTCAGCAAAACACTTCTTTCTAATGTGCACAATCATTATTTACCTGCAGGTTCCTTAAAGCTAATATATTTGTATTGCCCAGATGAAGATTCAAATGTAAGACCTTATTCAGTTGAAGAATTACAGATGGTTTCACAATTTGTCTTTTAATCACACTGGATCTTTGGTGGATTCTCGCATGTAACTGAATGCCCTGTCTTATATTATTATCCACACAAATGAAGGGAGTGTGTATGAATGAGACCAAAATATATACCAACAGCTGTTGTTTCTTAAAAAATAAAGCCTTCCAAAATGAAACCCGAATGCTGGGGCGTGAGTAATGTACCCTGAGTTATGATCTATGATAGAGTACAGTGGGTTTTCTGGGCAAAGCCTGAAATTAAATTGGCCTTTCTATGCTGTATGGCCCGAAATTCCAAAGCAAAAATCCCAAGATGCCAGAAAATGATGAATTCTATCAGTCACTAAGACCTGCCATGGTGTAAAAGACAATTTTCCATTACTGAAGTGGCAACAGATTTCAGCTATGAACAGAGGAAAAAAAAAAATCTTGTTCATGTATTGCTATGTAAGGGCTTATCTGACCGACAGGACTTAAGGCTAGATTGGGAAATACGCTATAGGCCAAAACCTGAATGCACTGGGGTAGAAAAAAGAAAATCACATTCACTGGTTGTTTAAGCAATAAAACAAGAGATGAACAATATTGTGCAGTACCATCATAACCCTTATAGAGCATAAACAATGTTCTGCAAGGATCACAATCTGTAGTGTTCCATACTGTCCTTTTTTGTCAAATAATGTCTAGAATAGAGAATGTAACAATGTCTAAATAGAGATGTTCACATACTGTACATTATTATGCTGATGAGTTGCTTATGATATAATGTATGATATATATGATTATATTTCTGAAGCAGAATGGACAGTTCAGATATTTATGTTTACACTGTACTCCAATAGCATTTGTACAATCCATTGTATTGCAACACAATCTTTTTTACCTAATCTTACTGTTACTTAAGTTTTTTTATTTCTTGCACTTACTTTTATACATGTATTGACTAGTTTTTTTTCTTACTCTTATTTTTGCCCTACATTTGACTGTGAGCAACTGCAACTTAATAATTTCACTTAGGGAAAGTATTCTGAAAATGATTCTGATAAGTAAAAATCTTCTACTATGCAGTAAAATGACATAGCTGTGTATGACTTAACTACAAAACTCTCTTAAAAAGGGGTCTCTGCTAGAGACAACATCACAATAGCATCTTATTTACAGGTATGTACTGAAATTATGTTTTTTTAATTTTTTTTTTTATTCATGGTCTCCAGTCTGGGAGGTCTTAGAGCAATGACGCACTTATGCACATCACACTTGATTTTGTTGTTTTGTCTCTACGACTTAGTTTTTCCCCTATATCTCATTCTCCGTAACAACCCCTTTTGTTTTTGTGTCTCTCCCTTGTTCCCCTTGTTTGTTTTTTTAGAACAGTTGTCAGCGATAGCGTAACAACTTTCTGCCAACTTTCTGCCATGTTCCAAGTTGGCAGCTAATTAGGAAGCAGTTTGCCAGAGTACTTGGATTAAATGCAATAAGCAGCAGGCCTTACAAATGTCAAGCAGGCAAGGCTACTGGTAAATAAGCTTTAAGGTTAAAAGAAAAAAATCACTTCATCAAAAGAACTAGGCTTTGCTCAAAATCTGTAGTTGGCTTGTGATTTGTAAATCACAAACCACATATTTCTGGCCTGAAATAGTTATTTTTCAATTCATTTGCACTTTAAAAGACATTCAGTTCACTGTAGGGAGTTTTTTCTTGCACACCTGCTAAGGGTGGTCACAGGGCAGCTATGGAGCAGCAGCCCTTTACGCTGGCTTGGATTCAGTCTTTTGAGATGCAAACATGGAGGTTTGAACCAAAACCTGCCGGTTTTAAGAGCAGCCTCCAGTCTCACAATGTTGCCCTGCTGATCCATGTGCAATCAGTGCACAGTGTTAGAGGTCTTGAATGAACCTATGTGACCCCCCTGTCCCCAAACACACTGCTCTCAGATGTAACAGTTACTTATGTGTTACTAGGGAACAGACTTATTTAATTCATGTCAGCTGTAAGGACATTAGCAAACACTGACTTCAGGAAATTAAATGAACCTGTTTCATTTAATAACCTGTTTGTTAGTGGGTGTTTAAAGGTCAATGCCAAATGTATGCTCAACAAGTCTATTATAGTTTTTTTTTTATTTGAATATAATATACTGTAAGATTAAAAAATTGCCAACATTGTTTAAGCTACATAAGATTTTTTTCATCTGAAAATTGAACAGTGGTGGAAGAGGTCTGCAGATCCTTTACTTGACAAGTATAACAGTAGTAATACTACATTATGCAGAATAATGTCTACTGTAGTATTAGATTACAATTATTGATGCAATAATGTGTACATCACAATTTTAATTACACATACTGCTGGGTATATTAACCTATTACAATCTGGCATTATGTGTTAGTTGATAAATATTTCGTATTACTAATTTAAATGTACAAAGTGACTAGTAGCTAAAGCTATCAAATAAATGTAGTAAGTAAAGTAATGTCAGTAAAAAGTTCAATAATTAGCTTTTTTTTTTTAAACATTTAAACATTTCTTTTAGTCTATTTATTTTAGTTTACGTACAAAAATATTCATGTAAGACAGTGGTTCACGTTTATGTTGTGTTTAAACCCCCGACAGATAGATGGCTATGCTGAGACGCACCACTAGTTTCCTTGCCCAACAGTGCCTAACAGTGCCTGACTTTTTGCTAGCAGCTAACAATGTAGCTATGGCTGAACTCTGGCCTACTTCAGCCTATAAAAATTGGATTACTAAGAACATGTGAACCACAATCCCAAACTGGCAGTTTGATTTGTGTACTGAATTGTTTACCCAAAGTAAACTTCTTTGACTTTTATGCACACCATGTCTTTTTTTTAAATATTAGTTTTTCTAAAATTATACTTTAAAAACATTATAATATATGGCCTTATGCACAGTATCAAAATATATTGCAATATATTGAATCGTGATCCATGTATTGTGATACGTATCCCCAGATTCTTGCCAATACACAGCCCTAGTCAGTTTAAATAAAAAAACAGGTACTCCCAGTACAGGAGCTAACACAAGCTGATGTGAGCTAGCCTACCTGCCCAGGGCAAAATGGAGGCAAGCTGAAGTAAAAAGGATGCTGAAGGAAGACAAAGTATTTACAAACGTAGAATGACAACGTTGAGTTTTCTCAAAAGTTGATGGAGTAACTACTGTAGAGCTAAAACAACCAATTGCAATTAATTGTGTGAATTGGCTTTTCTGGCCCCCAAAGGTCACACCTGGCTTAAAGCAGCCTTTACATTGGTTTGCAGACAATTTAATTCATGGTTAGTCTTACCATCGAAGTAACTGGTGATACAGAGCGAGTCATAGCGCAAGTATGTTATCTAGCCAATGATGCTCAATGACATTGCCTGATATGCAAAGACAATAAAAGGAAGAAGTGGAGGCGTTCTTTCTAAGACCATTTTGATGAAGTTGGTTAGTGGTAGGGATTTGGTGGGAATCTGGGTCTACTGATACAGCCCATAATCCACCCCTATTTTTGCTACAATAACTCATCTCTCAAATCAAAGTGTTGTGCCTTTTAGATAATAAGGGGTTTTTAATAACAAGGTGGCAGTAAAAAATGCATTTCCTTCGCAAACTTTATATGACATAAAATGTTAAGGGACACCTGCCAGCCAATCAGAAACCAGTATTTTCTTCGCCATTAAAGAAGTGCATTTATTCTGGAAATGATTCATACCATCTACTTTAAAACACCAACAAAAGGCAAAATAGAAACATTTATAATTTATGGATCGCTCTCAGCATTAGAGCTCTCTGTGTCAAATGTCTTGCACGAGACTGCAGAATCACCGTCGTGATGGAGTAAATAATCAGAAAAAGACTGTCTTCACCACCTGTGTTGCACGTCTGCCTCAAATCTTTAGATAACGTTGTGCATATATTGCATATACATGTTTACAAAACACCAAATGTCAAAACAGAACACAAATCTCTGCCAACGGTATGTTGCTGTCAAGCGTTACCAGTTCCACAACAGATTTTCCCCAAACATCAATCAGTCATTTGTTGCTCCATGACCAACCTTCCCACAAGGGTTTGTAAAAATCAATCCATATTTTGAGATATCTTGCCAACAGACAGGCGGACAGACAGATGGAAAGGGAGGGGAACAGATAATAAAGCAAAGTTATCTCACCTGTGAAGCCAAGGGGGCATTTGCAGGTGTACTGCGGAGGAGATGAGGGCTGACTTGTTGTAATGCATGTGGCTCCATTCAAACAGTGGTTTGGTTTTATCAGACAGGCATCACCTACATAGTGGCAAAACTCTCCAATCCATCCTGGGGCACAAACACACTGCAGGAAAACAGCACTATATGTGTGTGATTAGGGTACGGTATAGTATACATGAGTATGAATTAAAGCAAAGATGTGTCAAACATGTTGTCAGTGTCACAAATTGACAAATTATATTCAGCAGTAGATCATTCTGCGGATATTTTATTTCCAGAAAGATTTCTTCTGTAGACTTCTGTTGACACTGAGACCTCAGTGTCAACAGAAGTAACGAGTCATTGTTTCTGAAAACATGTTTTTAAATTCTGGCAGCACAAAATTAATTATATGTTAGTGAAGGCAAACATTTTAGGGACCAAACCTGTCTGCATGGCTAGATACGGATAGTGTAAGTGAGAAATGTTTTTTTTTTTTTTTGGGTGACCTGACCCTTTTCAGCTAGAAATCAGCACTTTAATCTCAGCCATGATTTCAATTCAGTGTGCTGAAGTACAGAACCAAAGCAAAACAGTCAAATTATTATCCAAATGGTCTGCTCTGTATATCCACCAATAAAATCAGTGTTATCAATCAAATTTATTTAAAGTATAAAATCACCATTAAACATGGTCTCAATGCACTTTACAATTAAAGGTCCCATGACATGGTGCTCTTTGGATGCTTTTATATAGACCTTAGTGGTCCCCTAATACTGTATCTGAATTCTCTTTCCCGAAATTCAGCTTTGGTGCAGAACTACAGCCACTAGAGCCAGTCCCACAATGAGCTTTCCTTAGTATGTGCCATTTCTGTGTCTGAAGCTATTGTGGAGGAGAGAGGGAGGGGCAAGGTGGAGGGTGGGGGTGTGGCCTTGACCAACTGCCACTTTTCTCGTTTGAAAGCCATGATGTCTCTCTCTCATGGGTGGGCCAAATTCTCTGGGTGGGCAAAGCAGAGAAAGGGGAGGTAACCTTGCTTGTTATGACCTCATAACAAGCAGATTCCAAAACGGCTCATCTGAGCTTTCATTTTCTCAAAGGCAGAGAAGGATACCCAGGGCTCAGTTTACACCTATCGCCATTTCTAGCCACTGGAGGACCATAGACAGGCTGAGGGAACGCATATTAATGTTAAAAAACCTCATAAAGTGAAATTTTCATGCCATGGGACCTTTAAAGGAACACAGAAATAACAGACAGCAACAAAACAACTGAACAGCATTAAAGCAGTAATAATAAACAATACAAAACCAGCAACATAAGACAATAAGTGAAAAGGTGTGTTTGTGAAGGACGCAGAAAGGATGGTGTGCTATGGTGGGCTATAATAAAATAAGTAGAGGTGGGTTTTCTAGATTTTAAAATGTCAACTGAGTGAGCTTCTTTAACATGTAGTGGGAGGCCATTCCACAGATGAGGGACACGGTAGGAAAATGCTCTATAATCAATTTTGTTTACTAGGGGAATGACCAGGAGACCAGCATCAAAAGACCGGAGAGACCATGCCGATAGATATGGTGTAATAAGCTCAGATAAATAAGGTGGTGCGAGTCCATGCAGGGCCTTATATGTTAAAAGTTGAACCTTAAAATCAGCTCTAGCTTGCACTGGGAGCCAGTGAAGAGAGGCCAGAACGGGTGTTATGCAAACATATTTTCTTGTTTTTGTCAATATTCTGGCTGCAGTGTTCTAAGCAAGTTAGTTGAAGGTCTCTAGTGTCACAATTTGGAAGACCAGAAAAAAGACATTGCATAACTTTAATTACATGTTGGAAGTGGAACTGTCCATTACATTACATTATGCAAGTTTGCCAGATTGGGTAGCGCGAGCTGTAGTTCCAATGAGACAACCTGTAGGGGCACCGAAGCGGGAAAAGTTCTCTAGTGTTGCTTTAATCAAGTCGGGAAGACACAAATGCATGGATTACAGTTTCAGCATCACAAAATGATAAAATGGGTCAAATTGATGAGCCATCTAGTTTTGTCAAGAGCATCTCCATGACAAAGGAAATAAAATGAGCAGGCTACTTTTAACCCAATGGTTTTTCATAGTCCAAAGGAAACCACATCAAAATTATAAATATGGCCCATTTGCAGTGAGCAACAATTTTGATTATGTATGACCCCGGTAGAAGGCGTACCAACACAAATGGATTTTAGATTAAGAACAATCTCAGTGACCTAATGGAACACGACTGATGGAGAATGAATAGGAATTATGGGGCATTATGGAGCAGTCACAGGTGTGGTAAAAAAATATATAGATGTTAGAGGAGACTGAACAATAGAGGCAAATTACACCAGAACCTGAGCAAAGCTTCCACATAGTCACAGTGATTAATGGGTAAGAATTGGATTACTGCTGTAGAAATATTCTATCAGTGATGTTTCCGTTATTCTCCTTGTTTTTTTTATTTCAACTAATGATAATAGTTTTCTTATGCACTAAGCCTATTTTATGTTAAAAACTAGAGGTGTTCAGTAGAACACTTCTATATATTTGAACTCTTAGGTTTAAATATTTATGTATTCAAAGGAAGAAAAAAATAGCTGCCAGTCAAAGGCATTTGTCAGTAAAATCAGTCAATAACATATGTAAATAAAAATACACCCATAATGATTTTAAAATATGTTTCACAACTGAAACAAAAGATTGATTGTATGTATCACATCCTGCTTATGAATGTGGTCACTTTATGTTCATACAGTAATTAAGGTGCAGCATGAGATGTATTTTGTGGGATTCAGAGTATTTCATTTAGACTGAAACTTTGAATCACTTACCTGATATCCGCCAATTACACTCAAGCACAATCCCTCATTCAGGCAGTTGATATTGAGCAGCCTGCAGTAGTCAATTATTTCTTCACAATTCTTCCCGGAAAACCCTCTCAGACATCTGTTAAGAGGAGGTCAGTGTCATCAGAATCAATTCACCCAAAGCCTTGAGCACTAACAAGCCATATTTTCTTTTCTTTTATAAGATACATGGGGTTATAATTTGGTTTTCTACATGACCTGTTCGTGATACGGATGTGGGTGAGATAGTGTCTGCAAATTATTTTTCCAGTTTTTATGACCTGGATTGCCAGATGGGTGGATTAAGCATATCAGGACAAATTAAGGTCCATTATAAATCACGGATTATACTTTCCTATTTCAACCGCAACAATCCAACTCCTTATTTCGCTGATTGTACTGCCTAATATGGCAAAAAACACCATTCACTTGTTTAATTTCCCTTGTAATTTTCATATACTGTATGCAGATTGAATCTAAATTTTCTTTTCTTCTTTTATAGCCGTCATAATGAGAAAAACTAAATTGTCACATTTATAATATAGAGCCTTGGAGCCAAGGTCAGAATGTATGAAAACTAATCTTGTGATCTGGTACAGTATAAGAATCTAAAAGATATGGAGACCTCAAAAGCAGAGCCTAATAAACATTAATTTCCTTTTTCATCAGTGCAGCAGACCTGAAAACATTTGATATAAATCCCAATAGTGAGTCACCAAAAAACATTTCTAACTTGTCTGTTTCAAATTGGTTTGTTTATACAGCCATATTTCAAGTTGTTTTTATGACTGTACTACTTCAGTTTAGAGTTTACATATGGACAACTAGCAGTATACGCACTAGCAGTAGTTTAGGAGGAATGATAAGTATCTAGAGAGCATCAAAGGCAGGCTGTAATGTAGTAGAAGTCTGTATCCAGTGAGAAGCACATTGTTCTAAGATTAAATTAAAAGTCTGGTTGCCTTTCACTTGTACTGGTTTAAAGTGGTTGAAAGTGGAGCCAGTACAATACCGGGTGATTGACAATGCTTTGTTGAAAACTATTTTTTGAATCGAGTAGACCAATGGCATTTTTTTATTTAAATGATGGTGGTGGCATTATATTTTTCACTTTCTATGTAAAAAAACAAAAAAACTAAACTACCAATGTACTGTAAGTAGGATCAATTCATTGTTGGTTTTTGAACTAACATGGGATTAATTGACAAAAAGAAAAATATAGAATATCACCACCCAACAATGGGTCTTGAGGTCTGCCAGACCAGTATGTACAGTATTACTCCTAGAGCTTTTAAGTGAAATAAGTAAATCCTAATCACATTTAAAAAGGGAGAAAAATAACAAAGGAGGCTTTTCTATTCACTCTCAGTGGGAGACATAATCACAAGACATTGCAGTCATCTAGAAATAGGACTATACTGTACTGTATGTGAGATCTGCCTCTACTAGATCCCTGTATGTGTTTCACCTGCAGACATAATCATTTCCCCTGGACACACAGGTTGCATTGTTGAGACATGGTGATGGGCTGCATGGGTTCGGCTGCCTCCTGCATGCTGGGACAATACTACCATCGGCACAGACACATTCAGAGGCCTGCATACAGAGGCCAAACAAAACAGGTCACATCTCAGCTTGGGAAAACAGGGTTAGATTACACAATAAGATCACTAACTGTATACAAATTATCAATACAAAAGTAAGTTACTGTAGTGAAAAACTTCATTGACATTGATCTGATTATTGTGAATCTCTTCAATTATATTTAAATCAAATCTAAGTAGGCAATAATTGGATATATGTTTTCATATGAGTTTTAGACACCATGAGAGGCTAATAAATTCTAATGGTGTTGTAATTCTTTTATTTAAAATAAAAATGTATTTAATTTAGTCTGCTCTACTCTGGTATTCTTAGTTGGGCTGGGAAAATGTGCAGTGCACTTGGCAAACTGTAATGAACAAAACAAAGGTCAGGGAAAGACAATTAGACCTTACTGTATTTTCTCTAGTGTATCCTCAAGAACATTAGAAACACCACTGCCGTTGCAAAATGTATGACCGCAATAGCATTTTCAGTGAAAGGTGAAAATTGCAGCAGGCATCTAATTACAAAAAGCTTTTGATGAGAGACATTTCAAACTAGCAGTTAAACATGCGCTGGGTCATTCAATCAAAATGCTAGAGGAAGCAAACACTCTTTCCCTTAGGTCATCTTCAGGAGGAAATATTAATGCTGTTGCAGCCTTCAGAATGAAGCCATTTGATCTCATTTCAAGACACTATATTAATTTTCATGTGCCATTTCTTGTTTATCTCCCACTAAGATAACACAAATAAGGGAAATTAAATCCTCACACGCACCCCTGCAATGCAAATTTGTTCCTCTTGACATGCGTATGACATGCAATCGAAGACAACTCGGGAGTCACAGTAGACACCCCCGAATCTTTCTGGACAATGACAAACAAATCCCTCGGAGCTCTCCTCACATGTGCCGCCATTTCTGCATGGATTTGGATCACAGGGGGCTTTCCTTTTCTCACAAGGTGGGCCTGCAAAATATACACAAAATGGCAACACTTTTATTCAGATTGTAAGGATGTAATTAAGTCTAGAAACTATAACGTGTAAAAGCCTGTCAACTGGTGTTGCCCAGCAGACGTTTAGAGTATGGAGGCAAGACCATTTCTTCTAAAGACCAGACCAACTGTAAATACCATCATTGCTGTCAGAATCCTGATGATGATATACTGTAGAGCTGAACCTAATTGCCCATGGAACAACTAGAACATAAGCAAAGCCAACAATATGTTATCCAGCACATGGAAACAACGTTTACGTCAATATACGCAAACGAGTATCTAACTATAGTTGCCTCTAAGTTCTTTAGTACTTGGTACTGTACTTGTTGGGCCAGAAAAGTTATTATAATAGAAATGCCATTTTTACCCAATTCACTTGAGGGAAACCAGATTTATAGTGAAGAGCATGGCAAATGTTCTGAACAGCTAACAAAATAAATCATTAGGTTTGGTTCACCAAAAAAATCATAGTTTTCTCTATAAGCTATAAACAGGGAGTTGTGTGTGCCCTTGTGTTTTTCCTGCTCAGTGCTTGAGATGGAAAATTGCCTCCATTTCAGGGTGTTGTGTTTCATGCTGTGAGTGTGTGTATTAAAGTTTGTGCTTGTGCAACACAAGAGGTGCAGCTGCCATTCTGTGAAGTCAGGTCTACAGTAGCATTAATATAAATGAGCATTTGGGTCAACACAATAATCAGGAACGCCAGTTATTTGATGGTAATGTAAACACTGCTAACACAACACGCAACATAATAAAGAAATGTGCAATTCCATTATATGCTATTATTTTTGTCAACTGTACCGGTATTATATTTTATGTGATGTTCTATCGTTCACCTCATTCTATTTTAACAGATATAGTTTGTTAGTATAGTTAGTGTTTTTATATTGTTCTAATACATTAAATGTACAGTTTAAATTGCCTCTGTGCTTTTAAGTTGCTATAAACTTGCCTGTATGAGCATATGCTGTAGTGAGCCTTTTACATCATACTGTATCATGTCTCAAGATGCGCAACAGACTAGGTACTCCAAGAGTGCATAGTTATATTAATTATTAATTCTTACTGTATTATTAAATGTTTGTGATTGCAGTACAGAGCACAGAATGTTTCAGTCAATCTATACTGTATATCTATATATCTAAAATTACAAAATGATGCAGCCATTATTATTAATAATATTAATTTTGTCTACACTGTATAGCACTTTTCAAGCTTAACACAAAGGGCTTTCCAGATAAATAATGAAATAAAACTGCTGCTCCCACTACATTATTATTATTATTATTTCTATAATCATTTACACTTTTACTTAATTTTTAGCATTCTGTGCTGTAATATGCAACACTGTGGTCTGTAATGACCATTTACAATATGAACTGAATTAGTTTGCAGACCCACAACAGAAGAGTTAGCAACTTGGAAATTGTAATATCCCGAGCCTGAAAACAAAACAAATAAGTTGATACCTCAGTACCAAGTGCAGTAATAAAGGGAAAGTCATCATAATAATATATAAATGATTTTCATGGTGGATTTTCACTGAACTGTAAACTAAGTAGTAAGTGCTGCAGCCCGTTTCATAAGCATCTTCTGAGATAAAGTACTTATGAACTAAGCTGTAGCCAGTAGCTTTCTAAATACTGTAGGACCACAACCCTTTCACCACCAGCAGCATAACCAGAGACAGGGTAACGCCATAGTGACATTGTATGCAACGGATAAAATTAGACTGAATTCCCTGCAGGTTCAAGGTGAATAAAATTTGATGTTATTCCCTGGTGAGGGTTTTCACTTTTGTGTTCTTCACAAGCTGCCTACACATTTATCTTTCCAGTGACTCTTTCTTTGAATATTTTCGTTAATCCCCCTGCTGATACTAGTGCTCATGTCCCAGAGGCTCCTCATAGCCTCCTCTGTGGGCATCAATCTTACTGTGTACAACTTCTGGGCTTGTTTCTTCCTCAACTCATTTTCCACTAGAAATTGAGTTTTCATTACTGGTCCACTAAAAGTTGCACAAATACAAATTACGATATGTTTAGGAACACGCCCACCCATCACAGATCATTTGTATTTGTGCTGGCATTTATGTCTACGTCTACCACAGATCTGTTTATTTTAAACACCCTTATTATTGCAGTGATTATAAAGTGTAGCAATCTAATGTACATAAAGACACAACATTGTGTCAGTATTTAATTAAAATAGTTTAACAAGGATAATGAATGTATTTAGAGTCCAAATTAAACTTTAAAATTTTGACATTACTACCAACAAGACTGCAAAAACAATTAACACCAAATGGAAATGGCCCTATAAAGATGGTAATAACTTGTAACAAATACCCTAGAGGAAGTGCAAAGGAGAGTCAAATCAAAAGAAAATCTCATTTGAAACGTCCCACGAGTTTGGCTCATTATTCTGTGCGCATAGACTTTGGCCTATGAGGGCAGCCAGCGCTGGAGCAGCCACTAACTTCCAGTTGATTAATGAGGCAACAGCAGCAGGGAGGTAGACGAAGCACAAGCTCCACAGAACTCCCAAGAAGCTGTTGGGACAGCAGGACACCATGACTAAGCGAAAGCACCCAGTGGAGTCTGCTTACTTGAGAGAGCAGCGGCAATTAAAGCAAATCAGATAAAAGCTGCAAAGGCAGAGGTTGCGTGTAACTCACCAATTTGTTTGTGGTGTGAATTATATGAATTATCCATTTAAAATCAGACAAAGGCAGACATTTTTACAATGCCACTGGTTTTGTTTGATTTAACCACAAATGTCCTGTTACATCATATATGTATTGCAAATTCCACTTTCTCCTTTTTAAAAAGGTATTTTAAGTTATCATTGACTGGTCTTTAAAAGTCTTCACATTTTATCAATAAAACAAGGCTAAACAATGCTAAAACTATTCTTTGTATGTTTTAGGCCCTAAAACATACACAAATTGGATTTCCTCTTCCATGGGTTTAGAATTTTGGGCCATGGAAGACGAAATCCAATAGATGAGGAGTTGTAATATTCCAAGGGAAAAATGTAAAATTTCAGAGACTTAATAACATATTAAATTACTCTGACATACAATCTTGTATTTCAATGTTGCCTTGATAATCATAAAAAATAGACTATTTGTTAAAACATGTGCTTTATCTGATTATAAACAGCCAGCATTTAATTCAGCAGCATGCATTTGATTTTCACTACATACAAGAGGATGAAGGCAAAGCGCTATTGTTCCCTTTTAAAGATTCTGAGAATTATCTTGTAATCTTTTCTTTTAAATGTAAAATTTAGTTCAGAGTTGCTCCATGAAACATCTTATACTACACTTCACCCCCTGTACTGTACTTTCTTCTTCTGTATAGACCTAAAAACAGATGTCAGACAGCACTGGAGTAACCTTGAAACCACTTCTCCTAAATAATAAGCTGAAAGCATGGGCTGGACTCGAAAAGGCAAAGCTGTGACACTTCAAGAATGCTGCCAGGACAAATTGTGCTCCAAACAAAACAATGAATCAATGTGAAGAGCCACCTGGAGTTTTTACTCCAGAAAGTTCAATGCAGGCTTGTTTTCACAGCAGACAGTGATATCCAGGCCAACCGAAGGAGTATCCAGGTCTTGTAACCCACTTGTGTGTGTTACCCATTAACCTACTGGAGCAAATGAGGCTCATTACCTAAATCATGGGTGAAGTGGTAATGTCTCATAAACAACCTCACCAGATCACAAGTGCCACCCAACACTCGCACAACCTCCAGAAAATCACATGGCAAGCGTCGGAATTTGGCTGCTAATGAAAATGTTACAATTGTTTCCTTTTTGTAAACTACTCATGGAGATAAGCATGAGCATCCCTGTCGCCATGACATTGCTAAAGCTGAGACCACCAAAACCATGACCATGACAAACTGATCTATACGGAATTTAGTAGAATTGAGAAAGAATAGAAATCCAATGTTGAACACTACCATATATTCCATTTTGGATCTGCTCCATCTTCTTAGACCAGGCTACATTAAATAATGAAAATTTTTTTTTAGCCATGCCATACTTTTCTAGCAGACTCACAGACGTTGACCAGTATCAAAGTTCAGATTTAAAGGTCCAATATGTAATATATTTACTGTAATAAATCTAAAAATGACCCCAATGCATCATCAAATATTAAGGAAACATGCTAAGTTGAAATACTATATTTTCTGACAACAATGCTAATGCCAGTATTTTCTCCTTTTGAAATTTCCGTTCCATGACGATATTTTTGTTTGTGTTTTGGCCTGTGTTGTTATCAACTTCCCAGTTTGACAGGCAGGCCGGGTTGCCAGATATACCTGTAAAAACTTAAACCCAGCGCGCTACAGCTGTAACGTTAGTACAGCCATGAAAGCAGCAAACGAACAAACGGGATAAACGGAGAAAGATTCTACCCGACCTCGCAAAAACAATTGAGACACAGCCAGTAAAGTCATCCCGACCGGTCATGGCTAGTCCTGGCTAATGCTGCCATGATAACCCTGCTAACTGCTATCGTTACCGGAAGACCAGGCAAGCAGCCCATGGCGGTTTACAACGTGTAGTTCAGCGGCCAGAGCTGACAATGGTTTAAGCCACGAGAGGGGGGCTGTAAATCGGGAAGAGAGGACTGTGAGTTTGCAGTGTGTTTATCGATTGTTGCCATAATTCTGAGCCAATGAAGTGTGTTCAGTCGGCAAGGTAGTGGTATTTTTAGTGGTTCCAATTGTAATTCTAAGCCAAGGAAGTGTGCCTGTCTGGTGTGTGGAGAGGACGGCCTGGTTGTGGGTTTTTTGGCGGTTCCTATGTAATTCTAAGCCGAAAAAGTGTGTCTGTCAGTTGGGTACAGAGCTCCGCGTGAGCACAGGCTTTTAGTACTTTCAATATGGCCGGCATCTAACGTTAGCTACTCTGCTGTGCTGTGAAGTAATGTCTGGCTATGTGAGACAAGCGTCTAGCAACATCGTTGTGGATGCTGCGGTCTCAGACTGGCAACCTCCGTGAACTTTGAGTCTGGGGAGGAGGGGGCGGGGGAGACGACTCTCTCCAGTATTTTGAATTTGTACTGCAGTAACTATTTTAAACACTAGCTGTCAGTATTACATATTGCACCTTTAATATGCTGAGCAGGAACAATATGCAATAAATTACATTTTAAGAGATTGCTGTAAACCTTTGTTTTATCAACTGCGACACGCTCAGTTAGCCAGCAGTTTAGCACTGGCTTTTTACAAGCGCATGTCATAGGTCGTAACATGAGGTATTTGATTTGAAGTGGCCGCTTCATATATTATGATGACATATATAACATCAAGTGGGATCAGGTTTAAATCCCATAAGGAAGTGCTGATCTTTTGAAAATGTATGGTGTTTGTAGTTTTCAGCTTTGACCTTTTCAAAAGATAGTTGCCCCTTCGAGGCAAATGGCATGGTTGTGCATATGGAACCGGGATGCAGCTAAATCTCTCCCACTGCCTTTTGTAAATAGCAATATTAAAAACTGATTGGATATCTATGATTCACCTGTCAGGGATAAAAGCCACATGATTGCATTTAAAGATTGTGTTTTCATTGTCCATCTCCAATATACAAACAACCAGCTGAATAAGACCTGCTTACCAGAGAATCCAGTGTCACACATGCATTTGAAGGAGGCAGGCGACCATTGAACGCATGTCCCATTTTCACAAATTCTGTCACAGTTTTCTTTTCCGACGACTTCAGAGCAGTTTACCCCTAAAACAAATGGCAAGTCAGTTGACTACAAAACAGAAACACACAGAGATAAAAAGATGTGTCTGGGTCATGAAGTTCATGGGCATGCATAAAAGCTATAGCGTGTGCTATTTATAACATTAACTTGATGTGTCCAATAAATATATAATTAAGAAAGTGGCTTGCATAATTTTAAGTTATTTCTATATTATTTAGTTACTCTCAATGAAACAGAGTAAAATCCAAATGCATAAATCAGATTATACAAAATATACAAATGATGGGTTTCTCCGGGGAGATAAGAGTTCTTTCATGCAGACGTCACTCAACACATCAAATATCTGATTTAGAGCAATTTCATTGTACAAGAGAGGTAGAAATCTATGAAGTGTAGAGAATGACGTTTTTGATTAATTAATTCAAAGAAGACAAGAGAGCTCAACAATTGGAATCAGTTGGTTTTGTCCTTACCTGTAAAATGTGGAGGACACAGACATGTATATGTTCTGTGGTTTGGATCTGTGGATCCATTGCTCAAACAGACTCCTTTGTTTTCACAAGGGTTATCCAAACAAGCATCAGACTTTTCACAAAACCTTCCAGAGTAGTGGCGGTGGCACAGACAGTGGTATGCACCATCCCAGAGGCCTGTTTGACAAACACCGTTGCCGGAACAAAGTCGAAGCAGAGGAGAACCCTGACAAAGTTGCGTTTTAACAGACACATTGAGTCGTAAGCCAAGCCTGCACAGCTGTGTGTCTCCCTCATGCAGAGCGATGAAGTAATGATGACCCGGGATGAGCCACTTGGCCTCAACATGCTCCCTTCCATTTATATTGTGGGGGAAAAGAAACTCCTCTTTTATCTGTCCATTTGTGGAACAGCTCTCAAAGCTGTCTTTTGACACATTGAGGAGTCTGATGCCATATGACCTCAGTGTTTCATCAGCAGACACCAGCAGTTTGTCTCCATGTTGCAGCTGAAGTGGGCATATCTGTGGGAAGTTGACAGGGTGTCCAGTTGATTCCTCTCCCCCTTGAGAATCCCAACACTCAGAAACGCTCCTACAGATGTTTCCTATGAGGGTCCAATTCATTTGGATTGCGTGTTGTTTAGGGTGCCATTCAAGTGAATTTTGTCTGTTGCAAACTGTTTGGCAGTGGATCATGTGGACGGCCACAAAGACGGCAATCAAGTGAAACAATGATGCCCCCATGTTTCCCCTCTCTTTTTTTATTTAATGCAAATCAATATGGGACTTTTAAACTCAAATTGTGTCATCTGGAGAATGGATGATGCAAATGGGTTGTATCATACTACATGAGATGCTGTTCCACATACTCCAAGAGGTCCACATGAATAATAACCTGAGGAAAACAAATATTGTTAATAATGCCTTGCAAAATGAAGGTGATTTCTACAACACTGTTATTTCTACAGCTTAAAACCTGATGAAAAACACAACTATCATTAACACTTTGTTTCACTGTAACACATAGACTTGTGGCTTCAATGAGTCTAGCAGTGCTGTCATATGCAGTGCTGCTGACCACCAAGTGTGTCACAGCAGTCTCGGCTTCCCTGAGGTTTCTACAGAGAGTGACAATGTCAGATAAAATATTCTCTCTTCCCTGCCGGTGCCTGATACCTCAGTGTCACGCAGTGAGATGAGTTAAAGCAGACAGCATTGTCTTTTTCCCTCAGGCCCTTTTCATCCGTGCGCTGGAGATAAAACAACAAAGTGGAGAAGCCTCCCTACAAGAGAAAAACTGATCAGCTCACAAGGGCTGATTAAAATAACTGCATGGTGATGAGTAATAAATCGCTGAATATGAATATGGAACACCTATATCAATAAAAGGGGGAGTGAAAGTAAACGAGATTGCAAGTATTGTCATGGGCTGCGTGGGCACCCAGAAGAACTCATTTACACGAAATGAGGTCGACTATTGTGTTTCAGTGAACAAATCGGAAAGCTGACACCTGATTTCTGAAGAACAAAATAATTAAATTCTAATAAAGAGGGGGGAAAAATGCGTAATGGTTTGTGTATGTAGTTTTAGCAGGATATTCATTATACACAGCAGCGAAGGAATAAATAGAACGAGTAGATTATTTATCCATCTTTGATTCAACTTTTATTCAAAGTCGCTCTATTCAATCATTTATATTAACAATGAATCACTATGTCTAATGAGTCCCGCGTAGTCATGAACCTTTACAGAGAATTATCCCTTTAGCTCTACAGAGCAACAGAGACCACCATCGATGTCAGTAGGCTCATTTTTAGCATTGCAATCTTGTACTGTACAAGTTAATCAGCAGAACATAACACAACTGTATATGAAATTGTAAGGCTCTGTACTGTACATCAAAGGGAAAAAGCAAGACAACTTGTAAATTGACCTGCTGCATTTCTTTATTCTTTCACTTCTTCAGTTTTGTGATTGAAATGTAATAAATGCAAAAATAGTAACTTATATGTTTTATCTGACTTTGAAACCACAAAAGAATTATCCCTTCAATAGAGTTGAATCTCTTATTTCTTATTAAAAGTTCCACATTTCAAAGAACTTTCTCTTAGATTGATCTGTGTGAGTTTGACGTCCACCAAAAGACTTCTAGCTGCTCTGTTCAAAACTGTCTGTCTGGAGAAATATCATGTAATGGAGACAAAACAGCTCAATGTCACTGCAATAAAAGGACAACTAACTTAATTTTCAAGAATCAATTCAATACATTAAAAAATTCAATACTAAAAAATATAATCAAGTCCAAAGCTAGTGTGGAATTATGTGTGTCTAAACTAGTACTGCCTTCTAAACATATAAGTAAATATATAAATTGAAAAATATATATGATTTTTTTTAACTCCTTCCCAATGAAGTTATAAACATAATGGTACAGTTACTTCATTTATACGTTAAAAAAAATCAACCTAAACAATCTTTAACAGCACATTAGCTGACTAGGGTTTAATGTGAGCATTACAATAAGTTGGATCCTGTTTACACACCTTGCATTTGTTAGAATGCCAATGATAGAGAACCAACAAATAAATGCTTATGTTACTCCATGTCTGCTGGATATGTAAATGAGCAACCATTTGCTAGCACGTTCACCTTATCAACTTTAGACGGGAATACAGTATCAGTGTTGTTTTCATAGCTGGTTGCTCTGCCCCCATCACCAGTAAATACATTCAGGCAGGAGGTCAAAAAGGTACTGCAGATAGATATTGAACTTTTATAGTAGTTGCCACAAGTCAATAATATACGGCATAATAAAATATATAATATATAATAATAATACCATGCACTTACTTTCACCTAATCTACCAACCATAACAAGATGTTGGTCAGCACGACAGTGATTCTGTCTCACCAAAATCTGCAACCCAAAATTGGAGCAGAGAGACAGCTGGGATAAAAAGACCATCTTATATCACCACACATGTGACAGCAAACTGGCAAAGTCAAAAGCAGCAAGAGTAATGGATCGATGTTAGAGGAAACACTGTGGCCAGGGGAAATAAATTGCAGGAGGAAATACTGCTTTTCCCCCCCAATTTTCACAGATATGCAGCAAGGAAGCAACACACATGCAAAGTCTAGTGGTTTATATTCTAGTCAATACATCTGATCCCAATACATATCTCTAATACAATTTGATTTTAGTACAACCCAAAGTGAGATATTTAGAGGCTGTTTCAACTCTACAGTTTGCATGATGAATGCAGTTTGGACCCAAAAGCACAATAATCCTTCTTAATTGTGCATTTAATCTGAAATACATTCAATACTTATTCATACCATTACAACACTGTTGGCCTCCACTTAGATAAACAGACCAAAAGGTTTTCTGGGATATTAGGAGGCCTTAAGGTATTGATCAGTCAGGATTAAACTGTGGGCCACAAACTGAAGGGGTTCAAGTAAGGGCCAGGGGGTCAGAAGCAGCATAGGGGGGTCAACTAATCGTCTCGCACAGCCACTGTTTTCATTATAGCTCAGTTCCACCCACATTTTAGGACACCAATCACGCAGGTGTGCAGAGGGCAATGGATCAAGGGAGCTGTGTAAATCCTCGCTTGACTGATGACAGAGAGACACCGAGAGGACACAACAAATTATCACATCAAACTGCCTACGTGTCACATGTCTGTCATATGACCAAAAATAAAAAATGAAAAAAAAAAAACTAATGCAATGATTGGTCCATTAATTAATTAGGCGATTTACAGAAAAAGTAATTTGCTACATTTTTGATAGTCAATCAATTGCTTAAGTCATTTTGTTTTTAGCAAAAACGAATTTATTGTTTTAAATGTTAATATTTGCTCATTTTCTTAGTCTTCTATCATAGTAAATTGAATATCGTTCCATTTTGGACTGTTATTTGAACAAAACAAGTGACTGAAATATGTCAATTTGGGTCCTGGGAAGTTGTGAAGGCTATTTTTACACTAACCTATGATTAAACGATGTTACTATTCATCATGAAAAAGATCAGTATTGATAATCGATAATGAGAATAATTGAACCACTGTAGGCTAGATTTGATCAAAAATACAGACATAGCACAGAGAATACAGTTGGATCATAAACTAGGCCACATCTGAAAAAATTTGCTAACTTGCCATCTAATGAGAAAATGTTTTTTCTACACAAGAAGAAAAGTTTGGCTCATTAAGCAGTCAGCGCGATGCACAGAAAGTGAGGAAGATGTTGGCTAGTGAGTGTAACTAGTTACAGTATAATGGCACTTATGCAAGAATGAGGACGCACAGGTGTAAGTCGGGCCAAAGACTGTTGAGATAAATGTGCAAGGCTCCTTGTGTATGGTAATTTCTCATTATGATTTTCTTGATTCAGAGCTTCTCAGAGCCTGACAGCTGCAGTGACTGAATGTTGTTAGTGTTTGCTATTGTGCTGTATTTGCGAGTGCACTTTTGTTTGCCTGCTTGGGGATAGAGGATGACTTCATTAAAATAAAGTAGAATAAAAACTAGCAATTCAAGTTGTAAGCCTGCTACACTGATAAAAGCTTCTGTCTTTCTGTCATATATTCCTCAGGAACATCAACAAGAAAGAGCCCTTTACAAATCTCTGCACCTCAATGAAGCAGCTGAAATGATTAAATCAGAAAGTGAAAGCAAATCTCTCTTCAATTATCACTACAGATGACTGTGGTATGAGGACTGCCATTACAGAGTCCATGTCCAGTCTTTTTTTTTTATCTCCGCAATAATTTGGTAGAGAAGGAGCATCATTTCTCACCAGCATGTCAATTCATTCGAAAAGCCCAGTCCTTTTTTTGTGACAAATCAAACAATCTTTTGGAAAGTTATTTCACCTGAAAATATCTCAAAGTAACACAGCCTTTAAATCAACTGGCACATAACTCATTTCTCTGTCCACTCACTGTTAAACAGTCCTTTTCTGACAACACTGTGGTGATGGATTTGGTAGAAGATGTCCCATTTCAGAGTGGGTTAGAGCAGAAAGAGGTCAACTGCCATCATCATTAAGTATGTTGGAATGCAGAGGTTTCTGAACACATTTACAAATCAAAACCACTTCAGCTCCAAGATTTGTGATGATGGACCAGAAACATTATCATTACTTGATCATGTGAAACATAATAACTCTCAAATATCCTACAGCTAAGCTTCTAAACTATAAAAATCTGTTTATTTTTTCATGTTCTATCACCAGCAGGATGCCACTGAAACAGCACTGAGCCATTGATGTCACTGCGGAGCCACTGGAGGACTGATAAGCCAAATACAAGCAGGCTGCTGGCCACAGCCGCTGCTGGACTGATCACTTGTGCTCCCTGGGTAGCTATCTGCATCACCACTAATCAGTTATGACACTGATGAGCACCCGGGCCCTGCAACTCTGAAAACCAACCCCACATTTTCTCACTCTAAATGCTCAGTAATTGAAGCCAATGAAAAACCCAATTTTAACTCTTTAAGTTTTGCGAACCGCTAACATTTATTTACTGGGTAATAGCAAAAAGAAAATGATATCACTCTGAATTATATCTTAGAATGCTTACTAGAGCATTGGATGTTGAAGTGAACGTGTACTTTCACCTACACAAATATACATTGTTTTGTTCTCTATAACCCCAAGGAGCATTTCAAACTGCAACTGTATGATGTTTCCTAGACCGTAATACCTCAAAGAAGTTATAACCATGGGTTAAATTAGGCCAGAGCCAGCAGCAGCACAGCTTCACCAGCATGACTTCACCTCTATGAATTGCTCATTTTTGTTTGAGGCAAAACCTTCATCAGTCACTATCCCCCCCTGTAGTATAGACTGCAGTGTTTCCTGTTTATTTGGTCCTCAGGAGGAGAACCTCAATAAAGCAAGGTTGTGCGTCTTTGTTTGTTTGTAACACTTGTGCAGTGCTTCGGGGACTTGCTGTATACAGTATACTATTGCAGCCACACAGAGCCTTAAGAGGCCCGCATAAAAGAAATACTCCAGGTCTGTGATGCAGTATGGTCGCATAATCATTATCCAGTGGTAAAGAAAATTGCTTTAGGATTTTCTTTACTGTAGTGGGTTGTATGAATGAATTAATCAATGTATGAATTAAAAGTTTCATTCAATGTTCACTAACACTTAGCAAGCTGCACCTTGGTGTTAACAGCTGTTGTTGCCCGACTTAAAACAGTTCAGCTCACTTCAATCAGGCAAACACACCCTCCACCAAACCCCCTACCCCTTCTCCTTCTCCTGAAAAGCTCTAGTGCACATAAGGGGGAGAAATCAATCCCTCTTTCATTAAGATGTGTTTTTGCATTTCCTTTGCTTGAACATGAACTGAAGCTCAAGACAAATGGAGAAAAGCCAACTAACACCTGCTAAATGTGATATTATAAATATACATAAGTGAGAATAGTGCTACATAATAATAAAAACACAACAAAATGTTATTCAATTTAACATTTTTCACAGCTTCTAATGTTGTTATAATGATTTAAAAGATGGCATAGCATTTTGTTCCACCACCAGATACAAAAGTACATAGTATAGGCAATCATAAGGGCTACAGCACATATTGGTTTATGTCAGAGTAAAAAAATAATAAGCACAGTATCTGAGAGCCCTGAAGTCTCTGGTGATTAACTCTGCCAAGAACGTTAGGTTTTATTTTTTCTGTCATCAGATTTTAAAAATATTTGGGAAAATTTAGGCCATCAGACAAGCTTTTAAATTACAAATGTCTAATGATTTGCAATGATCACAACTGTTAAAAAAAAAAAATGCATTCATTTGTTGGAGATATTGCTCCCTATGCTTTCTTGTTTCACCTGATTTCATTTTCAAAAATATATCTGCTACAAATCACATGATTACACTCACTAAATAAAGAACACAAATGTATTTCTTATAACAAGTAGGTCATGTCTCACTGTTGAGTCCTATTTGCATCATAGATTGTGTCATATATACAGGGCTTGATTTCACCTTTGATCCCCTTTGGCAGTATAAGAGGCAGTCTCATTCTGTCAGGCCCTATAGCCTATCCACCACATCAGTTATGTGTATGTACAGGTATTGTGATTCAGTAGTGACGTTCTGGTAATTTGTTTTTCTCCCTCTTGTGTTACTGCATAGTACAAGATTGGGTCAGTAAAAACTATACAGCAAGTAAGCAGTTTCCCAATCGTCTGAGCTGGCAAGTCTGTATGAGAGTCCACCTGCTCTGGCCTGTCTGTTAATTAGAATGAGGGTGAAATTGACAGAGACTGGCCGGCACATTAAAGAGCTGAAGCAGGCCTGCAGCCAAGGGGTCTGCACTACACAACAGCTTAGCATTAAACTCAGCCGACGCATCTTGCTGCCCCCATTCTGCAAGGCCCAGGATTTACTATGGAAGGTAATCTGACTAGTAGGGAGCACTGCACATATGTACATGGACCATCTGCCGCCGCGTGCGTGCAGCACGGTACTAGCACGCCTCTGCTGACTGACAATTACACTGTAAGGTTACATCGTGTGTGCCCGCGCGGTAGGATGCATGCTCACCATTAAGTTGAAAAGGTGGTCCACCCTGGGACGGCGACTTGTAACATCATGTTGGAGAGTTTCTTATTCAGAGGTGAGAAGTCTCTCTCTCTCTCTCTCTCTCTCTCTCTCTCTGAGGGATATGACAGCTGAGCTAATCTAAGCGCCCACAGGAGGAAACACGTTGCTAAGGTAATGTGATCAGACGCTGAGGGCGTGCCCGGCTGCAGAGGAGAAGGACCTCTGGGGCAGGAGGAGGGCGGGGATACAGCCTGCCTTATTGATTATTAAATTAGGCTTAACTAAATATTCATTAGCCCCAAGTCGAGTCATTATCTTGTGTAAACAACTGAAGCTCTCTCAATGAATGAAAATATTTTATATGGTACCTGTGGGGTGAACAAAAATATAAAAACTAAAGTGACTGGACAGTCATATATAGCTATAATAATTGGACCATACAGTGGATCTGGATAAGAAAATACTTTTAATGAGACACACAAAATATTTAACGCACTTATTAAATTAACTGATGGTTAGTTCATGCATTAAGTCTACCCAGCAAGCATTATCGTAGTTTACTTTAGTAATCCTGTAGGATACCATCTTTTAAGGTTGCATTGGATCAAAGGAGACAGTTTGACATTTTGAGAATTTTTTATTTCACCTTTATTTAACCAGGAAAAGACTCATTTAGATTAAAAATCTCTTTTTCAAGAGTGTCCTCACCAAGACAGGCAGCAGTACAACCACACAAACACAAAATACACAAAAAAACATTAAAAAAAAAATGTATGCAACTAAATCAGCACATTTTTCAAAGTGAACCACAATCCTAAATACTAAATCCTAAATCAGGCAAAAACATCTACAGCCAGATGTGGCTGCCTCCAAGTCAATTTAAGGTGCTGTAGGTAGGATTGCGAAGATCCAGGACTTAGCCAAAACCATCTGAATATTAACAACTTCTCAGTCCCTCCCCCCTTTCTGCTAAAGACCCAAACAGTCTCCTTAGCCCCTCCCCCCACAAGAGAGAATGAATGTGTGTGCATAAGCAGTGATTGACATGCAGTTAGACATGCAACCTGGCCCTGATTGGTGCATCTGAACAGGGAGCTGTGGGTTTTTACAAATCGCACCACAGGCTGTAGGTGGTGCCAGAGGATCTGGATTATTTTTTAAATGACTTGCTTCATGTAGTTCTACTGGAAAATAGGGTCAGTTTCAGCAAATATGACAGAAAGTTATTTTTATAAGTCTTACCTACGGCACCTTTAACATCCTCTTAAAAGCGACCACTGAGACCAGCTCATTAAGTTTCATGGATTTCTGTAATTTGTTCCAGGTAGAGGGAGCAGTAAACTTAAACGCCTCTTTCCCCAGTTTAGTTCTAACCTTTGGAACAGACAAAAGGAAAAGATTGTGTAAGACCCGGTACTATTTACACAGATATAGGTCAGAAGGTAGGATGGAATAGCTTTGTATATAAATATATGCCAGTGTTTAAGTCTCCATCTTGAAAGAGAAGGCCATCCAACACATTCATACAGTCCATAATGGTGAGTGAGGGTTTTAAAACCAGAGATGAACCTCAGAGCTCCAGTGTCCACTGCATGTTAACTTTGAGACGACGCATGCATGTAGCCTATAAAACATCAACATCAACATAAAAGTGGCAGCGCCCAGCCTCTTTCTCGAACGAAAGGAAATGCATTAATTCGCAGTGTGCTATAGATGAGAAGATTGATACCACACACTTATCTGTACTATAAATATGAAGTTACAGCCAGCAGCTGGTTATCTTAGCTTAGCATAAGGATTACAAGCAGGAGAAAATAGCTAGTCTATCCAGAGGTAACAAAACACATTATATCTCATTTGTTTAATCTTCACAAAAACCAGTGTAAAAACAACTATTTACTGTTTTACCTGGGGTAATGTGCCGGACTATTTCTTGGGTTGGCACAATATAACTTCCTGGAGTTATCATCACAAGACTCCCCAAAGTATAATCATTGTGCAAATAAAGAAATGCAATATAATGTGTTGATAAGTGAGCTTTAGAGTTACTGGTAGGTGGATTTTATTACCTTTGGACAGAGCCAGCTAGTGGTTTCCCCATTTTTAGTCCAAACTGAGCTAGTCTTGTATTGCCAGACCTAGCTCCAAAGAACTGTGGAGTAAGGTATGGCCCCTCCACACTCCTAGATAGGAGGTCTCCTAGAAGCTCCGGTCGCAAAGCTCTCCGATCGCAAAGCTCTCCAGTTGCAAAGACGCTGCCTCCGCAAAATAGACGTAGACGTCTCAGGACGGAACTTGTTTTGGTGGAATATTTGCACATTGCTAAAGAAAACACCACATACAATTTTTAAATTAACTGTTCACACAATACATAACGTGAGCTATATAAATTGGCTGAATAGGCCTACATGGTTAAACATAATTTGCTCTTACCAGTGTATCGCCAGTGTATCGCCTTGTGTATTTTGTCCATCGCAAATTCCCGCCAATAAGTCCCAAAACGTCCCTGTTATAAGTCCTAAACATTTTCTTTGTAAATCTATACAATCATTCCACAAAGGAACCTAGCAGGTCTGACTTGTTGCACGATCCAAATTTTCTTTAAAACTTGCCATTTTCAGCATGTAACGTTATCTTGCCAGCTCGGCGGTTCTGGTTGCTCTTTCTTGAAGTGATTGGAGTTTAGAACGTAAACACAAAGAAAGGGGAAGGTGAGGGACAACCGGCGGAACCTCCGGTAAGTGAACCGTCCAGCTAACCAGCTGCAGGCTTTAGCTTCATATCAGTGGTATCATTCATATGTAGTCTCGGCAAGAACGCTAACAAATGTAAGCCTGTTTCCCAAAATGTAGAACTGCTCCTTTAAATATTGTTTTCTGACCCAACCCACATTAAGTGTGGTATCATCTCACAGTTCACTTCTTCATTACCTCCTCCTCTTTCTACAGTGGCAGCAAGAGACTCATTTCATAGTAACATTGTATTCATATGTTTATTTGCTCAAGGAATGTTTTGACAGCTTGTGCATGATGTTTTTTATTTTGCATTGACCTACATCCTCTTCACTGTACAGCTACATTCACGCCAGTGAGCTGCCCTGCAATCAGTCTTGTACTGATGGTTGCTATGCAACAGTATAAGTAAGGGGTTAAGTGCCTTGCTCCAGGGCAATTCAGTGGTAGTAGCCGAGGGAGAGGAGACTGTTTGCCATTTACATTCACAGTCCGGATTCCTCCAGCTGGCCAGGGATCCAACTTGTACGCTGTCCTTTCAGAAGCTGGACTGAAGTGGACTGAAGTTACTGGACTGCTACTACTGTCTGTCCAGGAAATGTTCAGTACCAGTGTCTCTAAGAAAGTCAGTTGATTAGTCAAAGAGACATCTTCCATCTTATCATAATTTTGTTTTCCATGTAGTTTTACTACCATAAAAAATGAAGCGCTGCTTTTTATGTGCACGTGTCCAAAGCAGTGGCTTAATTCTTTGACCCACTTTTAAGCCCCACCAGTAGAGAAACACAGAGCGAGATTACAGATGTTTTCTTAAAGGTCACTGGCTTCTGCTACACCTTACTTTTCTTGATTGTTTGCTCACAGTAGGATTCTCACCACACTCTAGATCTCAGTCTAGAGTCCTCTGTTGTTTATTCTTCATACTCCTTCATACTTCATATCCCGCCCTCTAAGCTTTCGCCCTAGAGAAGCTTTGCAAATAATAGTCTTGCTAGTCAGTTTCAATAAGTAATTTCAGGATCAATTTTGAGATGACTGTTCTTATCAAAATGCATCCGTATGAAGCACTTGCCTGACCTTAAGATTTGACATATTCTATCTCTTATGCTTATCCTGGTGAAAGACATTTAAGTTCTCAAATTTGGTTTGCTTCCCCACTGTGACTAGATTAACGAGCTGCCCTTTTGCTTGTAGCATTGGCCATATTTCCTGCAGCTTTAGGTATCTTCATTAGATGTAGAAATATCAACCTTCAGTGCTTTTTATGAGAATGTATAACAGAGAAAAGCAAGCATTTATCTGTATAGCTCTGCAAACTATTCTCATCATTTCAAATCTTCTTGTACTGTACCAAGTCCACAGCTGTTGTTTTGTATTGAATTGTGAGTTCTTATGTGAATCATCTCTTATCATTTTTTTCAGTTTTTACATGTGATTCCTATTTCTATATTTGGTTCATTTACAACAATAAAAATACATTTACAACCAGTGTAGTGAAATTGTGACTACATCTGCAACTCTGCATTATCTCTGTCTCTTAAAACCTCCTTATCCCCAAACAAAAAAATGAAAAACTATTTATTATACCCCTCACGATAAAACAATAAAATGTAATGATTCCAATTATATGAGTCAGTAGTGTTAAAACATAATTTAAATGGAGACCAGCTTTATGTACTATTTGATCCAAGCTACAGTATGTCCATTATTCCAACACATCCATAAATCTATTAGAGGTTGTAGGAACACTGGGAATGATCATATTTTATTACTGCAAATGTTTACATGTCATCTTGTGCATACAGAGCCAGAAAATGTGTATTAAATACACACTTTATTGAATTTAAATTGCCTAAAAGTCTTGGTAATGATTACCTTTAAAAGAATTAAGTGAAATTTTAAAGTAAATTGGCCGAGAGTCGCCGATAATCGATCTGCTGTAATTTATGCTGTACTTTTTAGCACCTTGCTGTAGGTTAGAAAGTATGTGGTCTTGAAGCACTTTACTACAGTATGTGCTGACTCAACAACTTGTTAATCATACCGACTGTTATGCACACACAGTCAGCTGCATGGAGCCCGCTGAGAAATACTCGGATCCCGCTTGAATATAATTATAATTAGATTGTTGCACAAGATCTTGCTGGCTGAATTATAAACTCAGGCACACACTGTATGTTCACTAAACAGAATGCAGTGAGTGTTGGTGCAGTATGCAGTCTAAACAATATCACTGGAGAATAAAAAGTGAGATTTGATCAGAGGTTCACCCATTCCTACATACATTGTGGCTTGTTTGTAATGTAAATAGCTGAAAATGTGAAATTTCCATTTTGTCAGTTTATTCATATGTGTCAAATAATATTTATTTTGCCAATATTGTCAGCTATTAACTTGAACAAGCAGTGCAAATGTCAAAACATACCCAACAAGAACTTCCAGATCAGAATGTCAAATGTGAAATATGAAGTGAAAAATAATGAATATAGACAGACATTGCTAAAATGTCACTGACAAACATTCATAAATGAATTATAAATTGATTACTGATTCAGAGGCAAAATGACATGTTGTAATTGCCTCAAAACGTAAATGTTTGAGGTGTGTGGTATATGGATATTCAGACACTACAGGTGATAAAATAAAAATATTATACTTCATTTCCCGGAGAGTTGTAGAGATTAATCAAAAATTACATGGAGCAGCGCTTATACTGCCCCTGAGTTATGTGACCTTTCCCGCTCTCTTAACTGCATACAGCAGAGCTCTGGGGTAAACGCTGTTGTACTGTATGAAGCATATGCTCCTTTCATACAAATGCAATATATTATACAAAGAATGTATTCCCATCAGGTTTAGAGTTAGAAAACACCTACAAAATGAGTAATAGCTGCAAACAGAGGGAAATGAATCTGTGTTTACACAGTTAAGAAAATCTTAACATCCACACAGCAAACACGTACACAGATGAGATAGGCAATGTTGTATTTGTGTGCACTACATGCTGAAAAAGTGAACAATATCAAATATAAGAACAACCACAAACAAATGACATCATTATCCTGGCAATTGGGAATGGAAATCATATCAAAATGGTGTCTATATATCATAACCTTTACACATTTCCATATCCTTTTAGCAGTAATCAATCATTGTTGTATGGTAAAACATGAACTGTGGTCACATATTGCGCTTTGCTGTTTGACTGATTACCCTGGACCGAGTTGATAGAGTAGGGAGGGCACTCAAAACAAGGACACCGCCATCTTTCTCTCTTTACCTCTGGGATTTGAATTTTAAACATAAAGGATGGTAGATTATTATCCCTGTCACCTTGCCTTAAGCAATGATATTCTGTTTTAACAATGCCATGCTGTGTCACATATTAGTGTGAAATGTTTATGAGGCAGTGAGGCAAGTGAGTTAAGGGATAGAGTGGTTTCGTTAGGCTCTTAGTCATTGGTTACAATCTGAAATAGTATAGTGTGTCTAAATTAATACAATAATGATTAAGGTTTTTCTTTTAATACAACAACTCAAATGGCTCTTTAAGTCTTTGCTTTTTTGTATTGTCCTCATTGTGTTACATTAAGATAATGATCTTTGAGCAACACAATTACAAGCTCAGAACCTTTCCCAATTTAACATGTCTTGCTGCAACAAACGCTTTATGTCAAGAAGATTTTTTTTCAGTTCACTAAACAACAAAGAACCATGATGCTTAACCTATTTTCACAACATTTAATATATAAAAAAACCTGATTCTGTCGTAGTAATTTTGCCCAACAACTAAGTTCGAAGTCAGTAAAAAACATGTATCAGCTTGTATGTTTGTGATAAAAACAAAGTTTCCATCTAGTAATCAAATGCAGCATAATCAAGACGAGCTGTTTAAACGCAGAGATATATGCTCTGAAAATAGCTCTGGGAAAGTGACAACAAAATCAATGCTCAGAGGTCAATCTACTTTGAGCTAGTAAAAATGGCTAGTGAGTGCTGGGAAAAAAGAGCAAATGTCACATGTGGTCCTGGTAAGTGCATACTATGAAGGTTACAACATTTACACAGAGCCCAGTTCTATGTGATTCCACAAGTTCATTCTGTCCTAAAAATATGCCAAAGACTAACATTGTATAACAGCATTCCATACATTTTTAATAAAAACAATTTAATAACAATGTTTCTTTCCTCCAGATCTGTACATTTCACATTGTGCATTTTTGGCATGAAAACAGTAAAATTCCACCAGGAAGAGCTCTTACTTTTTACTTATTTTCTATACCCCATTTCCATGACAATGTTATCAAAATTCTGTTGCTGCCATCGCTCTGCATTACAACAGATATTGACATGACATACCAGGGTTCATTCAATCCACCCAATGTTTGAATTGAATACATTTCTTTATACTGTACATAGAATATATATTTATAGATACACAACAACATTCTCAAATTCACCTTGAACAATGAAATGTTTTTTTGTATTGTTTATCTGTTTGAAACAAGAAATATAAAGCAGCTTTAAGGCTCTAGCTATTTTAAAAAAGGAAACTTGGGTTTTCATAAATTCTACATAAGATAACCCAAGTTTAGCGGAGATATAGTTAGAGACTTAACTCCTGTGCCCGTAAATAGACTAAGATGTGTAATATTCTAAAACCATTTAAGAAAAAAGTCGTTTTCACAAACTTTTTCAGCAAGCTGGCTGATGGATTTCACGCTAGTTTAAGGAAAGCTATAGTCAGAGGCGTCATATTACAAGAATCCAACTTTAGTGTCCTAAGAGAGCTATGTGAAATCCTCAAAGCCGCCAAAACATAAATCATCACAGAAGCACTAGACATATTCGTTTTAATGTGAACTCTACACTCACATGAAAGTCGATGCTGGAAAATCAGTGAAGTAAAAATGTCACTACCTGTCTATACTGGGGTGCTTTCTGGCTGCATCCTCAAAGTCTCTCCATGCATGGCTTCATCTACCAGATAATTTGAATCCAAGCTTCATGACACACACAGAGAAGATACTGTACCCTAGTTTCCTTTCCTTGACACAGTGTGTTATCTCATAAGACCCACCCAGAAAGAAGAGTATATTGCATCAAATGAGAAATAAGAATATAAAATCAAATATTTGAATCAAAATGATAATAAAAGATGAGCAACGACATCACAGTAATTTGTTATCAATGTAGGAGGGAAAATAGGTGTATTGCTTCACTGCCTTCTGTTGTTAACTCCTATAGATATACCATTAACTATTCACTTTACAATTTAATTAAATTGCTTTTGAATTACATTCCTTACAATTGCTTATTAGCCATTCCTACCTCCAATTCTTGTACACAACCTTTTGGCCTTAGCTCAAGCTAATTTTTGTTTTGTTTTGGCCTCAGTTTTAATGTTCAGGAAAAACACTTTCTTTAATGGAATTCAATGCAACAAAAGAAGCATGCCAGCAGTCACCCATAACCCCAAACCAGCTCTGGGACTGAATTTACAGTAGCTCTGTCTTGTGTCGCTGTAGAGGCTATTCTATCTGCCTTGTGCCCTTGTTTTGCCAAATTTCCTTCAGCATTGCACTCATACAAGTATGTTTGGATTTTCCAAGTGCCAAAATATTATAAAATATGTAGTCATCCATGAAAGCCTCCACATTGTTATCATGGGATGCAACTTTTTTTTGTGCTGTTGGCTGTTCCATTGTTACTGAGTGGTATTTTTGCAGTAAGTGATGCTCTGAGGAGATAATTTATTCAGCCGTGTGTGTTCAGTAGTTCATATATGCAACCTACAATTTCACTGTCTTTTGAAGTGAAATTGGATAGGTGGGAGCTCTGAATACAAGAATATAATGCTTGTAGCGTTGTGATCCTGGCCAGAGCTCACTGAAGGTGATTACTGGAAATTTAGAAATAGGGGACCAAAATGAGTTTCTTGGCAGGGTTGTTGTATATCAAGGTGAAAATAAGATTGTAAACATTAGCTACAGGTAAATAGTTTTGTATTGAAATTTCCCCATACCAATCCCTGATTCAAGTTTCGTATTACAATTCTTTGGGTTATGTCTGTCACTTTTGTAGCAGGATGGGAAAAGACTTGATGGAAAATGGCAGCTAATTCTGATGGTTCATATAAAAGATGAAACCTTGCTTCAAACATAGTGGGTGGCCTTTACATCTTCAACATTTCACCCTGAGATCTTGTCAAACTGTAAGTGAATATAGAACATCTAGCCCGGATTTCATTCTGAATGTGTCATCTGCAGCTTAGTTTGAAAACTGTCAAATCTCAAGAAATCACGCTTCTACACATCTGAACTTGTCCATAACGTCTCATGTCAGATGTAAAACTTAAACAAAGTCCACCTTTGAAGTGTTATATATATTTAATATCATCCATAACCAATTATCCCTGACACATTTATCCTGACCTGCACATCCAATATACCATTTCTAGTTCAGATTCTCTTATGAATATTAATTCAATAACCCATTAGCAGAGAGAACAGTTTCTGATGAGTTGATGAATGCACTTTTTCCTTCTGCAACCAATTAATTTTTATTTTTAGATTTTCTTTCCTGCATTTCTATTAAAAGGAAAATAATAATAATTGTAGCCAAGTTGTAGACATAGGATCAGGGGAAAAGGATCAAGCACATCCTCAATTTGACCTAGTTATCAATCAACCTGGTCTCCCTCCAAATGAATCATTACATCTGTGATGTGATCCAAACCAAACGCCGCTACTGTCCATTACCCACAGGTGTCTTCAAGTCATTTCTGACTTTGCTCAGTCTAGCTGTAATTCCCATGATATATTAAATGATGGTAATTGGATGAGGAGTAGCCATGACTCAGAGTGGCCGGAACATGAATCAAGTTGGACAGAGCATACCATTTGTACCCAGTGACACTGACGAGGTCATCACTCTTGAAAACCATAAGTATGTTTTTTCTTTTTGATAAGTAACAACAGTATTAGAGTTTTACTGTGATGTTAATATGATGGCTATTTTGATTTCCTGTGCTGCATCTTCATACTCACTGAGGATAAATTGTGTGATGACAATGTATTCAAAATGAGAGTTAACAATGTTTATTAACTGGTATGATTTAGAACGGTATTCACTGTGGTGTTGCACCTGACTCCAAAGACAGTATAATGTGATGGCCCTTTAGTAGACAATCCATTGCTGAGCACACAGATGAGGATGTGTTTGAATTAATGAATGTAGTACTTCATGAACTATCAGTAATGTACAAGGATTAATAGTATCTCATGCATGACTTCATGCAGAGACGATACGTTAATTAATGCATCAGTTAATGTATTTCAGTCATCATGATTTCTGATTTATTGATGATGTTCGTGTCGTCTTCATAGATAAATCTGTAGTTAAAGTGTTAAATTGTTAGTCATGACTAACTAAACATTACTTATTCATTACCTCATCATGTTTGTGGCCCTTCAAATAAAGTGCTGACCTGGTCCATATTTAACATTGATAAATATATTATTGGATACCTGAACCGAGCCCAATGGGCCGGGCCGGTTTGGACAGATATTTAGAAATTATGTTCGGGTTTGGGTCAGCCTCGGTCACATCAGCGCGATAAGGCATTGAACAGTCAAATTTAAAAAAGCGTATTATGTAGGTGAGCGCCTGTGTTAACGCACACTTGTTGCCCCGTGTGCGCTGATGCACTCATCTGTTGACATTTCCGAATGCCTTCCTACAGTTGCTTAATAAAAGCGGGCTTTCCACACAAACAAATGTACATGTGTCATTAGTATGAGACGGGTTCGGGGCGGGCTCGGACATAAACATCTTAATGCCTGGTGGACTCGGGCCGGGTTCGGTTACTGCTCTGTCAGAAGCGGGCCGGGCTTGTACAGAAAAATGCAGCCCGATCCCCCCGAATAAAAAATTAATATTAATTAATTAACTTATTGTTCCTGCATTAAGTCATGCATGAGATACTATTAATCCTTGTACATTAGTGATAGTTTATGAATAAATTCATGCTTTTTCATGCATGTGCGAATTCATGATAATCCATGTACTCTTATTATAAAGTGTTATGGAATAGTTTGAGTCATTGAGGGAAATGCTTATTTGCTTTCTTGCTGAGAGTAGTGTTAATTTTGTCACCTATTTTTAATTTAGTCTTAGTCTTGTGCCAAATATCCTTGTTAGTTTTAGTCATATTTAGTCATTCACATATCTTTTTTTGTTAGTCAAGTTTTAGTCAACTAAAAGTCTCGTAATTTTAGTCTAGTTTTAGTCAAAAGAGAACTCAAGGAATCTTAGTCAAGTTTTAGTCGACTAAAAGTCTCGTAATTTTAGTCTAGTTTTAGTCAAAAAAGAACTCAATATATCTTAGTCAGTCTTTTTTTTAAACAACAAATTATTTCTGAGATTATTTCTGATAACCATTTCAGTCAAATAGTTATATAAAAATAAATTATATAAAATTATATAAATATTAAGGCTCTTCCTTATTTCACCAGTAAATTCCTGTTAAACGAGAAAAACAACCACTGAATAGGAAAAGGGTATTTTACAATAACATTGAACGCAGCACGAGACTGGCGAGGCGAGTTTGAAGTCCCCCTGTTGGAATCCTCTACAGTGAAATACAGACAAACTTTTACACCGTTTAGCTGTCAGCATTTTAACCGTGTTTAATCCAGCTGCTAGCTAATGGTAGGCTAACGTTACCTGCTGCCAAGTATAGTGTTGTTTTGGTTGCCTCTAACGTCCGTTTAGGAGCATCAGAGAGAAGCGCAGGCATTTAAGTGGCACCGAAATCCATGTTGCTATTTGGTCCGGTAGATAACGGTCATTAAGGCACCGGTCAGTGCCGTATTAGCACCGGGTCTTGGTACCCAACCCTAGTAACAGCTGAATATTCTATCTCATGATGGAAAAGTAGAGACGATTGTAGACGAAAATGAAAAGAGATTTTATCTTAGTTTTTATTTTATGCAAAACATTTTAGTCTCATCTTTTTTTATCAACAATAATGCATGTTAATTTAGTCTTAGTCAGCGTTTTTGGACATTGGCGCAGTCTCGTCATCGTCTCGTCTTAGTCATGGAAAAAAAGGTCTTGGCGAACATATTTAGTCTTGTCTCGTCTGACAAAATTAACACTAGCTGAGAGTAAGATGAGAACATTGATACCACTTTTATGTGTGTATGGTAAGGGCCAAGTAATAGTCTGGTACATAATCCCTGTTAAAAACATGTATTTTTTATGCTTCCATTTTGGTACAGATTAAACAAACAAGCTATACAGTATTGTGTTAATTAGTGAGCTTTAGAGGTGCTGGTAGGCATTTGGACAGAGCCAGGCTAGCTGTTTCCTTTTGTGTCCAGTCTGCTGGCTGTAGCTTTATATGTTCAGTTTGGGCTCCTGGAGAACCCTGACCCTCTTTACCAGCTCAAAAGAAATACTGTATTTTGTTTTATCACCTTGTTACCTCATGAGTTTTTTAATGAGGTAATTGTTTTTTAAATGACATACTGTAAGTCCCTTTAATGAATAATAACGAAAATGTCTATTTGGATTGCTGTTGTTAACAGTACAGTAACATCAAAATCAAAAAATCATGGGATCAAAAAATAACATACTACATTTCCTTGTCTGTGAATGACCTTTTGACAAACAAAAGGAATATTTGTTCATTCGTAGCCCGAGTAACATATAGAACATTTGGCCTATTACCGTAACAATGCTTTGTAGTCATTTTTGTACTCACCATCAATCGTACAAGCCCAGTTTGTGGCAATGGGAAAGACTACCACTTAAATACTTTTCTACATATCTGGTTTTCATGAGGTTAGAAAAAAAGAGAAAATGTTGTTGATTTAGCAATTGTCTTTTACACATACAGCAGCGGGGTCTCTAGGACCCCAAATAATAAGGAAGGAAGGCCAGTGTCAATAGAATTACCACACATGTAATGATCTCTAATTCCACGCAAGTGAGTATCAGAGTGAAAGCAAAGCAATAATTAAGATGATCCTGGCTGGTAAGGGAGTGTGTGATCATATCTCTAAAGAGGCTTTGAATCTTGCATTGTTCTTGCTGCATCCAGTTTCCAGCCTTTGGTTATTTTACCAGGTGCTGTATTCTGGATCAATTGTGCCTTTGTGAGGCATGAGAGGCGGTTCGCCTAGGAGGTTCCCTTAGTCAGCACACTGGTTCCTTAGATGTAATATCCTGTTTCTATACTGTGTGCTGCAAGTTATTTGTTATATTTCCCCTGGCACTTCATATAATATGTTGTGTTTTGTAATGTGGTGTCTGTGCAGTAAAATAACTATTTGCTTACTTTGAATATATAGCAAAATAGTATATGAAATTAGAAATTATAATGCTGCACACATAATTGTGAGGGTTCTTTTCTAATTTGTCTTAACATTGTGCAGCACACACTTTTCTACTTCAATATGCTTGGATTATTTCTGTCATTTAGATTCCAATGAACCATCCAAGGTAAGATATTAAGATAAAAATACATGTACTGTATGCATGTTTCCTCTGGGCCTATAATGTACGTTTCTACTACATTGTGCTATATTTTGTGCAAGGTAGTTTAATTCCCTGAAGACATGTCACATCAATGCATGAGTCAACCTTGCCACTGAAAAGTGAGTATTTTCCACATGCAATGCTATCAATGATAATATGAACTAGAACTGCAAGCAGATATGACGGGGTCCAAGCCTCCCCGGCGCAAGTTGCCCCCCAACGACCCACCCAGCATGCATAAGCGATACCCACGGTGCAATGGTGGGGAGGCAATCAGGAAATATTGTGAGGTGTGAGCTTCAACGTCTGTAAGGCAAGGCAAGGCAAGGCAGCTTTATTTATATAGCACATTTCAGCAACAGGGCAATTCAAAGTGCTTTACATAAAACATTAAAGAGCAGTTAGAAAACAATTAAAAAACAATAATAAACAAATTAAAAACATTAAAAGACAAGAATAAAATCAATAGTGCAGTATAAGAATAAAAGTTACAGTGCAGTATAAGAATAAAAGTTACAGTGCAGTATAAGAAATTAAAGTTAATAAAATAGATTATTTAAAGAAAAGCAACATCAAAAAGATAGGTCTTTAGCTTAGATTTAAAAGAACTGAGAGTTGCAGCGGACCTACAGGTTTCTGGGAGTTTGTTCCAGATATGTGGAGCATAAAAACTGAACGCTGCTTCCCCCTGTTTAGTTCTGACTCTGGGGACAACAAGTAGACCTGTCCCAGACGACCTGAGAGGTCTCGGTGGGTCATAATGTAGTAACAGATCAGAAATGTATTTTGGCCCTAAACCGTTTAGTGATTTATAAACCAGTAAAAGTATTTTGAAATCAATTCTTTGAGGCACTGGAAGCCAGTGTAGAGACTTCAGTACTGGAGTGATGTGATCCACTTTCTTGGTTTTAGTGAGGACTCGAGCAGCAGCGTTTTGAATCAGCTGCAGCTGTCTGATTGATTTTTAGGGAGACCTGTAAAGACACCGTTACAGTAGTCAAGTCTACTGAAGATAAAAGCATGGACAAGTTTTTCCAGATCCTGCTGAGACATAAGCCCTTTAACCCTTGATATATTTTTAAGGTGATAATAGGCTGATTTTTTAATTATGTTAATGTGGCTTTTAAAATTTAGGTCTGAGTCCATGACTACACCAAGATTTCTTGCTTTGTCTTTTGTTTTTAACATTGTCGTTTGAAGCTGAGCGCTGACTTTCAATCGTTCCTCTTTTGCTCCAAAAACAACCACCTCCGTTTTTTCTTCATTTAATTTAAGAAAGTTCTGGCACATCCAATCATTAATCTGTTCAATGCACATATTTAATTGTTGTATTGGGCTATAGTTCCCTGGCGATAAGGTTATGTAAATTTGTGTGTCATCTGCATAACTATGGTATCTTATTTTGTTGTTTTCCATAATCTGAGACAGTGGAAGCATGCAGATGTTGAACAGAAGAGGCCCCAGAACTGAGCCTTGGCGAACTCCGCACGTCATATTTGTATGCTCAGATGTATAATTACCTATAGACACAAAGTAGTCCCTATTCTTTAAATAGGATTCAAACCACATTAGTACTGAGCCAGAAAGACCAACCCAGTTTTCCAATCGGTCAAGCAATATGTCATGGTCTACCGTATCAAATGCAGCACTGAGATCAAGTAATACTAAGACTGAAATTTTGCCACTATCTGTGTTTAAGTGGATGTCATTAAAGACTTTAACAAGAGCTGTCTCAGTGCTGTGGTGTGGTCGAAAACCTGACTGGAAGGCATCAAAACTGTTGTTTAGCGATAAGAAAAGGTTGAGTTGTTGAAAAACCACTTTTTCTATGATTTTACTTCAAAATGGAAGGTTTGATATTGGCCTATAGTTGCTCATTAGTGTCATGTCTAGATTGTTCTTTTTTAGGCCTGTGGGAAGATACCTGAGAGCAGAGATGTGTTTACAATCTGTAGAAGATCAGAAGCCAAACAATTCGAAACATTTTTGAAAACACCCGTTGGTAGAATATCAAGGCAACAGGAGGAGGTTTTCAGATATTGTATTATGTCCTCCAGGTTTTTAAGGTTGATCGTATGAAATTGTGTCATGTTGGAATTTGTTTTGCGTGCACACTGTGACAACACATATCCTGTACTTGATATTGAAGCACTGACTGTTTGTCTAATTTTCTGAATTTTGTCTGTGAAGAAGGAGGCAAAGTCATTGCAAGCCTTGGTAGACAACAGTTCAGATGCTATTGGTACTGGAGGGTTTGTTAATCTATCAACAGTAGCAAACAAAGCACGTGAATTATTATTGTTTCTGGCAATAATGTCAGAGAAAAAGGACGGCCTTGCATTCCTTAGTTCCAGATTATAAATGCGAAGTCTCTCTTTATATGTGTTATAATGGACCTGGAGATTAGATTTTCGCCAACTGCGTTCAGCTTTTCGACACTCTCTTTTTTCTGTTCCCACAACTATAAAATTTCTCCATGGAGATCTTTCCTTACCAGAGACAGCTTTGACCTTAGTGGGAGCAATAGCATCAATAACATTCGTAATTTTACAGTTGAAATTATCTACAAGCTCAGTGACTGAGGCCCCAGTGAGGGTGGGTGTAGAGGAGAAAAGCTGAATGAATGATTCACTGGTGTTTTCAGTGATATACTGTTTTCTGATTAACTTTGTTTGAACACTTTTGGGCAGAGAGATAGTGCCGTTAAAGAAAACACAGGAATGATCAGAGAGAGCAACATCAGTCACCACAACCTTGGAAATGTTCAGACCCTTGGAGATAATCAAGTCCAGAGTGTGCCTCTTATTGTGCGTGGGCTGTGTCACATGCTGAGTCAGTCCATAGCTCTCAAAAACACAACACAGTACTTTGGTTTCTCGGTCCTGGGGGTTGTCAACATGAATGTTGAAATCACCAGCAATAATTACACGGTCAAAGTTAATACAGATTATAGACAACAGTTCAGTAAAGTCGTCAAAGAAGGTTGCACAGTATTTAGGTGGCCTGTAGATATTTAGAAGTAGAGCTTGAGGGGAGGATCTTAGCTGAAGAGCCACATATTCAAAAGAAGCAAAATTTCCGTAAGATATTTGCGTACATTGGAATGAGACATTAAACAAAATGGCGACTCCACTTCCTTTCTTATTCACTCTATTCTCACTCATGAAACTGAAGTTAGGGGGGGCTGACTCAATGAGAACAGCAGCACTGTTATTATGGTCCAACCAGGTTTCAGTTAAAAACATAAAATCAAGATTGTGGTTGATAATAAAATCATTGATTAAAAATGATTTTCCTGCCAAAGACCTAACGTTTAGTAGTGCTAGTGTTAGTGCGTTTTCATTTTTTGGGACAGACTGTGGCTGACGAGGAATGGATGCTAAATTTGCAAAGTTTGCTGTTCCGTGCTTATTCACCATTCTTTTTCTATTACCTATCACAACATAAATTGTGGAAGAATCTAATACGTAGGGCCCAGGCTTGTCTTGGAAAAAGTCATGAGTGCTACTAGGCATGCAGCCTGCACCCGGCCCATATCAGTTAATGCTTGCTGCATTTTGCACACAAGCATACTTGTCAGTTTGGGGAGAAGGAATTAACTGCCGTCCTCGAGGGGGCAGAGGTGCCTGGCGTTTTACGATGGGAGAAGGAAGGGGGGCATACTTGGTTCCAGCATTTACCAGCTGCTTCATTTGGTCAGTGAACTCCAACATGGTGATGGGGGAAAGAGGAGAGAGCGACGTATCCTTAAAGAGGTCCTCAAAGCTTTCGTGGTTGTCAAAGGGGTTTGAGGAGTGTTGGACGGGTGAGAAGGGGGGTTGAGATTTCTCATCTCCGCTCTGTGGTCTCCCATGGTCAAATCTTTGCTCAGGTGGGGGCTGTGGTGGCTCACTGCCGCACTTTGTTGTGTCTTCCTCTTGTTTTGGTTCATCTTGTCTCGTGTCCTTGGCCAAGGGAGCAGATGTGTGGTGCAGAAAGTAAAGTAGGCTAGAGGTGAACAGCTTTACTCCTGGCTTGTTAAGGAATAGTCCATCTGCTTTAAAAAGATGTCTGCAGCCACAGAAAATGTTAAAATTGTCAATGAACTGCATAGAATGGTTGTAGGTACATGCAGTTGAAAGCCATCTGTTCAGTGCCAACAGTCTGCCGAAACTCTCAGCTCCTCCTCTGACTGGCGGTATATGGTCACTGACAAACACCTTTGCATTTAGGGAGCTGACTGTGTTCAGCAGATTCATAAAGTCACGATTCAGCACTTCAGACTTTTGCTTTACAACATCATTTGACCCTATATGCAGTATAATGTTCTTCACAGTTGGGTGTGCTGCTACGATATCTGGGATTCTTTGGGCCAAGTCAGACACCATGTCTTTGGGAAAACAGAGTATTTTGGTGTTTTTACTGCTTTTTATATCTTTCACAGCAGAGTCACCCACAATCAGAGTTTGGGGCCCAGTCATTAGCTTTCCCTGTAGCTTTTTACTTTTAGAATTGCTCTCAGTCCTTACCCTGCTGTGTGACGATGAGACGTAATCCAGGTCATGTCCAGGGTCCTGCAGCAGAGGAGCAAATCTGTTCTTCACCTGCACACTCAGTTGTTGGGGAGGCATTTTGTTGCTGATTTTCCCTTTTGCAGCTGTCCACGACTGTGTCCTACTAAGTACAGGGGTTGAAGAGGCGCTCTGCCTGGGTGGTAATGCAGGCCAGCCGGTCATATCACAAATCTCAGGGCGCTGTGTCCTGCCCGTTAGTCGTCCTCCCATTTCCCAGGAAAATGATTTACTCTTAGGCTTTGCACCAAAAGAGTTCCAGGGAGGACTACCACTTGTTGATTTATTATCCGTTCCACAGCCCTCCTGTTTCTTTGTGGTCTTGCTGGTGCTAGTTAGCCGTGTGTTAGCATGCTTTTGTCCATTGTTTTGGGTCACTGGTAAAGTGGTGTCATTTCCACATGATCCGTTCACTTCCATATTTCGTTCTAACCGGTAAATTTTGGTTTCCAGAACTGCAATCTTCTGAAGGAGTTTGTAGTAGTCCTCTATGGAGAAGGGTGGCATCTTGCTGCTAATTAGCTTTAGCTACAGTCACTTTAGGACAGGCTTGAGCTATTGGTAGGCCACGCTCACGCAGAAAAATGTTCAAATATGACAATAGCCTACTACGCCTACAAAAATGTATAGTCCAGTGATTTATAAGTATCCAAGAGCCGCTGCTCATAGTTTCTCTCAGAGGAAAAGCAAGATTATCAGCAGAAATATGCAAGCAGAAGCAGGAGCAAGCAATAGAGCGTCTGCACTGTAAGAAGCAGGAAGCTGGTGTAGTGCATTGCCTTTGCAAATTTCCCATTTAGATCGAGTCATAGGCCAAAATGCGGCTACGTTGATTATAGCGCCCCCTTATGGCTGATCTTCACCAAATTTGGTATATAGCCTCAAAGTGGGAGGTCGAACAATAATACCAAGTTTTGCTCGGATACCTATTAATTTGGCCGAGATTTGCTAAAGTTCGTGTTTTGTGGCTAACTACAAAAATTTGTTTGGTTGTAAATTGCGCATAGTTTAAGGTAGCAAAGTTCTTTTGATAACTCAGGTCAGTCTGGAGTTGCTAGGAACCAAGTTTCATCAGTCGCAAGGTCTAGTAGGAGTTTGAAAAAGTGCAAAAAACAATCTAGGTGGAAATGGGCGAGGCCTATATAAGGAGATTCACCTGAATTCAGGGAATTCGTGGATATTATTATTTTTATTGTGCAATGTATGGTTTGGGAGATATAGGGCCAAACGCGTTTGCCATTGCAAATTTCCCATTTACATTGATTGAGTTATAGGCCAAAATGCATCAACGTTGATTATAGCGCCCCCTAATGGCCAATCTTCACCAAATGTGATACCTTTTGGCAAGGCCAATAGGATTACCAAGTGTTGCGCTGATAGCATTTAATTTAGCCGTGATATGCTGAAGTGTGTGTTTGGTAGCTAGCTATGAAATTTTGTTTGGTCAGTAATTGCGCATAGTTTTACTTAGCAAAATTCTTTTAATAACTTTTAGTCAGGTCCATCTGGAGATGCTACGTACCATGTTTTGTGCAAAACAGTCGCACAGCCTAGGAGTTTGAAAAAGTTTGCTTTGCACATTGCGCAATATTGCGGAAAAAATTCTTAGCGGAAATCAGCGGGGCCTATATCATCAGATTCAGCTTGATTCAAGGAACACATGAATGTAAGGTTTCCTAGTGTGTGATGTGTAAAGTGGGAGTTATAGACAAAAACACGTTTGACGTCATTATAGCGCCACCTAGTGGTCCACATGTGTAATTTTTGGTAGTTGAGGTCCATAAGCCATTGTACATCTACCCTGTAAATTTGAAGTTGCTCACATTAGTGCAAGTGGTGAATCCAAACCTGGTTTGGCCCATTTCCCCATTAGATTTTCTTTGCACAGACAGCAACATTCTCTGCATCTGTGCTCAGAGGAGGATCATTGCATAATCATTTCTTTCTCTTTGCTTGCTATACTTAGCAAGCAACCTGACATGCCTCACCAACAATGCCCGCAGACACCTCCATCCTCATGTACTTTTTTCCAAGGACTTTTTGCTTTGACGTACATAGACCTGGCATTGTTAACATCGGCAAGGTGTGCCCAGCATTCAAGTACTTTACAGCAGTATATGTACAGGAAAAGCACAGCGTTTTTCAGGAGCCTTTCTCCTTGCAGGCTGTCGTAAAGGTGTGTGAATTTGGCTGTGTTCTTGATGTGTTTATGTTTTCATTTACCACTAAGAAAAATAATTAAGGCCAGTTACACACTGCCTGCGTGGCGTAAGCGTGGCGTCTGTTGCGTGTCAGCTGCTTGGCGGACAACGTCGGCAGTATTGACGGCAAAATAGGCTACTGAATATTTCGTTCTGTATTGACAGGTGCAATATTAGAAAATCAATTTATTTTTTTATTACATTTATATCTGCATTTAGATCAAAACCTAGAGACTTTCAAACATCAACATGTCATTTATTTATATGTATATGTATTTAATGTCATTAAATGACATTTACACATCTTTTCCTATATTTTGCCTGGAAACGCTTCCAACACGCTTGCACATCATGTGAAAAATAGGCATCGTTTCTATTTCTAGCAGGCACACGTTTTGCTCAAGCCGCGCCTGAGATGCGCGTCTCACGCAGGCAGTGTGTAAGCTCTAAACCTGTTAACATGGGAGCCGAAATATAAACGGACACGCCACGCAGCCAGTGTGTAACTGTGCATTCATGGACATCGTAAAAATGTTTTTCCGAGTGAAAACGTCACCATTCATGTAACGTCCTGTGGGAATCAGAGGTGGGAAACTTGGGCTGGATTTTGATACCCGAGTTCCCCAGTTGGTGACGCGTTGTTGACAACTGACGTTTGATGGAGGCGACTTTGGTTCACTGAACATATTTTAATGATAATAAACTGTTTAATGTGGACAAATGCCTCTGCCAAGAAACATACACAGACATAATATCTTTCAAATTATTCATAAATAGGCCTATGTATAAAAAACAACACCTTATCCGTGTCTTTTCCTGTTCGTTGTCCTGTAGATAACACAAGCAAACACTTGTCCATGTGCTGTTTGGATGCTCGTATAAGAAAACAGCAGAGAATCTTTTGTTATTGTGGCCTCCATGTTTTCACACACCTGATGCTACGGCCAACTGTTGGTGGCAGTCATGCAAAAAGTTGTTATGCCAAACGGCAATATAACAGAAGAAGAAGAACACTCATCCCGACCAAGTGAACGCTGCCAGTCGGAAAAACAACGTAACCACGGGGGCAGTCCCTGTTATTCCGAGGTGGCATAAACGCAGGGTAACCGGCCTTAATCCATTCAAAATGAATTTTGTCCCACCAGTATTCACCATATTCATTAGGTGTGTTAATTAAAGCCGGTTCCCTTGGCAAAATATTGTATATAGAGGAATACTATTCATAGTACATGAATTAAATGATATTTTGTATCATTACATGCCATTACTTCTATGTTTAATACACAGGAATCATAATTAGTATCCACTGTCATGTAATATACATGTATTGATTTAAGACTGATTGGAATCAAGTGAAACTATAAACATGTTGGAATTGTTTTCTTTCTGTATATATATATATATATATATATATATATATATATATATATATAGACATATTTTAGTCAACAAAACATGTTAAACTTACATGAAAAATTTAATATTGAACCCATTTTAATATCTGGTGAAATGGAGTAACTGACCAACAGCTAATAATGTTATCAGGTAACAACCAACAAGCTGCTGGTAGAGTTTCCTAATAACCTCATAAAGAGGCAGAATAAAAATGCACCATCACACCAAAACAAGACATCAAAACAAATCACAGATAGACACCAAATAACGCTGCATTATTTTTCTGACATGTTATCTGCTGCTGTTTTAAAAAAAACCATGACATTCAAGTAACGAAATTACAAATCGAAGCACAGCATTTCAACAATTTGAACAACAAAAGTCTAAATTGATGATCAGAAAAAAAGACATCACTGCAAACATCTGAGCTGAGCATCAATTGCTAAGTATTGTGATGTTCTTTTGATTTGAAAATCAGGTCTTAAATGCTGCTGTGATGCCAGCAAATGCACCTCTGTACCATTAAACCCCCTTGCAGGACAAATATTCTTAAAAGAGCTGCAGATCAATCGACGAATGCTTTATATCACATATACTGTAAATGGAGCGTGAGCAATTGAGGGAGCACAAGAATGTGAGGCAGTGCTGGCACTGTTCCAACAGGGAGCTTTCAAACAAAGGTGAAGCTGGCTTTGCCAGGTATAGATGTAGGAACAAACAAAACCTTGACGTGAGTTGGTGATACACAGCTCAGAGTACTCATTGTAAAGTTATGCACATTCGGTCTTTGTTGGACTCAGGCAGGTGGAGTGGAGGGCTGGAAAACCTGTCACAAGAGTTGATACATTCCAGATGAAATACACAGTACTTTTGTAAGTGATAGAGTGTCAATGAAACCTGGAAAAGGCATTGAGCCACATTCTTGGCATTTTTCCTGGCAATAATAGTTGCAGTTGTAATGTTATAAAAATAAAAGTGCCTCTTTAGTAAGCCTCTTTAGTAAGGCAAGTTCAAATGGGTGGAAAAACACTGATGGAACTACATGTTAGCTCACGACAGGCCTTGTCATGTTGTGATTATATCAAAGCTAAGGGGAGTTATTGGGCCCGATGCGAAGCGTGATATAATTAACGCATATCACGGTCATAAAGTATAGCAATACAAAAGTTATGGTCACATTCCAATTTAAATAGATTTTAAATTATAAATAATTATATTCACAATTTAAAAAAGCATCCTGGGCTGGTTGGCTGCCTCCACATACAAGGTTATTGCTAAGCAACGCTGCGCATGTAACGTCAACTTACACTAGCAGCTATCACAGGCTATTTACTTTTCTTAACACTAAAGAAAGGCACACAATAACACAAAGCAACTAACTACTATGTTCTGCCAGGTAAAATGTCCGCAAACTAGCGGTTGTAAATATAGTGTTAAAGGGATACTAAGGCCGGTTACACACTGCCTGCGTGGCGTGAGCGTGGCGTTTCTGTTGCGTGTCAGCTGCGTGGATTTTTCTATGTCTTTACACACCAGAAACGTGCCTGACGCGGTGCTGCTGCTGCTAGCCTTGTGTGGATACATGTATGTTTCCAATTGATAAAATGAAATACCATGTTAAACATAAATATATACTGATTTGATTACAGCAAAGACAACGCCGACAGTATTGATGGCAAAATAGGCTACAGAATATTCTGTTCTGTATTGACAGGTGCAATATTAGAAAATCAATTGTTTTTTTTTTAAATTACATTTATATCGAAACCTAGAGACTTTCAAACATCAACATGTCATTTATTAATATTTATTTGTGTCTAAACGACATATAAACATATTTTCCTATTCTATTTTGCCTGGAAACGCTTCCAACATGTTTGTGTGTCACGTGAAAAATAGGTGTCGGTTCTATTTCTAGCAGGCACGCGTTTTTGGGGCGGCTCGAGCTGCGCCTGAGACACGCATGTCACGCAGGCAGTGTGTAAGCTCTAACCTGTTAACATGGGAGCCGAAATATAAACGGACACACCACGCAGTTGACATGCTCGCGCGACGCATCCAGTGTGTAACCGGCATAAGACATACTTTATTGATCCCGCAAGGGGAAATAGATTTTTCTTTTCACTCTGTTGTTAGTTATTACACACATGCCTGAAATACACATGCCCAGGACCTATACATGCACTAATGAAGAGATGTCAGAGTGGGGGTTCAGTGCCTTGCTCAAGGGCACCTTGGCAGTGCCCAGGAAGTGAACTGGCACCTCTCCAGCTACCAGTCTACACTCCCTACTTGGTCCACACGGGGACTTGAACCGCAACCCTCTGGTTCCCAAGCCTACGGACTGAGATACTAACATCCCACTACTATAATTTTAAACCAGCTGTGTCATGGGAGTGTGTGTGCAGATGAACATCTTCCCTCTTTGGCACCAGCTATCAGTCTGTTAGTCTAATTTGTTTCCTCAAATGCAGAGTGATACTTATTGTGCAAAGGAATTAGACATCATAGCCGTTGTATATAGTTATTATATCACAACTATGAACCAATTAAGATTGCTTGATTTGAGATACCCGTTTTACAATATGATGCCACAATAGCTCCTGGAAAATTGCTCCAAGCTTATAACTCAAAGAGCTTATGAAACTGTACCTATGGTTGGGATGCAGGTAGCCTTTCCAACCTATTACCTCTTCATCCAAACAAACCCCTGCCTTGTATTTAAGCCTTTAAAGGTCAACCTGAGTGGCCCAGAAAGGCTGCTGACTGTAGAATGGGTCCAATGATTAACATGATCGATTATAGTGAAAATGTTATTGACATTAGCTTTAATAATGTTGCTTATTCAGCTCAATACACTGCACCATATTACTTACCGCAAAAAGGAAAAGTGTTTATTGTGCCCAGTTCTAATGGCTGCTTCATCACTCTCAGATCACAGTGATTCACCCATAATGGTGTGTTTTGAAAGCATTTTAACCCTCCACACTAATGACAGAATGAGCACTCAGACACAGCCATCATCTTTTGAAATACACAGACAGCGTACTCCCACTCACTCTGCTCCCAGAGTCTTTATGCAGAAAATATCTCCTGCTCCATGCTGCCAGTTTGAACTGCTCCCATTGGGTTTCTGTCTTTGCCATACCAGTTGGACAAGATAGACATCGAGCCTCCTTCCTGCCTCAGGCCATCCAGTTACGAAACTAAACAGGACAACAAAAACCCATGCATCTCAACTTTGCCCGCCTATAAGTAGCAGCTGAATAAATGAATTTACTCTTATGACCTCTGCTTTTGTATGATTGTAGTTCAGTTGCTGTGAAGCACTCTGACCTAAAACAACTCCCCAAATAAGATGTAAAGATAGAACTGAAATCTGAAGTTAACAGACCTTGAAGTGAACAGAAATGAACCAAGCTACACACTGTGTTGGCGGTTTAGAATAGGATGAAATGCTATTCCAGGAATGCTAAATTAGGTGTTAAAAGTCCAATATGTAATATATTTACTGTAATAAATCCAAAAATGATCATCAGATATTAAGGAAACATGCTAAGTTGAAACACTATTTTTTCTGACAACAATGCTAATGCCAGTATTTTCTCCTTTTGAAATTTCCATTCCGTGACGGAATTTCTGTTTGTGTTTTGGCCTGTGTTGTTATCAACTGCCCAGTTTGACAGCCAAGCCGGGTTGCCAGATATACCTGTAAAAACGTAAACCCAGCACGCTACAGCTGTAACGTTAGTACAGCCATGAAAGCAGCAAACAAACGAACAGGATCAATGGAGATAGATTCTACATGACATAAAAAGACCTGGCATGTTTCTAATAGTTGCGTGACCAAAGACGTTACAAACCCTGGGTAAATATTGGAGATGTATTTGAAAGATGGAGACAGCTGAGAACCCAAACACTAATCACTAATAAACACTAGTAAGTATTATACATTGCACTTTTAACTAAATGGTAAGTAAACATGAATAATTAAGAGCTTCACCTCACCTTACCTATACTGTTGCTCAATCTAGGTACTGTGTAGTGTTTAAGGTTTACTGCTGCAGAGTCAGTTTGTCGATATACTGTAGCTCTTGGCACAGAGGTTCTTTAGACGTAACATTTTTAGCTACACTAGCAGCATGGGTCTCAGGAAGGCAATCTTAGGTGGCTGGTCTACCACTTTGGTCCAGACACAAATATCGCAACTATTAAGTGGATTGCCATGAAACTAGTATAAAGCCCACTGCCTTTTCCTCTAGCACCACCATGAGTGTGACATTTTTGTTTCTTAGTGAAATATCTCCATAACTATCAGATGGATTGCCGTGAATATACATATAGGATTTAAATAAAGGGGACTTGCTTACCCAAACATACCGTGTCTTCATTATGCTATTATTAAAATAATACAGCATAGTGAGATTTGGTCTGACGAGGACATATCTCTATGCATTAGGATGACAGCTGGATGCAAGAAACTGCAGATGATTGGCTCAGTATCAAGTTGATTTAATCTTAATATTTTGCACTAAGCACTCCTCTGCACCGATAATGTGATTGACTACACAGACAGAGTGATATTTTAAGCTAAGAACTACAATTCTGAAAAAGATATTCATGGTGCATGATAAATCCTAAACACGTTGGCAATCCCATGAGTTGTGATCTAGTGTAACCAGCAGGTCAAAGTTTTTACTCATCCACTGAAATATCTTTACATCTAGATGAATTGACACAAAAAATAATGTCAAGGGCTCAGCTGTACCTGTGTTAAAAACGAATTATTAAATGTTACGTATGGCTCGCTATTATGGCTGTAGATTCTTGTTTCATCTAGGTATAGGAGAAAGGAATATCTGATTCCTGACTAAAAAAGACAATCTGATTAAAAGCCTGAAATACCCAGCAGCCTTTGGTTGTTGATGTTCTAGAGTAACATTTCAAACTTTTTGCTTGCTTGTTTTTTGTTGTTTGGCTTTTGCTCCTGTTCTCTTCCCTGTCCAATTAAACATACAAAATAAGGTTAACTTGTAAAAATCACAACACTGCATTTGCAAAATATCATTTAACCCCTGTTGCCTCGCACGTTACTCACAGTGACACAACACAGTTAGGTTTCAGAACATTTAGAAATGCACAAATGCATTGTAATGATTTGGCGTGTTTGCAGACAGAATAGAGAGCAGAAGGTTGGAAAGGGGCAAGACAGAGTGATTTTATTTCATAAGATCTCTAATAAAGGTTTTGAACCATAAAATCAAGATATGCACTCATGCTGGGTTGTCGACCTGCCCCTGTGACTACAATTACTGTCAACCAACACCCAATACTGGTTTATATGAAGCATGTAGTCTGTTTGTTCACTTTGATCTAATTATGAAGCATTGTGAAACAAGTTAGATTACAGAATTGTAAAACAATTGAAAATTGAAAAACACTCTTCATCATAAAAACTGGTTTAAGGTAAATGCTTCTTAATTTCATAATTATACATAAGAATGGTACATTTTGATATAAATGGTCAGGAATTTTAACATTTGCTTCACTACTGACTAATTATTATGAGCACTGTGACTGTGACTGGTTGATGAATATGTGCAGGAATTGGAACAAGGTGACCTTTTGCAAATATAAATATCTCTCACAAGGCAATATAATTGGCTACACTGAATACCACGGGGAGAAGAATTAAGGATAACAAGCAAAAATCTTTGTCCCTAAACAGTAATGTGATGGAGTTAAAAAAATAAGTCAAAGCTGTGTCTGCAGGCTTTTACAGTAACTAAGCATAGCATGCATATGATCACAATAGCTCTATACATTTACAGTAAATTTACACTTTGCTGATTACAAGCCCTTCTCTTAAAATAGATTAGACACGCGATGTGCTGCAGAGGTTACGCAGAGTGCTCCACGTGCAGGAAATGACAGTGTAATTACTGAGATGACTGCAGCATCCCGGAGACCTGCTTTAGCTCAGTGTGCAGCTGACAACAAACAAGCTCAGCGCCTAAATTTGACTTGTCACACCTTTGTAGGAGACCCTGCAACACACAGCAGTACATACAAACTGATCACAATCAGACAGATGTTTTCATAACATCGTAAAGTCATTGTGAGGAACATGATAAATGATTTTAAACCCACCTCTATTATCAAGATCTATAATTGTTGACAACAGATAGGACAGCAGGGGAGTTTTGAATGTTGTAATAGATGCGCTACATTCATAGTGTGTAACATTTATAGAAAAAGAATAAGAACACCGTCATGTTCATTTATAAATGAGTTTTGTCTTCTTACTTTTGCTGCTGAGGAGTTTGTGGAGCCTGTGCAGCACTGCTGCTGCAGTATAGCTGTGCTTGAGGAGTCTGTTTTTTTTTTGTTGTCAGCAGGATTTTTTTTCCACTCCTACATAATTCATAACTCTGTCCTTCACTTTCATATAGTTCTACATGAATGCGAGTCAACCCCCTCCACACAAACACAAAAATAGATTTTAGTTGTGAACATCCTTTTCCTGGCACGGTAAACCCCCTAACTCACACAGAATTTATTAACTAAAATCTGACTATGACAAAGTGTAATGCTGTGTAGATAACATTGGTGCTTGAATCAGTGGTTTCAATATATTGTACAATGTATAACAATGTGACAATCAATTTGTTCAGATATGGTGTGACGGCCATATTTCAGCATGTGGAAGGCTTTTTATCAAATCAAACATAGTCAGTGAAATGTTTCTGGAAAAAAACCAACAAACATTAACCAAACCTTTGCTCACACAGTAGCCTTCTGATTACTAGCTCTTGCAAAAACAAGCTTCATATCTTTGTATCTTGTTAAAGGAGTTATGAGAAGATTGATACAACTCTCATGTGTGTAAGTTAAATATATGAAGCTACCGCTAGCAGCTGCTTAGCTTAGCTTAGCTTATCACAAAGACAAATAGTCTGGTTCATAACCCCCAACATGTTGTTTTTACATTTTTTGTTGTACGGATTGTACAAACAACATATAACATGCTAATTTACATTTAGGGGCCCTATCTTGCACTCAGCGTAATTGCCTTTGTACACCGACGCATGTATCATTCCTATTTTGCACCCGACGCACAGAGGACTTTTCCCTCCACAGAGGCATGTTGGTAAATATAGGGAATATATTTGTGCAGCATTCTTTGTGGCTTGTTGTGTTTTACACAACATTTCCATGAATCTGGTCAGGGAGTGGCAATGCGTGATGCGCTCCTGGGGGAGCGGGTGGACTGGGATGGAGTGGGGGGAGGAGGAATGCTCACAAAGGGAGCAGGTGGTGCGTTTGGAGGCCCACGCTCCATGGCTGCAGCAATCCTCTCCAGACATGAGGAGATGTGCCCGAGAGGCCACAGCAACATCGCCACCCGGTCAAGACGGGCATTTATTACTTTGACGCATCCCGGCGTGCGCCAGGCAAATCTGCCGTCATAATAGCAATCCGCCATGGAACAAGCGTGCCTGCTCTTAAAGGGAATGTGAGATGACGCTCTGATTGGTTTATTGCACGTTACGCCCAAACCACACCTAGCTACTTCAGACCAACCCATTTTAGATTTGCGTCGGGCGCAAGACTCATTTATCTCGCCGGTATAATAGCAACAGCGCCCGAGATCCGCCCACAAAGCTACTTGCATTTCAGGTTTGACACTTGCGTTTCAGATCGTTAAAATAGGGTTCTAGAGGTGTTTAGATTTGGTACCTTTGGACTAGCCTTGCACTGCCAGAACTATCTCCACAGCACTGTGTCAGCTCTGCAGTATGGTCTGGATACACTACCTATCTATTCTGGGATAGGGGGGAAAAATGCTCTGCCTTTTTTTATTTCTTTAAGGGACTTAAACAACCTGACCAGCCTCAGAGTAACAAATGCATGGATGAATGCACAGGATGTACCACATTTTTCCAATGTTATGCAGGTTTAAAAAGGTTGTCCTTGAAGTTTGTTTCATGTGGGCATTAAAGGATATATCCTGATCAAAGATCAAACTCCAAGATTCCTTACAGTGGTGCTGCTCGAGGCCAGGCAATGCCATCAACAGTAGTTATATCTTTAGATAATGAACTTTGAGGCCAAATACAATTACTTCAGTTTTGTATGAGATTAACAGTGGATTCTGATGGAGTGTTTCCTAATAATATTGCCTATGTAGCAGGTATGGAAAAGTGTTTGTATTCCACCAAATATCCCTCATTTTACTGTGCATTCATTTTTGTTTATTTGCTGCTTATTCTATGAAGGGATTGCGTATGTTGCATGGGTAATGCGCCCCCTGCTGGTCGTTTTGTGAACGTACTGGTTGTTTTCCCGGCTCTCGTCAGACGATGTTGGATCTGGCCGAGAGCGGTAGGTGCTTTGTGTAGCGCGAGATGGATATATAAAATACGATGTTTAATATGTACTTAAGTGATTAGACAGACTGATTGTGGTTAGTATAGGTTTTTAGCAGTTAGACTGTTTCATTCTCTTCCGTGTATTTTTGTTTATTATTCAGTTCGGAGTGTTTTAGTGAGCTAGCTTACATGCTCTGTTTTCACATGTATCTGCGTTGGCATTCTCCATTTTGTGTACTGCACTGCGCTCATATAAGTATATGTATGTTCTCCCTATGTTGTTAGGTGTGTGTTGAGGGCATATTACCAACGCTGTGTTTCTCCTCTCTAAAACACTTAACAGGTATGTTATTTGCACAGGATTTATGGTGGTTTAAAATGTATATTTTGTAATGCTGTGAGGTTGTAGTTAGAGTGTGAGTGTGAGACATCTGAGAGCAGTTTTATATAGGCTATATATTACAAAGTATTTTTATATTCTCATGTTGTATTTTTGCATTCATTGTTTCATATGCAGGGATTTTATTTTATTGAGAAATGAAATTATTGGTGAGACGATGTTGGATCTGGCCGAGAGCGGTGTGTGTTGAGGGCATATTACCAACGCTGTGTTTCTCCTCTCTAAAACACTTAACAGCAATAAATATCCTGTGCCAAAGCCTGAGTCTCCAGTCGTCTGCTTCACACGTTAGACACAACGCAGGTAACCGGTACTGAGGCCAGGCCGGTTACACCTACAAGAAGCATGTATAGGGTTAATAGAATTGGTCTAAGCACAGATCCTTGTGGAACACCATGACTAACTATAGCATGCATGGAAGAATCATCGTTAACATGAACAAACTGAGATCGATCTGATAAATAGGACTTAAACCAATCACAGCCGTCCTGGGCGGCGCTAAGCCCCAATAGCGGAGATAGCGAGAGAGCAATGGACATCCGTTGAGCCAGACTATCTTTGGACAGACTTGGACTAGCGTTTACATTTTTTATGCTAAGCTAAGATAACTGGCTGCTGGAGGTAGCTTCATATTTACCGGACAGACGTGAGAGTGATATCAAACTTCTCATCTTACTCCCAGCAAGAAAGCAACCAAGCTAATATTACTTTAAAGGTCCCATGGCATGAAAATTTCACTTTATGACTTTTTTTAACATTAATATGTATTCCCCCAGCCTGTCTATGGTCCCCCAGTGGCTAGAAATGGTGATCAGGGGAAACCGAGCCCTGGATATCCTGCTCTGCCTTTGAGAAAATGAAAGCTCAGATGAGCCGTTTTGGAATCTGCTTGTTATGAGGTCATAACAAGCAAGGTTACCTCCCCTTTCTCTGCTTTGCCCGCCCAGAGAATTTGGCCAACCCATGAGAGAGAGACATCATGGCTTTCAAACGAGAAAAGTGGCAGTTGGTCAAGGCCACACCCCCACCCTCCACCTTGCCCCTCCCTCTCTCCTCCTCAATAGCTACAGACACAGAAATGGCACATACTAAGGAAAGCTCATTGTGGGACTGGCTCTAGTGGCTGTAATTCTGCACCAAAGCTGAATTTCGGGAAAGAGACTTCAGATACAGTATTAGGGGACCACTAAGGTCTATATAAAAGCATCCAAAGAGCACCATGTCATGGGACCTTTAAGAAATGTGATAGAAAGCAACAACTGTGCACTTTACAGGAATGGCGAGGTCATTTGTTGTTGTTTCTGATAAAGTCAGGATATGTTTTCTTTCCCTCCATGTTTGTAGGTTTTTTTTGTCCTCTAGGTTCAGTCGGATTTCTTAAATCCAGACTCCTGCAATTGGCTGCCAGTGAGAGGCTGGGAACACTGAAAGAAAAAGTGCATAATTCAAAAGAGTAGCAACTATTAAGTATCAGACTGAAAATGATTTTAAAAGCAAGATGATCTCATTTTTCTACATCTTGTGCCATATGGGAACCACAATAAGGTCAAAGGTTTTGTCTGTCTGAATGTTCTAACTTTGTCTTTGCTTGCATGGGATGTGTTTCCAGAATAGGTCAAATCATGTTGCCATTAATATTTCAAACATGCTAAATGGAAAAAGATGTTCATATGGTTGTGGCGTCCAAATAGCTGTCCCTTTTTCTAATAAGACAATATATATGAGAGACAATTTCCAACATCAGATCAGGAAGATGGCCCTATCAATTTCTTGTTGAGTCATTTATCTTACCAACATTGATGAATTCATTATGGTGACAATTCCTGTTGCTATAATGAAATGCCACCCAAAGATTGGCCCCTGGTTGAAATGGAGAGCAGAGATATCTACCCCAATTATTGTAGAATTTCACTTCATGGGAGATCCATCTTTCTTCTGGCTCATATTACTCAGCACGCTATTGTGTCTGCCATCGCTGAAGGTCTCTTTGACATCTAAATGAGTTAAGAACATCCCCCTTCAGCAAACCCTTTCCTTTAATTGGGCCCTTTACAGGTTTAGACAAGGATAGGAAACTTTGTTTAAAAGTCATTATGGACAAAACCTGTATCATAAGTACCAATCAAAGTTTCATTACAGTATATTACCAGGTTAAAATGGCTAGTTTGTTAGTCTTAGGTACATAATTTTTTGACTTAAGGTTTTATTGACAGACAAGCATGTATCCTGATTACTACATTACATTATATTAATATTATTAACATTCATATTTTCACATTTCACATTTCACATTTATATAAGCACTCTTCTTATAGGGCCTATTATATTCAAATTAATTTAGGTATAAGTTTGGTTGTGAAACCATGCAGAACAAAAGAAAGACACACTCAAAGCCAGCCCTAATGGGGTATGAGTACATAATGGCTCCCAAGTAACCAATTAATATAAGAAAATACTCCATATCCATTAAGCAAAACACTTCAAACATGCTTCAGTTAAAGGAGACGGTCTAAACACGCTGTCCCTCACAAGCTGTTATCACTCTCCACTGCCCAGTGCTGTAAAAGTTTTGATGGGATGTGTGTCACTGGTTTATCTCGCCTACATTCCCCTTAGGCTTTCATTGTAGGTGCGTGACATGCGCACAGGCATTTAGTGAGACACCCAAGTGTCACTGGCAGCACAGCAGGACCCTGCAAGGCTCCAGGAAACACCATCTATCATTGTCATAAGACCAATCATCCACATCAGCAAGGCCTTTCTTTCAACAGGGACCATGACACCCATTAAGTAGTCTCACTGACCCTGTTCTGGTATATATTATTTTCCCTTTATCTCATTTTTTTCTGTGGTTAATATAATAAAAAATATCATCAGGCCGTGTAAAAATCTCTACCAAATTTATTTAGTTTTGTGCTGATACCATGTTGAAACCATAGTTGCGTAAATTGAGTATAACCTCAGGACAGGGTTTAGGTTAAGTGGTAATTGCCTGCTACAGTAGATATAAAGTAGGATTTGTATACTTTATATTCCAGATAAAAGTTGGGGTCATTTGAAATCACAATCGTTTGATCATCCTACTTTGTTCCTCACCAGATAAGGAACTGTTTGTATGATAAGAGCTATTGGATATTGGAAATTCAATATTTGCCAACTATTAAGGGGTCATGCTGTAATAAACTCTATGTAACCGGAAACATGACAGGAAATGGGACCACAAGGGAAAAAAGTTCCTTCACCAAAATAAATAATTTTTTGAATAGAGAACACCTGGGTAATACAGGGGCAAAGATTTATGAACAAAAGTAGATATCATGAAGGGGAGATAAAAAGTGTCAATAAAGTTCTTATTGAAATACATTCTTACAACTATCTGAAATATTTTTTTTTTTTTTGATTTTTATCATTATGCTTTGTATTTGTAATACAGTGCTGAAATGTGGTTTATACAGTATGTATAGGCTATAAATAAAGGGAACTTGCTTACTTAAACATACCGTATCTTCATTATGCTATTATTAAAATAATACAGCATAGTGAGATTTGGTCTGACGAGGACTTATCTCTAGAGTGACAGCTGGATGCAGGAAACTGCAGATGATTGGCTCAGTATCATGTTGATTTAATTTTATGCACTAAGCACTCCTCTGCACCCATCATGTGATTTGATTACACAGACAGGGTTAATTCTAAGCAAATAACTACAATTCTGATAGCACTATACATTTTTAATCTAGTTCAGTGTCAGCGTTTGCTCAAGCCTTAGGTGTACATATTTATAAGGAAATCCATGTACATGTAGGCAAATTGAAGCTTTTTATACAGATGATTTTCTTTAATTACATCTTACAATAGGCCCACAGACATTTGTGTTATTTGTGTAAACTTAAAATGGTGAGACTGGCACAGCCTTTGGGCTTGCAGGCTGCTTTGTCCAGTTATTTAAGGTGAAAATGCTTGGCAAAAAAAGATTCTGATTGGTGTTCAAGTTGAAATTCACTAGCAACGGTGCCTAGTGAGCCAAGAAGGTAATTTCAAGCCATGCTGGCAGTACACAAATGAAATGCAGTTCATTTTGGTCAGTTAAAGCGTTTTCATGAGCCTATATTCCTTGCAATCTTATATTTCACTTTACACAGCCTGTAGCTTAACCATGAAATCCAACTACAAAATGTAAAATTACTGGTCAATCAAAACATGCACATTCCAAATCTCAATGCACTGACAGTTCTTACAAGACATTCACAAGCCTTATAGTACATGCTGAGCTTTCTGCCCACACTACTCCCACGTTCCCGCAGCTTGTTAAGGCAGATTCCAACAAGGAGAACCTGAGGCTTTTATTCTCTTGGTGCAGATCATGAAATAGGATGTTAGCTCATTCAGTTTGATACAAGCTTTCTGCTTTGGCTTACCCAGAGACATAGTGCCTTGGCCAAACCCTGTGCAAAGATGAGCTCCGGCTGTACACATCTGGAATAATCCACCTGCACCTCTGGAGAGCGGTTCAATTCAGGGCACGCAGCCATGTTTCAGCTGACCCGTGTCAGAGCAGCTTACAAGCTGGATCATGCATCATTTTCTTTGGTTGTCCAAGCAGCAAATGGACATTGTCATTATCTGTGTCATTTGAGGAATCACATCAGTGTCTAGCATTAGATTTTTTTTCCAGAAACGATGACGGCAAACATTTTATTCATCCGAGGGGATGAATGTTTTGTAGCATTCTTTTCTGCTCTGTTGCACAAATGTTTGCCATCTCATGTTTGTCTTTTATCTTGTTTTAGCAGATTTTTTAACTATTGTATACACTGAGTAACATTAACTTGGATGGATTGTGTACATCAATCATAAATGAGCACATGGCTGCAACCGTTTTGTCCCGAGCTGGAGAATAACTGCTCTTTTTGAAACATTCGTTGTGAGGGGCTGTGTTGAACAACAGAGCAAGGAAACATCCTCCAGCCGAACAGCCATAAACAGGAATGATGTTTGTGACCAAGACGTTTGACTTTATCCAGTCGAGCTTGAGAGGGATCATTCAGGTTTTGATGGAATTGTTTTTGCCACCATATTTTCTTTACCTGTTGCCAGCAATTATCACTGGATGCCATATGAAGCTCAGTGTAAATTCTTTCCGGAAGATACATCACATACCCTTCACCATACCTAGAGATTGGCATGGGGTACTTTCCATAAGATCATCTCTCAATGCAAATTAAATCAGCTATTAGGCTTACAGAAATAAAACCATGCCAATCTCTAGGTATGGTGAAGGGTATGTGATGATGTGGGGCTATTTTAATTCCAAAGGCCAAGGGAACTTTATCAGGATGCATAGTATCCTGGATCCATGAAATAACTGGCCTTTAAAAATAAAAATCTGCCTGCCTCTATGGGAATTTAACATAGGGGTGTACTTACTTATGCCCCCTGCATTTTAAGGAAGAACATTTATTTATGATACATTATTCATTCACAAAGAAAATTGGTGTCCTTAAAGGTTGGATTTTTCCTCTTTTTTTTTAATTAAGGCATTAAGAAAAGATTATTTTTTATTCCTCTTTTTAGTCAACTTTAGCATGGGTGTATTCACTTATGCTGAGCACTGTATACTGTATATATTATTTGAGGCCTTAAAAGTGTATTTGACTTCATCCTAGTGTTTATGAAACCACTGTTGTTCAGGAGTGTGCTAGGGTATTAGCATCCTGCAATATTGGAACATAAAGAGGGAACACTGTTTGCACCATATGATGCATCTAGCCCTGTAAAATAGTCTCATATTCCTTGGTAGCTACTCATAATGCATTGCAATCATGGGACCTATTGTCTCTCATGGGTTGACTGTCCATACTATTATAGCACTACCACCATCATGTTAAACAGTCTGCGGCAGTCATTGCATTTTTAATGCAATCCTTTATTTTCTTCAGACTGAAGCCCATCTGGATTTAGAAAAATGGCCGAAAAAATATTGCTTTGTTTAAACTGTTGCTCTGGGGTACAGCCAGATATTATGCTTTTTACACTAACCACTTTTTGAACACTAGGTTTGTAAAACAGTTTTTTGCATTGTAAAGATGCTACCAGAATAAGTATGTGAATTTTTTAAAAGACAAATTTACTTTTGCTGGTGTATTTTGTTATATTCAGTGAAAGCAAAAGAAAAAATACTGAATTAACTGTTATCTGTTATTGTTATGATAATGTCATTAAATGTCTGAGATAGTGGTACACTTGTTATTATGGGTGGGTTTAATAAACAGAGTGAGATGAATTATTTGACTGAGGCTTTATTTTTTTATGTTTTTAATGCCCAAAATGACAATTTTGGGCTGATTTTTGATCATGTGTTAACAATATAAGACATACATGTTTGTTTTGGCCCTGGCGAATTATGCAATTTACAGAAATTTACAGATTTATTAGATTTTGCAATCCAATTAATGCATCTTCATTCCAGCATGATCCTTTATAACTAAAAACATAAAGAATCAAAGTATTAAAAGCACAAAAGGTGTTTCAGAAAATAATACAGTAGCAGAGATTGTAAATACTTGACTGAAAGGTGAATACATGTTATTACATCAGAGAACAAAGACACTTTACATTTGTTGCATTAGATCTCCTTGGTCTTACTGATTATTATTCAGAATCTCCTGGTTAATGTGTCACTTTAAAGATGATTCTAAAACACATTCTAAAATGAGACCTACTGTTATTTAATAGTCACCTCTGCCAACTGAAATGTGTTTGGTATTTGAGGTGAGGCAGGTGCAAATGTTTGGCCATGGTCACAATTGATGTTCATCTTTTTAAGTGACATTTATGCAGTTTGTGTAATAATGTTCAGCTCAGTCTTACAAAGTTTCTTCACCGCTGGGCCACTGGAATGTGCATGAGAATGAGCTTGTGGTATAATCTGCGGCGATATCGACAACACATCCTAAACTCACACATCTCCAAGTCTCTGCTTATCGGAAGAAGTTGGTTAAGTGCTTCCTGCCACACTTATTCAATACTCCCATTCAGGACATTGAAAAAAGAAACTGGGGATGAACAACTTAACCTAAAAGTACCTCTCAAAATGAATGGATTTTTAATACAAAATTAACCTACATTCTGTTCATCATCATATTATTTCCAGGAACTGGATATAACAGAAAAGTATTAATAATATTTTTTTTCTACTTTTCTTGACTCATTACAAGAGTGTGGATTTGTTGAATTGCAAATACGAATTTATGAATTAGATGGTTTTGTTCAAATTTGATTCAAGATGAAGCGTTCTTGGCACATTGTATATGAAAACCCAGGGGGCACAGGGCACAAAAACTTAGTTGAAAGCAGATTGTGATGTAAAATAAAAGAGACCAAATTAAAATGCAGGACCCAGTTTCTCTCATAAGTAGCACCATTTGCATGATATAAAGTCTGCTGGATAATATACCTTTAATGTCTGCAGTGTCTGCCAGACCCTTTGCACTTTGCATGTTTAACACACCCTAAGATGTTTTGACTCCTGCAGTTTCACCAACTGTCTTTCTTGTTACCTCATTTTAATCTCACATAGGACCACACAAACAAAAGATAACACATTCTTCTGTGATTTAATTGCCATTAGTGCACTGGATAAATAAATCCTGGAGGATGCGAGACAGAATTACTATGCTGTATATAATTAAGTAATGTTATCAATTTCTATTTGCAATTTAACATTGCTGATTCCATGTCCTGGGTGAATACTTGATTGCCTTATCTAATCACTGCATTACAGATAAAACCAAATTATGCCAAATTAGGCTCAGAGAGGGAAGGTCTCAGATCTCAAAACAAAACATACTCGATTTGATATAGCAGATTTGAAAAAAGAAAACTTGGTAATGAGACAAATGTTGGTTTTAAGGAAGAATTTTCCAATCTTGCTGAGATAAACTTTTCACTTAAAGCAATTTATGCTTATAAATAGCTAAATTAAATGGGATGAATCCTACATTGGGAGGGAATGCACAAATGGCCAAAGTAATATAGCACAAAATCCACCGCTGCAGTGCTTTATGTTCTGTACGTTTAGTGAGTGATGGCAGCAAGTAACTGATCATGCAGATCATGCAGACATGCAGAAGCAATCATTCCCTTAAACCACAGTGACATGTTTACTCTGAACCTCTGAAGAATCATGAGCACCAGTTTGCTGTAGCAGCCATCCCGATCACTAATGCACCATTTGATGAAAAGGGAATCCTGTTAAGAAAAAAATTGCCTAAACGGTAATATTTAGATTAATTTCAAGCATGGTGGTTATGTTTGTAATCCACCTCAAATTACTGAGCATATTTGTAATTACTTAATATGTTAACATAATCATTCCCCAAAAAGATATAGAGAAAAACAAAAAATGTAGTCATTGGATTTTTTTGTTGCGCATCAATTGCTGAAAGGCTGCTGAATAATTAACAGTAGTTCCATTTAATGCTAGAAGAATGCAGATGAAATGCCTACCCATATACCTAAAGACATTTATACCCTACATTAATATATATTGGAAATGGAGTAGAACACATTAATATAGATTGGTATTTTCGACATGGGTCAGTTTAACTGGTCAAATGTCATTAATGTAACCAAGGTTTATGAACATCGCAGTCTAGTTTCTAGACAGCTCACTGAGATTTAGCTAGGTCATAACCTATTTACAGGAGAACTGCATCAGAATGATCCTGTTATGGATATGTGATAGGGATCATTGAAACTTGGGAGAAGTAAGTAGCATTCTGATCAAAAAGAATAACCATTGTTTGCAAATGATGAGTGTTTTTACATCCTTGTTTATTTCATATTAATGTTTAATATGTTTGTTTATGTATGCACCAACCATCAAGGCAAATTCATTGTAAGTGTTACTTACTTGGCAATAAATCCTTTTCTGATTCTGATTCTATACTGACCTGTAGCACCATCCAAGAGCGCCACATTATTATTAAATCAAACATTTCACCCAGGAAACGTGTTCATGTCCCAGGAGTAATACTTAAGCCTTAAAGGTGCCCTGCCACACGTATTTCATTACTTTGTGGTCTGAAGTTCTACCATGGACTCTGTAACATTTTTTTGTGGAAAAAAATGCCTTGGTTACCTTGTTTCAAGCCATTCTAATGTGGTATAGAAAGCCTACAGGAAGACTCAGCTCGATTTCTGCCAGTTCTCATTAATATTCAACAAGCTAAGCTATTTGAATCTGATTGGCTAACAGCTAATGAGAGCCTGGCTGTCAGAATCCTTTACCCAGCCCAACTGGGCGAGCTAATAAATAGTAATGAGCTCAGGTAATATGATGTCAGACTGACCAGCTTTTGTAATTGGCCTGAGTTCTCTGCTTATTTCTTTTCAGTGGCTAGAGCTGACAGATGAGGTAGCAGTTAATTTTCACATTCACAACATAACACAAACACATATGGACCTAACATATATTTAAAAAAATGCAAGTAAAAACGGTTTTGTATGGTAGGGCACCTTTAAGTAGTAGATTGTGGTTTGGGTTAAAACAGGGGAGCGGTGTTTTAACCCAAACCACAATCTTTTTTCTAATCTTAACTAGTCGTTTTGGTGCCTAAACCTAACTGTCATTGCTGCATGATGGTCACCTTTTGTTGGCTAAACTTAACTGCAACGGCTGCTGAAATGACCGTCATCTCACAGTGCCCTGTACCCGGCTCATAGTCACCTTTTGTCGGTTAACTTAACTGCAACTGCCGCTGTTGCGACTGTGCCCTCACGGTTCATTGTAGCCAGCTCACAGTAACCCTTTCTCGGCTGAATGTGACCGGTTATCACAAGAATTGTTGTGCAAATGTTTTCGTACGATATGAACCCATTCATACGTTGCCAGGAGACATGTTTGTTGTTTTCTGCTTGTGGTCTCATACCTCTCAGATTGTGTAATGATAATAACATCCTTAAACAACTGTCTCAAGAGAATCTTCGGAACATAAGAAAAATGTAGTGCCATTATCCTGTAATTGCCGCTTGTGGCCACAGTGGACGCTGTTCAAAATAGTTCATATAGTCTCCCTTTATAGCTATGGGCCGTTTATATTTTAGCAGAAATCTGGTACATTTCACAATAATACCAGTCTATATTCATATAACCCTACATTGTTATGTGTATTTACTATATTTTTCTAATAATAATATGAATTTATTCACTAAAAGACATTTCATACATGTGAAGAGGAGATAAAGTTGAGACAAAACATGAATATTGTTTTATTCCTTTACCCACATAGACATATTGGTAAGGTTTCTAAGAACCACTTATGTAAGATGCAGTGCTTTATTATGAATGTATGAGGACACAGAGAGAGAGAGAGAGAGAGAGAAACAGTGGAAATGTGTCAATTGCGATTAAGTTACTTAAAAGAGCAGTGTCTGTCACCACTGGAAGCTTCAGAGGAGGAGACAGTTTCCGTCAAAACTCACATAGTTTTTTGACAAATCATGGGCAAATGTTATGTGCTTTAAAATGTTGCTTGGCTCACAAAATAAAAAGCTTTGAGTAGGTACAAGCAGCCCCTGTAATTACCTCAGCAGGAATTTGAAATATAAGTAAAGCAAAGGAGAAAAAAGGCAATTTGACTTTGCAGTTGCACTGTAGTTTTGAAATACATGTAAGTGGAAGAGATTCCAACATAGCACCTTCACATTATGTTACATCTATAACACTTTCCTGAAAGAGCACTTGTTGATGGTGAAATAACACTTTTGTAACCTGTGTATAGGAATGCCACACATAAACACACATTAAAGGACAAATCCGGGAAAACAATCACAACCAGTTGAACACCGATGGTTTGACTGATCGTGACTGTTTTCCCAAGATGGCGCCCGCCTTTATACGTGAAAGGTACTGTCTTTCTAAACTATCTTTTTAATAAACTGTCTGTACACTTACAAAGTTCTCAATGCTTCGGTTTACATGTAGGGACCCTCATTATGCTACTGTGGAAGTGTGGTGCTATTTTGAACCTTCTTAGTGGTATAGAAATAGCGATTTCTTTTTACTTTAACCGTGCCCTGATGACTAGCGTTATAAGGTAATTAGTAGTTTGCGATAAAACTGGTCAAATTCAATTAGCATGAAAACAAATCCCAAAGAACGGTGAACACGTGTTATTAACCCCTAGGTTCATTTTGCGCCAGATTTGTCCTTTAAATTATTAAAGTATTGGGGACTATTTTCCACTCTTCCCAATAAAAAAAGGAAGCCTGTAAACCACAGCATGACCCCATATTGACTTTATGCTTTTTATCCTCTTTCAACAGGTATTATCTGTTTACTGCTCCTACTCCTGGGACCCGGTAAATATTGTTACTTTAGCACTCCGCAGCATCTGAGCTGTTCAATAAGCTTGAGTTTTCTTTCGATAAATGCTAAATGTGTTTGTCTCCTTGCTACCACTGGAGCTCTAGGAATGAATTATAAAAAGCAACACAAACCAACCAGACACACATTTATACAACTGCATGTAGAGTGAAGTACACTGTTCGTCACCTCCTACCCACAACCAGAGATGGGTTAGTTTACATTACAAATGTACCATTATGCACCCAGGGCACATTGTTGCTAACCTTGGGGAAGGACCTTTGCCACCTGGAGTTACTTGGCTGAACTAAATCCTATCCAACAGTGGTAGTGTCTACTGTGACTCACTTGCTGCCTTTTGGTCTCCATGATATGTTGTGTATGCTCTTTGAATCGTTTTGTGCAGCTATACCATCAAAAGCAATGAGATGTATGGTGACCTAGATTTATGTTTTGCCTTCATTGAAATTAATACAGGGTGATTGCACTATGATATGTCTCCACAGAAAAATGCTGATGAAAGTCATTTTGAATTGCCACTCAATGCTCTTACATAATCTGAATGTTTCTCAAAGAATAAGTAACATATAAGGAACATGTAATTGTGTGATAAAGGTTTAAACAGACGACTAGAATTGTTAATTTATTGACATGAATTGTATTCAAATGAACAAATAAAAAGATATCTGCAATGAACTGTAAAGAAATACAGAATATGTGTTTGATTAATAATAATAATAATAATAATAATAAATTGTATTTAAAGGCGCCTTTCTCGGCACTCAAGGACACCATACAGGGATACAAAAGACATTAAAAGCAGCAAAAAATAAAGAATACAACAGCAATAAAACAACAGAAAGAGGCAGAGCAATTGACACCAAGTGGAATAGGTAGTTTTAAACAGATGTGTTTTGAGTTGCAATTTGAAATGGGGGAACGAATCAATGTTTCTGAGTTGCGGTGGTAATGAATTCCAAAGATGGGGAGCAGAGTGGCTGAATGCTTTGCTCCCCATGGTGGTGAGACGGGCGGAGGGGACAGACAGATGTATGGAGGAAGAGGCTCTGAGGGAGCGGGAGGTAGTGGGACGCTGGAGGAGATCAGACAAATAAGGCGGGGCGAGGTTGTGAATGGTCTTGATTGCAAACAGGAGGACTTTGAATTGGATACGGAACTGGATCGGGAGCCAGTGGAGCTGTTGGAGTACAGGAGTGATGTGATGGATGGAGGGGGTTTGAGTTATGATGCAGGCAGCGGAATTCTGGACCAGTTGAAGTTTATGGAGGGATTTCTGAGGGAGGCCGAAGAGGAGAGAGTAGCAGTAATCCAGACGGGAAGTGACAAGACTGTGGACAAGGATGGCGGCAGTGTGGGGGGTAAGGGAGTGGCGGAGGCGATTGATGTTTTGTAGGTGGAAGTAGGCAGACCGGGTAATATTATTGATGTGTGGTTGAAAGGATAGTGTGCTGTCAAGGATGACTCCAGATTTCCACTGGATGCAGAACGGCTGTGGACCGTCTCCGCTGCGTGCTGGCTGCGTGCTCCGCCGTCCGTCAATACCCGCTAGGTTCGGATTTGTTGCGGCATGGCTGCGGCCATGACTGAGAGCTGTAGTCACGAGGACCCACAAGTTCTCGCAAATTCACGTACAATAGAACCACAAAACCAACAACAGTTAGTTTCCATCCAGAGGAGTAGAGGGGAAACAACTCTGCATTGTGTTTTCAAGGTGTAGTGCAGGGAACTGTGATCCGCCATGAGCACTGTGTATTTTATTTAGAAAATTAACTGGATGTTTCATTTTGCTTCTGTGCTCGACTTCCTGTCCCGCACTATCTGCCGTGTGCTGAATTGCTGTGGAGCTGCCGGCGTCCGGCAATAATAGAAGCTCTGCGTATCTGCTCCGGAGGGCTGCGGATCGCCGGAGCTGTGATGGAGTCGGAACGCAGCCAGTCTGCAGTCAGTGGAAATACACACATTGACTTTAATGGAAACCTAATGACTCTGCCGCCGCCCGAGCCGCCCGGAGCCGCCCGCAGCCGCCCGCAGCCGCCCGCAGCCGCCCGCATCCAGTGGAAATCCGGGGTGACACCCAGACTCTTAACCTGGGGGGTGGGTGAAACGGGGGAGTTATCAATAGTTAGAGAAAAACTGTCGGTTTTGGATAGAGTCAATTTGGTGCCAATGAGGAGAATCTTGGAAGTTTTGGATAAACCAGGTTTTTATTTCAGAGATGCAATCAGTAAGGGAGGTGGGCGGGAGAGTGGACGAGGGTTTGGTGGAGAAGTAGAGCTGGGTATCATCAGCATAACAGTGGAAGTGAATGTTAAATTTGCGGAAGATATTGCCGAGGGGAAGGAGGTAAATGATGAAGAGTAGGGGCCCCAGGACAGAGCCCTGGGGCACACCTGAAGAGACGGAGGAGGGAGTGGATTTAAAAGACTTGAGTTGAATGAACTGAGTGCATCCAGAGAGGTAAGATGTGAACCAGTCTAATGGGGTGTGGGTGATGCCAATGGAAGATAGCCTGTTGAGGAGGGCAGTGTGACAGATTGTATCAAAGGCTGCACTCAGGTTGAGGAGGATGAGGATGGTGAGGAGTCCAGAGTCAGCTGCCATAATGAGGTCGTCAGTGATTTTGATAAGTGCTGTTTCAGTGCTATGGAGTGGGCGGAAACCGGACTGGAACTGTTTATACAGGTTGTTGTGGGATAGGTGAGAATGGAGTTGAGAGGCAACTGCTTTCTCCAAACTTACAGTAACATGCGCTACAGATTACAAGAAGGTCCCTATAAGCCCACAGAATACGAATGGTAAACATCTGCTGAGCTATGTCAACAATAATTATTTCTTTGAATGATCAATCAGTTTTATACCTTTTTTTTATAAATTGGCAATGCTCATGAAGACTATCAACTGTTTAAATTTGAGTTTCTCTGTGTTGTTTGATACAAATATGTATTTATTGATGTGTGATAAAGGCTTTTTAAAAAGAGGCTGGACAACAGCACATAAAATATGCATTAAAAATGATCAATGACCATGAGACCTATTGAGGTTGAGACAAAGCCAAGAGCTCTCAGCCACTTTTGCACAACACAACAAAGAGCCGAAAATGTGTCTAATCTGTGAAATTGTGATATAATCATATTTCTAGCAGAAACTAAAACGTTCACTTTTGTTGCACAGGCAACACACTATCTGTTTCAGGATCGGGCTCATGTTATGAACCTTTATGACATAAAGATGAATTACCAGCATAAAATTATATATATATATATATATATATATATATATATATATATATATATTACTCAATACAACAGGCTTATACATCCTCAGAACATCATTCCTCCGATCTCCGTTATGGTGGCCAACAACTACTGAATGAATCTGCTTTTGTGCAAACACAACTGTAACTCTAAAGGAAACATACACAATTCTCCTATCTGGCAGACTTCTAACCACAGCAGACAATGTTCAAGATGTATCACCATCAAATTATTCTATTTCTAAAACATTTTACTCACTACAGTATTTTTCATTTCAATTCATGTTAATGTTCACTATCCATATACTGAATGGGAATAATCACATTCAGTCAATTTGAAAATGGTAAATATGGGGGAAGAAAACTTGTGAAAGTATTTGTTAAAGATAATGTAAAAATGTTCCCATTTCCTGTATTTTTTCATTGAGGTGAGCATTGAAGTGGATAATTAAATGTAAACTGCCGTGTGTAATTTGTCATGTCATGTGAAGGACCCAAGGCATTTTCACAGTGAGCAGATGCTACTCAGCACTTCTCTAGCAAAATCTTTCATATAGGTCATAGTTTCCTTTGCTGTTGTTCGTGCCAGATGGCTAAGTTAGAGGGGTTTGCCTTTCAAAGCCACCTTTATGCACATTTAATAGCTTCTTAGTGTAACAGTAATGAGAGGCTGGAATATACAGTTGTTGTCCAGGTGCCTTTGAGCAAATTGACCCCCAGCTGCTCAGTGATCATCAGTGAGGCTGTGGTTATACTGGCCAGGTAATAATGTTGGGTAAAAATGAAGAAGGGTGTTGCTGGAAAAACACAACAATATACAATTAAACTTTACCTGAATACAATAAATCAAAAATAAGAGTGACATAGCCTTTATTTCTGTATAAACTAGTAACACATTTCAAGGGGTGATTCTTTTGGTCACAAAACAGGCACATCGCGGCACATCGTACTGTGCCGCAAGTGGGCTGCATGCTTAGAGTCACAAAGCCAATAAAAATCCATAGCCACAAATCTGAGCTATCAAAACACATGCCCACGAGCCCTTAATCACACTATATTTCATTGACTGATTAGCAAATTAAGTGTAAACAAGGTGACACGTCTGGATGTCTTATTTGCATTTCTTGTAAATGGGATGGGAAGTGTTTAAATGTTCTTCATCTCATCAAAAGCTGAATATGTGGATAGTGTAATTAGTAGTGGACTGACTGGAATGCATTTGGGACTTTGTATTTGTAATTTAAAATAAGCAGAGAAATGTATGCATTCCTCTGCACAATTTTCACTGTCCTGTAAGATGATTGTCAACAAAAAAAAACGTATTTGGTGTAGATATGCTATCTAAATTGGCAAGACATTGTGTTTGGCTTAAATTATAAACTTGTCTTAAATCCTACACAATACTTTAACATTCACCAAAATGATTACATTTGAGACCGGGTTTCTGTGTATGAAACCAGTTGCTGAAAGCTGGTTTTATGTATTATTTTGCTCTCAATGAGAAGCAGTTAAAAGAAAAACTAATTTTAAAGCTCTTAACTATAAAGGCTTTCTTTGGTGTAGCCCACAGCCTTTTTTGAAATGGTCTTTTGATTTAACTTGAATGAGATACTGAGAGCAAAAGATGTAGCCTGCTGTGAAACTTTTTCTTACCTTGTGCATCAGTTACAGAAAATTAGCCTGTGATGACATATTGACCTAGCCTAGAAATCTAGACGCACCCTATCGGCAGCAAATGCAATTTGCAGCCAGGGGGTCTAGCAACTCTCCGTTGGCTTGCGAGCTGGAAAAGCCAAACTCCAGCCGGGCCAATCACATCGTGTATAGAGTCGGTGGGCGGGCTTAACATAATGACGGCAGAGTTACGACGGTTCCGCACGAATTCTCTGCTACTTGAAAACAAAGACGAATGCTGCTGCTGCTGGTGAACAGCAGTCTTTCGAATTGGCTTTGGCCGCGACTCTGGGAGTCTTGGAGTTAAGCTTTTCTTTGAGAAAACAACAAAGAACGGCACTGAAGTCAGTCTTAAAAAACAATGTGTTCAGAGTTTTGCCGACCGGATACCTTCTTCGTTGCTCTGGTTGGTTGTAGCGCTATCCTATTGCGTGCAGACGGAATTTGAAAGACAACCGTTTATCCTGCCCCTCGGATTGAGCCCTGCCAATGGTGAGTTCACAGACCCAACATCTTGATGTGGGTCTGGCTTGTCAGGCTAATATTGACCACTCTTCATGAAAAAACTAAAAACAATCTGAAATGGCACATTCTGAATCTTGTGTAAACACTGTCGGGCGAAACCTCTAAGTGTGACTGTCATTTTCACAAACAATCCCCACTGGCAAAATATCTACATGTAACTTTAACCGCCCATTATTCATTATACTTCAGTAAAACTCAAGTTTGAAATTGAATTTTCTTCAACCAGTCAGGCACAATGATTGACATACATGTCATATTTTGTTTGCAATCTCAAATAAGAGGGACATTTGTAGAGAGCACTGCATAATATGCCTGCTCTTGTATGTGGCCATGAGGGACCAAAGGAAGCATTTCTTTAGTAGAAAATAGTTCCAGTTATAACTGTCCACAATGTATCAGTGAATTACTCAGAATAGCATGGACCCTTTCTTGAAAGACAAGTTGCTGCCAAGTTTTTCAAATGTAATTTCTCAATTTGTTTAACAACACAGACAAAATTCAATTTAACTCCATCATATTTGGGCAGCAGAAGAAATCTCAGAGGTAGATGTCTCAAGACTTCAGCAGATAAAACTAAACTTTGCATATGCCTACATACTGTATACAACACTAGGTGTAAGTGAAATTTTTTTTAATTTAGGCAAATTACCCTTTAAAATGATGACTATTGAAACACTACCATTATGAAGAAGGTGGGGGAGAATGTTTTTTGGTCTAAATTATTTGTTTTTGTCCCTGACTGTCAAAGCCCAATTACTCAAAATGATGGCTAGAACATTCACGTTATGAAAAGGATTAGTATAACCACTGTTTAACCCGGAACACTCAACAATTTGTGGAGGAAATTATTGCTTTAGATTGGTGTGCATTATATATATATATATATATATATATATATATATATATATATATATATATATATATATAAAAAAAAAAAAAAATATATATATATATATATATATATATATATATATATATATAGCACCATGTCATATATATATATATATATTTATATTTCTATATATATATATATATATATATATATATATTTTTTTTTTTTTGTTTAAAGGTCCCATGACATGGTGCTCTTTGGATGCTTTTATATAGGCCTTAGTTGTCCCCTAATACTGTATCTGAAGTCTCTTTCCCGAAATTCAGCCTTGGTGCAGAATTACAGCCACTAGAGCCAGTCCCACAATGAGCTTTCCTTAGTATTATATGTACCATTTCTGTGTCTGTAGCTATTGAGGAGGAGCGAGGGAGGCAAGGTGGAGGGTGGGGGTGTGGCCTTGACCAACTGCCACTTTTCTCGTTTGAAAGCCATGATGTCTCTCTCTCATGGGTTGGCCAAATTGTCTGGACGGGCAAAGCAGAGAAAGGGGAGGTAACCTTGCTCCTTATGAGGTCATAAGGAGCAAGGTTACCTCCCCTTTCTCTGATTTCAGATCGGCCCATCTGAGCTTTCATTTTCTCAAAGGCAGAGCAGGATACCCAGGGCTTGGTTTACACCTATCACCATTTCTAGCCACTGGGTGACCATAGGCAGGCTGGGGGAATGCATATTAATGTTAAAACACCTCATAAAGTGAAATTTTCATGCCATGGGACCTTTAAAGATTATTTTTTGGACATTTTAGGCCTTTATTTATATAGGACAGCTGAAGACATATATATATGTATATATATATATATATATATATATATATATATATATATATATATATATATATATATGTATATATATATATATATATATATATATATATATATATATATATATATGTATATATATGTATATATATATATATATATATATATATATATATATATATATATATATATATATATGTGTATATATATATATATGTGTATATATATATATATGTATATATATATATATATATATATATATATATATATATATATACACACACACATTTATAGTTAGCTGTTTGCCATTCATATGTGATCTTCACTTCACAAGCTAAGTTGCATTTTGGTCTACTGTCGGCAAAAATATTATCTCTGCCAGCCTATCATCAATTACAATTTGCTTGATTGTTGCAAAATAGTTGCTGTAGAAGAAAACCATTGGATCTGGGAGAATTTGATATTGATGTATTCAATCAATAAAAGACTTTCTGAATTCAAATTAAACTGTAGTCGTACTGGAAATATCATCTACATCTGACCAGAAATGCATTACCTTTTTCAATAATACAATTTTAGCTTTTTCAAGTGTTGGTTATATTCAAGAGAATTCTACCGTGAATAATAAATGTTCTAACTCTACAGAATAAGTAAGCCTGTGGTCATCTTTTATCCTATTATCTTTTAGTCATTAGGTCCTGCAGACCTAATTTGTCAATCATGACATAGTAAGCCCTGACTTAAAGATTGGTGGTTGTGTGCAGGCAAAACATCTTCAGTTATTGATCCACCAGACTCTAATGCCCTTCTGATCCATATCACTGTAAGCCTTATCAGTGGCATACAGGGATTTTCTGTGATGAGTAGTCTTCACTGAGGTTTCATGCCTGAGAGGGTACTAGAATATGCAACTTTACATTAAAGCTTTAGCACAGAATAACAACATATTAGGGGAATTTGATGTAAATTAAATTGTTTGATACAACATCACATGGTATGCATTAAATTGCACTCATGCAACTTAGTTTACAGTACATCTTTAAAGAAATTTAGTTGATTTGTGCTCAACGATTTGACTAGCTCACAGTGCTTAGGGGATTATGATATGCACTATGAAGGCACTGTAGAGCTTGGCTAAGGATAATAAAATGTGCTTGTACACCAGTCCGTATGGTATACGTGTAAGTCACCTAAGCAGGGACCAACTCTTGTTTGGTGCATATCACATTGACTTATCA